>NC_092337.1:369035500-369364000 GCF_046630445.1 Rutidosis leptorrhynchoides | reverse complement strand
TGGGACTGAGAATACATGCGATGTTTTTTTTTTTTATAACTGTTTTACGAAATAGACACAAGTAATTGAACTACATTATATGGTTGAATGATCGAAATCGAATATGCCCCTTTTTATTAAGTCTGGTAATCTAAGAATTAGGGAACAGACACCCTAATTGACGCGAACTCTAAAGATAGATCTATCGGGCCCAACAAGCCCCATCCAAAGTACCGGATGCTTTAGTACTTCAAAATTTATATCATGTCCGAAGGAGGATCCCGGAATGATGGGGATATTTTTATATGCATATTGTGAATGTCGATTACCAGGTGTTCAAACCATATGAATGATATTTTGTCTCTATGCATGGGACGTTTATTTATGAGGACTGGAAATGATATTTTGTCTCTATTAAATTATTGAAATGATTGTTATGATAAACTAATGAACTCACCAATCTTTTGGTTGACACTTGAAAGTATGTTTATTCTCAGGTTTGAAAGAAATCTTCCGCTGTGCATTTGCTCATTTTAGAGACATTACTTGGAGTCATACATGACATATTTCAAAAGACGTTGCATTCGAGTCGTCGAGTTCATCAAGATTATTATTAATTCAATTATAGTTAGATATATTATGAAATGGTATGCATGCCGTCAACTTTCAATGTAATGAAAGATTGTCTTTTCAAAAACGAATGCAATGTTTGTAAAATGTATCATATAGAGGTCAAGTACCTCGCGATGTAATCAACTATTGTGAATCGTTTATAATCGATATGGACTTCGTCCGGATGGATTAGGACGGGTCCTTTCGGTTGGTATCAGAGCGGTGGTCTTAGCGAACCATGTCTGCATTAGTGTGTCTAACTGATAAGTCGTTAGGATGCATTAGTGAGTCTGGACTTCGACAGTGTCTGCATGTCAAAAGTTTTGCTTATCATTTTGTGTCAAAAATTACCTGCTTATCATTCTTAGAGAATCACTTGCTTATCATTCTTAGTCTAGACACGTTTTACTGCATTGACTGCATGAATAGTGTATAGACAAAATTCATTTCTTAGCGTATCTGCTACTTCATATCTTAGCGTATCTGTTACTGTAACTTTGCCTGACAACTTCCGCAGATTCCTCCGTAACTTATGGGATTTTAGTATTATATATGCATATGTAAATTATGTATTGCAGGGTACTAATCTACATCCTATAATCTATTTCTTATCGAAAATCCTTCATCTGATTGTACGAGATGAATCCTGCAACCAGTTCGAGTCCCTCAGATTCCAATAGCTATTCCGATAGTTATTTCGACAGCTATTCCGACATAGATGTTCACCTAAGCTCCGAAAATAGCGTCATCAGCATGAATCAACCAATCAGCCATTATCAATTCATCTGATGGGTTTGTAGTCGACTTAATTAATGGAAACGCGCAGAAGGTAATCCCTTCCACCAACCGAATTCACCTCTTGACAATGAACCTGAAGCGTTTACCGGTGAACCTGTTCGAGACACCATTTTCAGTCTCATTTCCAGGGTAACTCGACAAGATTATATTCTATCCACAATTCTGAACCTTATTCATCCGCTCGTTCTGACCGACAATCATCCTGGAGTAATAAGTCAACGAACTTCGCGCTCGAATAATCAATTCGGAGAATATGGTGCAAAATGTACCAGCTTCAGCAACGTCACCGACACCAACAGTACCATCAATAACAACACCAGTACCATCAACAATCCATGCTTCAATATCATCACCTGTACTTTGAGTATGATCTTCGTTCTACGTATCGTTCTACCTCATTTATCTTCGTTCGAGATGGCGAATATGTAATCTCTAAAGTTTTAGAGATTATTTATTCTAGTTCCAATCGAAAAGCAAATGAGTTTAATATCATATTAACTCATTAAATCCATGAATACATCTGAAGAAAATATATATGTATATATGTTTTCATAAAGATTGTAATTAAAAATTCTCTTGTACAAACTGTTAATGGTGAAAATATTTTAACGGGTAGGTAACACCCGAGGAATATTTAAATTTCACATTAATAAGTTACATTGTACGTTCTTCGAATCTGTTTCAATAGTCATATACTATCCTACTTACATCCATCGATATACAAATCCGTTCACCACAGAATAACCATATTCATCCAATTTCATGTTTGGATTTTGATTTATCAGAATCCAACAAGTGGCATAATGAAGAAAACATTTGACAAAATAAAATTTGTTAGAAACAAACAAATTAACTATGAGTAATTTTGTTAAGAATCCACGCTAACTGTTCCAAACTAATTATTCCTAGCTAACTGATTACATTTTATTTATCGCAATTTAATTATCGCAATTTACATTCTCTCAATTTTATTTATCGTCATTTAATTTCTGTTATTTACTTTACGCACATTATTTATCGTCATTTAATTTCTGTTATTTATTTTTACGCACTTTAAATATCGGGACACGTATACAAGGTTTTGACATATCATATCGACACATCTATATATATTATTTGGAATCACCATAGACACTCTATATGCAGTAATGATCGAGTTCTCTATACAGGGTTGAGGTTGATTCTCAAATAATATATATACTTTGAGTTGTGATCGAGTCTGAGACATGTACACGGGTCACGATACATATTAAATAATTCGAATATTATATATTAAACTGTATATGAATTATTGGACTGTCAATGTGGACTATCGACTGTGGACTAATAATATTGGACAATTAAAATGAATTAAAATATTGATTGTAACATATGAAACTAAACATTTCTTCAAGTTTGCCACTTGATTTCATCTTAAACCTCATTTGTATCTTGACAATTCTAATCTGCGTTCAAACCTTTCATGATTCTTAAAAACACCTCAATTGAAAGGATGAACCAACCGCACTTCATCTATGGAAGAAAAGATTAACGCATATAGTTATGCACCTGAAAACTCCCGGACCCAAAGTAAAAGTTTAACACGTGTCTGTGTTAGCTCCTTTGGCATTATTATTACCAAAAATAACATTGCAACTCTTTTTCAAATTAGGCAATTCTGTCACAACTTCAACAAGTTAACTTCGACTTTTCACTCGGATTAGCTTATTATAACCCTGATATATAAGTTGTCTTTCGTCATCGATATCAGGAAACCGTTTATATCTCACCACATTAGCAGTAAATTTACCATCAACTCCGTTGATCTCTGACTTTTCGAAAAATCACTATATTCAGTGAAACCCTATCATTTTCTCATTTACATCTTATAACAAGAATTACTATACCAACCATCAGGAATTAGCAATCAGTATTTTGAAATCTCGCAGCATGTCTACATCAATAGTTATATGTATACATATAACAATTATCTCCTAGAATTACAATCTTCAATTCTGAAATTTTGAAAAAGGCACCCACCTTACGAATCAATACATTGAACTTTGAAAAAGCTGAATGAAGCAGCAGAAACTGTAGGCAACCGTAAACGACCTTAGTCGTTAGAAGTTTGATGATAAAGTATAATATGTTGGAAAAGCTCAGAAACGTTGGAACTGGAAAACGGATAGAGTTAACCATGAAGAAGACCAAGAACAAATACAAGGACCATACCCTATATTCAAAGAATACAGATAATTCTGGATCCGTTGAAATCTTTAGTGAATATCTTACTCCTTACTGTAAACCCTTACGGATAATAGTTTCTATCATCCTCTGATCTTAGATATTCCGAGATATTATCGTATCTTCCATTATAAATATCCCCGATATTTCTGAATATATTTTCATGACTAACCATATCTGAAATCATTAATCTCTTCGTGCTATCAGTATTACATCATATAGAAACTGTTAGTTTCTATATTCTGTAAATTTTCGAACTTAAAATATGAATGTTATTGAAGTAATATTGGGAACTGATACATGAGTTAGTACAATATAATGACACTTGATCAACGTGATTATATTACAGTAAGTCATGCTGAGTTTCTAATGAAACGTGATGATTCATAGACTCTAACGTCATCACGTCCCATGATACATAACTCTTTCATTCTACTTAACTTCTGAACATATCAAGAAAAATATATTCTTGATAGTACTATTCTCAGTGATTCTGGTAATTCGATAAATCAAATCGTGCCATTATGTTATTTCTTGTTTAGAACATTAAGTTCATTTGAAACTTCATACTTACGAATTCTAGACTATTACTCGCTTTACTAAAGGTCGAGATGAGAATAAAAAGGCAAAGAGCTCCAAAATATAAGAGAAAATATAAAGCCCAATAACAACACAGAGGTCACAAACCGTGGATATTAATATGAATAGCAATATAAAGACACGGTATAATTAAGAATAGAATCACCCAAAGTAATAGTAGAATCTTCACCGTGGATATTTTAGCGAACCTGCATTTTTGTGCGTACTGTGTTACTTTATACTCTGGAAACTTGATATACGTGGTTTACTTCCATTTATATGTTAAAACGTGCCTTAGAGTACGTAGGATACTTAACTTGATCACCGGATGCCTTTATAACCATTAGTGTTATTTGACGTTTTGAATAAACCGCGGACTGCGCGCACGTTTGACTTTTGTCGGAACCGGGACTTTTGGACTGCGAAATATTAATTATTATTTTATAATAATAATTACTTGGGACTTTGGATGCTTAATTTTATTTATTTAATTGCTAAAACCCAATAGTTAGTCTTGTTAGACTTTCTACCTTGTTGGGCTCAAGCCCACCCTACTCTAGCTAGTGACCCAATTAATTAGCCCAAGTATTATTACTAGTAGCCCATAATAATAAATAAATAAATTAATTAATTAATTAATGAGTCATACTAGCATAATGGATAAGGATTATCAACTTTGTCACATGAGATTCTAGCAAAATGACACACTTTAGACAACCACTAACCAAAAAGTAACATGGTGTATCCCCCTCTCCCCCTCAAAAATTTCGGCTACTATGGCCTCCATGTCATCAATCCATGTTAATTTTTGCTTATAAATACTAGCCATTTACCTCTCACTTGTTCATTTGATTTTCACACACACTTGTTCTTTCTTTCTTTCCTTTCTAGTAATACTTGTAAGTTTTCTTTCTTCTTCCTTTTTCTTTTCAATTTCATGATCATCATCATCATTTTATGGAGATCAAAGTTCCTTTTAGCTTTGATCTTGATTATATCTTGTTGATTCAAGCATGAATCCTTCAAGAACATTGAAGATTCAAGCTTTCTAGCTTTGAATCTTCACCAACTTTGTAGATTCATCTTTCTTTTACTTTATTCTTGTTATTTTGTGATAAAGATTCAAACTTTTGTTTGTAATCTTCATGCATCTTCAAGATCCAAGCTTTATGCTTCAAGATCTTTAAGAACAATTAAGATGCAAGCTTTCTAGCTTAAATCTTCATATCCTTTTGTTAGATCTAAGTTCTTTTTGCTTTGATCATGTTGTTTTGTGAAAAAGATTCAAACTTTTGTTTGTAATCTTCATGTATCTTCAAGATCCAAGCTTTATGCTTCAAGATCTTCAAGAACACTTAAAGGTTCAAGCTTTCTAGCTTTGTGACCTTATAAATTGGGTGAAAGGGATCCAAGCTCTCTAGCTTAGGCTTCCATCACTTCATTTAACCTAGATCATGTTCATACTTGTTGAATTGATGTAAAGTTTGTAGCTTTAGTTGTTATTGTGAATTGAAATTGTGTCAAGACTAAGGATATGATGTAACCTTGGTTCATCATCCATCTAAGACTCATGAATGAGTTGTGTTCTTACTTGGTCTTAACATATTATGTATTGATGGTGAATCTTGGTCAAAAGTGATGTTAAACCATCAACGAGTTGTACACTTGAAGCTACAAGCATCAAGGATGAGAACCGTGATGAGCATCAAGCACTAAGAACCCCACCGGAGCACTTGTCCACTAATTTTCGTATCTGATCAGACCACCTGGGCTACTGGAAAGTTGATTTTCAGTTATTTCGGTTCGATTAGATGATTTTCCGTTTAGGACTCGTCTTAATCCGAGTTACGGTTTAGGATTTATGGCCCTCCGAGAGTCACTACACCCTATTAACGTTGTGCTGAAATTTCTGACCTACTCGCACTTAAACCGTCGCCGCGGTGAAACAAAGACGAGTTAGGTTCTGGAAATTGGTCAGTGGTTAGGGGACTCATATACGGAGTCATAGCCACTGACTATGCGTCTTTTCAATTTACGTAGAGGTTGTAGCAGCTGACCGAAGTCAGCCTATTGTTTCGATCTCTATTCTTGTCGAACTTACTTAGCTTTTATGATGATGAATGATGATGATGATGACACTTAAACTTATTTTATGCACTATTAGAATTTATAAAGACAACCTACTGACCTAGTAACCCTTGATTTAGGTTGACGACCTTTCGGACCGACTTACTAGTTGCGTATTTTCATTACCGACTTTACCACTTTTATCACTGTGAGTTATAGCATCCCTTTTTACCGCTTTTACTATTTTTGGGACTGAGAATACATGCGCTTTTTACATTTTACATGTTAGGCACGAGTACTTAAACTTTATATGTATGTGGGTTGTACAACGACATAAACATTCCCCTTAGCACGTAACGTTTAGTCATTGGTTTTTGAACCAGTGAACGCGAATCTTAGATATGGATCCATAGGGTTTGACATCCCCACTCGGGCTAGTCGCGCTAGCATTTAACGGGTGTTTAATACTTCGTGAACATACGCACTCGCCAAGTGTACTTTCAGAGGGTTATAAACGTTAAGTCTAGTTACCGGGTGCCCACGGTTATACATATACTTTACATACTGTTTTGAATACTGATTTATACTGCTGGTTGAAGCCCTGAAATCTCGTGGCCTACATTACATTACTGATTACAAACAAACTATAGCTCACAAACATTCGTGTTGACTTTTTAAGCATGTACTTCTCAGGTGCTTAGACGTTGTTGCTTCCGCTATTATACTTGTTGTTAGACTTGCTGTTACAGACTTGCTATGTTAGACTTCCGCTGCATTACTTAGAGATGTCTCAAGCATGGAACTTTTACTTTGCATTCGCAACTTATGTTATTTTTCAAAACAATAGTTTGTAATGACCTTAGTATCATGTTAATGTTTCTTATTCATCTTATGTAAAACGGTTGTGGGTTTAACCGAAAGGTTGTGGGTTCGAGCCCAGGCATTGGCGTTTAATATTTTTAAAGCTTGTTACATTAAGGTAGCATTTTTATTTATTTATTTATTTATTTATTTATTATTATTATTATTATTATTATTATTATTATTATTATTATTATTATTATTATTATTATTATTATTATTATTATTATTTTATTTATTTATTTATTATTATTATATTTAACGCCAAATATTAAAATTATGATTATTATTAATATTATCATTAGTATTAATAGGATTATCAAGATTATTGTTATTAGTATTATTATTATTTTATTTTTATTATTATTATCATAAGTATTAGTATTATTATTATTATCATTATAGTTATTAATATAAATAATAGTATCATTATCATTATTTTCATAATTATTATTATTATTATTCATTATTGTTAAAATTAACATTTTTATTAAAAGTATCATTCTTATAAAAGTTATCATTTTTTCATTAATATTAAAAGTATCAGTTTTAACTCTATTATCATTATTTTTATTTTTATCATTTCTAATATTATTTTAGTATTAATATAATTTTAACAAACAAACGATATATATAATAATGTATCAAATACATATTACATAACAAAATTAATATTTTTATTTATTTTAAATATATAAAATAAATATATGAAACATATAGGCTATTAATATAAAAATGATAACTAACAAATATATATATATATATATATATATATATATATATATATATATATATATATATATATATATATATATATATATACATTGTTCGATTACAATTATGTGTGTTAATATATACATAAATGATATAGGTTCGTGAATACGAGGCCAACCCTGCTTTGTTCAGTACCGTCGTATGAATATTTTTACTACAAAATATTGTATTGTGAGTTTCATTTGCTCCCTTTTTAAATGTTTTTGCAATATATATTTTTGGGACTGAGAATACATGCGCTGCTTTTATAACTGTTTTACGAAATAGACACACAAGTAATCGAAACTACATTCTATGGTTGAATTATCGAATAGAATATGCCCCTTTTTAGTCTGGTAATCTAAGAATTAGGGAACAGATACCCTAATTGACGTGAATCCTAAAGATAGATCTATTGGGCTCAACAAGCCCCATCCATGTCGCGGATGCTTTAGTACTTCGAATTTATCATGTCCGAAGTTGTCCCGGAATGATGGGGATATTCTATATGCATCTTGTTAAGGTCGGTTACCAGGTGTTCACCATATGAATGATTTTTATCTCTATGCAGTTTGCGAAATTCCTGATACGAGCTGTATGTTTATAATAAATGGAAATGAAAATCTTGTGGTCTATTAAAATAATGGAAATGATTGATTACGATAAACTAATGGACTCACCAACCTTTTGGTTGACACTTGAAAGCATGTTTATTCTCAGGTATTAAAGAAATCTTCCGCTGTGCATTTGCTCATTTTAAGGATATTACTTGGAGTCATTCATGGCATATTTCAAAAGACGTTGCATTCGAGTCGTTGAATTCAACAAGATTATTATTAAGTCATTGATAGTTGATATAATATGAAATGGTATGCATGCCTGTAAATTTTCGATGTAATGAAAGTTTGTCTTTTAAAAACGAAGGCAATGTTTGTAAAATGTATCATTTAGAGGTCAAATACCTCGCAGTGTAATCATATGTTATTGTATTCGTTCTTATGGATTATGACGAGTCATTTCACAATGCAAAATCATCTCACCGATGGTCGATAATACAATCTTATAGAAATCGAACTCTGAATCCAAATAATTCTATCATAGAATGTAGTTTTGAATAGTTGTGTCTATTTCGTCAATCATTTAAAAAAACAGTTCATGTATTATCAGTTCAAAATAAATCTCAAAAGCATTTAATAACACATTTATAAAAACAGCGCATGTATTCTCAGTCCAAAAAATGTAAAGAGTAAAAGGGAATCAAATGAACTCACAATACTGTATTTCGTAGTAAAAATACATATGACGTCATTGAACAAGTGTAGGGTTGGCCTCGGATTCACGAACCTATATCATTCATATATATATTAAAACATATTCTTTTTAATTGAGCAAATATATATATATATTATTATTAATGATATAGTTTTTATATATATTTCATTACTTTATTAAATATATTCATTTATAAATAAAATATTAATTTTGTTATGTTATATGTAATATATATATATATATATTATTTTTTTGTTAAATCAGTACTTTAGTAATACTATGATAACATTTGAAATATTAATAGTGATAATACTAATATTAATAAAAATGACGATATTATTTATAATTCTATTAATAAATGTATTAATGATAGTTTTCAATAATCAAACTCATATTAATGATAATGCCAGTAGTTTTTAATAAAGTGAATAATTTAATAATAATGATCATGAAAATAATGATACTTAATTCTTAATAATAATAATAAGTGGTAAACTTGAAGAAATGTTTAGTTTCATATGTTATAATCAATATTTTAATTCATTTTAATTGTCCAATGTTATTAGTCCACAGTTAGTAGTCCACAATTAGTAGTTCAACAATTCATATATAGTTTAATATATAATATTCGAATTAATTAATACGTGTCGTGACCCATTATATACATGTCTCAGACTCGATCACAACTCAAAGTATATATATTATTTAGAATCAACCTCAACCCTGTATAGCTAACTCGAGCATTACCGCATATAGAGTGTCTATGGTTATTCCAAATAATATATATAGATGACGTCAATATGATATGTCAAAACATTGTATATGTGTCCCAACGATATATAAAGTGCGTAAAATAAATAACAAAAATTAAATAACGATAAATAAAATTGCGAGAATTAAAATTGCAATAAATAAAGTGCGATAAATAAATGTAATAAGGAATTAACAGTTAGCTAGGAACAGTTAGCTAGGATTTTTTTAGCGTGGATTCTTAACAAAATTTCTCATAGTTAATTTGTTTGTTTCTAACAAATTTTATTTTTGTCCAATGTTTTCTTCATTGTGCCACTTGTTGGATTCTGATAGGTCAAAATCCAAATATGAAATTGAATGAAAATGGTTATTCTGCGGTGAACGGATACGTATATCTGTGGATGTAAGTAGGATAGAAAATGACTGTTAAATCAGATTCGAAGAATGTACAGTGTAAATTATTAAGGTGAAATCTAAATATTCCTTGGGTATTACCTACCCGTTAAAATATTTTCACCATTAATAGTTTGTACAAAAGAATTTTTAATTACAATCTTTAGGAAAACATATGTACATATATATTTTCTTCAGATGTAATCATGGATTTAATGAGTCAATATGATATTAAACTCATTTGATTTACCGTTAGAACAAGAATATATAATCTCTAAAACATTAGAGATTACATAATCGCTATGTTGAACGAAGATAAATGATGTAGAACGATGATTATGCTCGAGGTACATAATGAGATGTTGAGGCGTGTGATGTTGAAACTTGGGTTGTTGGTGGTCCTGGTATTGATGTTGGTGGTACTGTTGGTGCCGGTGATGTTGCTGAAGCTGGTACGTTTTTCATCATATTTTCCAAGGCTACAACTCGTGCGCGAAGCTCATTGACTTCTGTTATTACTCCGGGATGATTGTCGGTTCGGACAAGTGGATGAATAAGGTTTAGAATCTGAGTTATGATATAGTCGTGGCGAGATACTCTGGAAATGAGAGAGAAAATGGTGTTTCGAACAGGTTCGCCGGTAAGTGCTTCAGGTTCATCGCCAAGAGGTGAATTCGATTGGTGGAAAGGATCGCCTTCTTCTCGTCTCCATTGATTAAGTCGACTACGAACCCATCCCCAATTCATCAAAAATTGGTGATGACTGATTTGTTGATCCATTCCGGTTACACTACTTTCGGAGCTCAGATGAATATCTATGTCGGAATAACTGTCAGAATAACTATCGGAATAGCTATCGGAATTCGAGGGACTTGAACTAGTGGAAAATTCCATTTCGTACGATTGAATAAAGGGTTTTTCGGTATGAAATGAATTTCGGATATTGGATGGTATTCTAATTACATAGAATATCTATATATATAGAACAAAAGATTTCGTAGATTACGGAGGAATTTACGGAATATATCAGGCAAAGTTTATAGTAACAGATATGCTAAGATATGGATTAGCAGATACGCTAAGATATGAATTTTGTCTATACACTATTCATTCAGTCAATGCAGTAAGATGTGTTTAGACTAAGAATGATAAGCAAGTGATTCCCTAAGAATGATAAACAGGTAATTTTTGACACGAAATGATAAGCAAAACTTTTGACACGCAGACACGGTCGAAGTCCAGACCCACTAATGCATCTAAATAACTATCAGTTAGACACACTAATGCAAGACCTGGTTCGCTAAGACCACCGCTCTGATACCAACTAAAAGGACCCATTCATATACATTATAAACGATTCACAATAGTTGATTACATCGTGAGGTATTTGACCTCTATATGATACATTTTACAAATATTGCATTCATTTTTAAAAGACAAACTTTCTTTACATCGAAAGTTGACGGCATGCATACCATTTCATAATACATCCAACTATAATTTACTTAATGATAATCTTGATGAACTCAATGACTCGAAGGCAACGTCTTTTGAAATATACCATGAATGACCCCAAGTAATATCCTTAAAATGAGCTAATGCACAGCGGAAGATTTCTTTAATACCTGAGAATAAACATGCTTTAAAGTGTTAACCAAAAGGTTGGTGAGTTCATTAGTTTATCAAAATTAATCATTTCCAACAATATAATAGACCACAAGATACTCATATTTCGAAAACAATCTGTGCAGGTCTGCTCACTGCTGTAAAAATCATTCATATGAAGAACACCGGAACCTTTCAAAACAAACTCACCAACGGTAGCTAATGCGTCGTGCAATGCAAAAATTTCTCACCGTGATAGTTAATACAATATAATTTCAATAACGGTAGCTAATGTGTCGTGCAATGCAAAATCATCTCACCGTAAATAATTTTACAACGGTAGCTAATGCATCGTGCAATGCAAAAATTTCTCACCGAGGGTAGCTAAAATGGTAGCTAATGCGTCGTGCAATGCAAAATCATCTCATCGTTACTAACTACTAAATAATATTACAACGGTAGCTAATGCGTCGTGAAATGAAAAATCATCACACCGAGGGTAGCTAAAACGGTAGCTAATGCATCGTGCAATGCAAAATCATCTCACCGTTACTAACTACTAAATCAAACCATTTCAGTAGCTAATGCGTCGTGCAATGCAAAATCATATCACCGATGGTCGATAATACAATCTTATAGAAATCGAACCTCTGAATCCAAATAATTCCATCATAGAATGTAGTTTTGAATACTTGTGTCTATTTCGTCAATCATTTATAAAAACAGTTCATGTATTCTCAGATCAAAATATATCTCAAAAGCATTTAATAACACATTTATAAAAACAGCGCATGTATTCTCAGTCCCAAAGATGTAAAGAGTAAAAGGGAATCAAATGAACTCACAATACTGTATTTCGTAGTAAAAATACATATGACATCATTGAACAAGTGTAGGGTTGGCCTCGGATTCACGAACCTATATCATTCATATATATATTAAAACATATTCTTTTTAATTGAGCAAATATATATATTATTATTAAGGATATACTCCGTAATTTTTATATATATTTCATTACTTTATTAAATATATTCATTTATAAATAAAATATTAATTTTGTTAGGTTGTACGTAAGATATATATATATATATATATATATATATATATATATATATATATATATATATATATATATATATATATATATATATATATATATTATTTGTTTGTTAAATCAGTACTTTAGTAATACTAAGATAATATTTGAAATATTAATAGTGATAATACTAATATTAATAAAAATGACGATATTATTTATAATTTTATTAATAAATGTATTAATGATAGTTTTCAATAATCAATCTCATATTAATGATAATACCAGTAGTTTTTAATAAAGTGAATAATTTAATAATAATGATCATGAAAATAATGATACTTAATTCTTAATAATAATAATAATAATTATAAAGATATCTATTTTGTTAATTATGGTAATAAGTTTAATTATAACCTTACTAATAATCATATTAACAATAATAATGATATTATTACTAATACTTTTATTGATAATAACAATAATAATACTAACAATTTGTAAAATGATACTAATATTAATATTATAATAAAAATTTGTATTATGTTCATGATAATAATAATAATAATAATAATGATCATAATTATAATAATAATACATATATTAATATTGGTAATAATAATAACAATAATACTAAGTAATGATAATAGTAATAACAATCAATAATAATTAATACTAGCAATAATAATAACAATCATAATAAGTAATAATAATATTAATGTGACAACCCGGAAATTTCTGACCAAATTTAAACTAAATCTTTATATGTTTCTGACACGATAAGCAAAGTCTGTAATGTTAAGTCTCAAAAATTTTGAAATTTATTTTTATCAATTCCCCTTGACTGTGCTCGACGATTCACGAACCATTGTTTGTAAATAAATATGCATATATATAAAAGTAAGTTTATATTATAATTTGAAATTATAAAATATAATAAATATGTAAAATGAGATAAAAAAAATAAGTAAGTACAATTTAAAATGAATCTATATATGAATAGTATAATATATTAAAATGCATATTCAATACATGTTATTATATATATATATATATATATATATATATATATATATATATATATATATATATATATATATATATATATATATATATATATATATATATATATATGTATATATATAATCATTAAATGTTACATAATTATAAATTGTAATATTAATATATGTAAATATATATAGTTATATATATGAATATTACTTGTATATATATATATATATATATATATATATATAATGATGTTAAATTTATTTGTTTAAAAATATGTAAGTAATATATTTAATTATGTAGTAAAAACATGTTAAGTAATAATTATATATAGTATTTTAGAATATATAAAAAATACATTAAAAAAAACTTAGAATACATTATGTTTTATTTTTCTTACTGAATTTAGTAACGGATATTTATATATTAACAATTGTAGAGTAATATATGTAATACATATAGTTTCTATACATAATCAATTGTATGAATATTGTAAATTATAAATATTATATATATATATTATATATATACTTATAATATTCATTATATGTAAACAAATGGAGTATTAACCTTAAATTATTATTATTAATATTAATAACATTATTATTAATAATTATTATTATCATTATTAGTAATATTATAATTATTATGATAATTATTACAATTAATATTAACAATATTAATATGATTAATATATTTATATTTATTAATTATTAATATTAAATACTATATAAAAAAATAGATATATACGCGTAATTCTATCTGCTTTATTTATTTGTCTTTCTATCTTTTTCGTTTTCCTTCTGTATACCCGTGACTGCAACATTCCAACCCTACATATCAATTTAATTGTTCTTTGAATTCGAACTGCAATTATTCAAAATCCAACCTCTATATCTCTCGCATGATACAACCTTTGCTGCTATTAAAAAAAATAAATAAATAAATATAAAGAATATACAGCCGGCTTCCCTGTCGTGGAATTGATTAATCAATGGGCAATTTTCGAAACAATTAACGAAACCTAATAATGCAAGAGTGTTAAGGATTCATCCAAATGATCTATATGTAAGTTTATAATCCCTAATTCCTTCAATTAGTTACGAATTTTGAAGTTAACATTTGAAATAAAAAGTCAACCATATTGAACATGAATCAAATTCGAGTGCTAGGTGATGTTTTAAGAATTGAATTTGATTATCGAGTATTAGGAACCTGAATTAGAGTAACTTCTGTGAAGAAATTCATCGATGAAACACTCAGGAATTAAAAATTGAATTTCAGTTTAAACTTCTTCACGGGGTACCTATTTTTCTGTTACTCACTGTCGATTAATCTTAATTGATGGTACACGAAAACTTTATTAAATTTATGCATCATTTGAGGTTGTTGTAGTGTCTCTGATGAAAGACCAAACCATCGAGTTTTTTTTTCCTATTTTGTTTCGGTTTAGAACACCGACAGAAACCACACACACACACACCAATTACTTTCCTTCAGCTACATATATCGATCCATTTTTTTTATTTATTTGTATTGGGCCAAAACTCTTTATTACATAAGTGGGTCATTATGTTTATGCTTATTGGGCTGCAGGATTTGGTTAAGGTTGAACTATGAGAGGACCGTAAAGACTGGCTACCATATATGCTTTACTTCGATTAGTAATTGGGAAATCAGGATGTGTTTAACAAAATGATTAAACGAATGATGTTTTGGTGATAATTTAAAAGGCGATGATTAATGATAGTTGATGATGGCGTGATAGATAAGATAGTAAATGATGATTAAGGTTAAATGAGTGAGATCAATGATGATACAAGATGGCGATGATGGATATTACATTAAGATGATGATTTATGATAATCACGATACATGTGAGATGATTGTGAATTGATATTGATATTGATCGAGATGAGTAAATGATGATGTATGGTATAGATGATGATATATAGCTATACATATATGTATATATTAAGGTTGTTAATTTGGCCTGTGAGATTAAAGAAGATGAAACGGACATATAATGAGTTAAAAGAAATTAAGGGTTAAGTAAAGCAGAAATGTATGAAGCAGAGCAATGGTTCATGGCGTTGGGTTAGCGGGACGTCGTGGGTTCAAACCCGGACTTGGGCATTTTATTTAAAACTACTTCTTTGAGGTAGTTTACTTATTATTATTATTATTATTATTATTATTATTATTATTATTATTATTATTATTATTATTATTATTATTATTATTATTATTATTATTATTATTATTATTATTATTACTATCATTATAGTTATTAAAATAAACACTAGTATTATTATTATTAGTAAAATCGTTAATTTTATAGTTATTATTATTATTAGTAGTATCATTATTTTTACTATTATAAGTATTATCATTTTTATTATTATTATTTTTATATTATCATAACAAATAAACATTTCTATGAATATATATTATAAGATATTAATATAATTATGAAAACATTAGTACATTGTAGTATATAATATATAAAAATATATATATTCAAATTAATAATTAATATAACTTAAAATTTAGTTGTTCGATTACAAGTATATGTGTTAATATATATACTTGATATAGGTTCGTGAATCCGAGGTCAACCATGCACTTGTTCAGTGCCGTCGTATGCATATTTTTACTACAAAATATCGTACTGTGAGTTTCATTTGATTCCCTTTTACTCTTTACATTTTTGGGCTGAGAATACATGCAAATGCTTTATTAACTGTTTTACAATATTTATATGCGTGAGTTTCATTACTCCCTTTTTAAATGTTTTGCAATATATATATTTTTGGGACTGAGAATACATGCGTTGTTTTATAACTGTTTTACAAAATAGACACAAGTACTTAAAAATATTCTACGATTGAGTTACGAGTACACCGGATATCACCCCTTTATAGTCTAGTAATCTAAGAATTAGGAAACCGAGCTCCTAATTGACGCGAATCCTAAAGATAGATCTATGGGCACTCACAAGCCCCAGTCAGAGAATTTGAACTGCTTTAGTACTTCGAAATAGGTATACAACCGCCAGTTTTAAAAGATATGATCTGTTTGTGAGGTGTACATAACCATCATATTTAAAAGAGTGGCCTGTTTGTATGCTTTTGCATGACCGTGCAGAATGCCAGTATTCGGGGGATATTCTATATGCATCTTGTTAAGGTCAATTACCAGGTGTTTATATATCGTATGAATGATTTTCCAGTAGTGAGCAGACCTGTACAGATTGTTTTCGAAATATGAGTATCTTGTGGTCTATTATACAATCTGAAATGATTATTTATGATAAACTAATGAACTCACCAACCTTTTGGTTGACACTTTAAAGCATGTTTATTCTCAGGTATTAAAGAAATCTTCCGCTTTGCATTTGCTCATATTAGAGATATTACTTGGAGTCATTCATGACATATTTCAAAAGACGTTGCATTCGAGTCGTCGAGTTCATCAAGATTATTGCTAAGTCAATTATAGTTGGATATATTATGAAATGGTATGCATGCCGTCAATTGCTGATGTAATGAAAGTTTGTCTTTTAAAAACGAATGCAATGTTTGTAAAATGTATCATATAGAGGTCAAGTACCTCGCGATGTAACCAAATGTAATGTATTCGTCCAGATGGATTAGGACGGGTAGTTATAAATAATAAGAATAATGATAATAATAATAATATTAATAAATGATTACAACCTTTGAAGAAGCAGCTTTTTTTAAAAAAAAAATACATCGTTGCCCGGGCTTGAACCCGAGACCCCTCGATCAGACAAACACCCACACGACCACTGAACCAATTCAATTTTTCTGTTTTAAATTCCCTTAGTTTGAATATAACCCGTATGTACATCAGTTTCTATTCTTTCTTCTTCTCAATCACAAGGTCGACCAGAAACAACTCACAACACCTCTAATAATTTGATTTAGCCTTTATAATGAAATAGAAACAACTTACATTGGTGTTTGATTTTATTAAAGGCAGAATGATTTTTAAAAAAAAAATTATAGCTGACAAGAACACTCGCTTATGAACTTGAATTCAACTTTGAATTTTTAGAATGTTTCATATGAAAATTATAACATGAACTAGGTTGTAAATCACTCCTAGAAACTTTTGAAAACATCAATTGAACTTGAATCATAATAGTTAACTCAAATTCGTCGAAGAACAAACGTTTGACTTTTTATTTCCAAAACTCTGACTCGAAAATTAATGATCGATAGGAAGAATTGAAACCTCAAATTTTGCAGAAAGATTGAGTGACTATTCCTAACACAACTGCAATTTTACTTTTTGAAATTGAATTCGATTTCGAGCTAATGTAAAAATGAAACAAAAACAGAGAATAGGTCTGGTTCTTGCTTCTATCTGTTTAAAATAAATTCGATAAAAGGATTTTTAATTGATAATTGAGAACGAGTATGTAATGTTAAATGAATGTGATAATATCTCAGTTTAATTCTTTGTTTTATAGCAATTTGATGGTCGATAGCCTTTATTTGTGCAGGTACATAATTGAATAAAAAAATTAAAAGATGAAATTGATGTCTAACTGAATTTGACCTCATCTGTGATTTATATTCGATTCTGATACATGATTAGAGATAGAAAACAAATCGTATAAAGGTTGAAAGTGATTTGGAACCGAATACGTAATCTCTGTATTTGTTTGTATATTTTATCGTATATTTTTATATATATATATATATTTATAATCTGTAAATGTAACTGTATATATATGTGTTTATACATCTGTATTTATGTATACGTATATATATATCTATATTTGGTATATGTATAAGTATTTAATTATAATTTATATATATACTTTCATAAATCTGTTATTATATCCGTATTTATATTATTAGATTATAATTAATTTTATTAATAAATATAAATATAATAATAATACACTTAATAATAATACAATTTTTTAATATTAGTAATAATAATATTATTACTAATGATGATTATAATGGTTACTATAAAATGTATAACAATAATATTATTAATAACAATAATACTAATTATAAAAATGCTAATATTATTAATAATAACAATATTATCAATAATAACAATACTAGTAATAATGATATTAATATTATTCATGATTCATGATAATATAAACAACTTAAATGTATTATCTTTCAATAATATAAGTAATACTGATTTTTAATGTTAATATTAACATTAATAATATTAATGAAAGTACTAAAAATATTAGTATTATATTTTTAATTTGTAATTACACTTAACCTGTTAAAATTATATATTAAAATTATACACTATATATTATTTGATAATATGTGTTGTGTATTTATTATAAATACTTTATATAATATGTGTATGCATATTAAATATGAAAATGTAATTGTCTTATATATATATATATATATATATATATATATATATATATATATTTATTCTCTTCATCATAGAAATAAATTTAAACATATAGTATTTATAATTATATATATATATATATATATATATATATATATATATATATATATATATATATATATATATATATATATATATATATTTATTCTCTTCATCATAGAAATAAATTTAAACATATAGTATTTATAATTTATATATATATATATATATATATATATATATATATATATATATATATATATATTCCAATATCCATATGATAATAATCATTACCGAAATCATATATATCAATGCCGAGATTTATCTTAATAATAACTTTCTTGTCTTGTAATATTTCACATTTTTAATTCTACTGATGAAATTGTATTTTTTTATGATTTCATATTATTATGTATTATTATATTTATATTTATACATTACAATATATATAATAATAACAGTTTATTAATAATATTAATAATAATACTACTAGTGATGATAATAATATTAATATAACAATTATATTCAAACTTGTTAATTAAGTTTAATATACTTCCATTTATTATATCATATCTACAAATTATATGATTTATTGAATCTTTAATATTTATTAATAATATTACTTGTATATAGAATTTAGTTATACATATATGTTTACATATTTATATACACCCAATTGTTCGCGAATCGTCAGAATTTGTCAAAGGTCAAATGATTTTATGAGAACAGTTCAAAAACTTTGAGAGTCAACACTACCGACTTTGCTTATCGTGTCGAAATTATTTCAAGATAAGGTTTAAATTTGGTCAGAAATTTCCGGGTCGTCACACAATAGAAAACAAATTTGCTGATGGGAGAAGGTACAATGATGTGGTAAGGGAAAAAGACAGTGAGGATCTTAGAACATTCCTAAACAACAGAAAGTGTCAAGGTGTGAATGATGGGGTAGGGTTTAGAGGTTTTGCAGGGAGAGAAGATGAAGCTAAAACAAAAAAGATGGTGGTGGTTAAAGAAGATGTCTATGAGAAAAACAATGAAATGTTACAAAATGCAGTCATGTGCGAAGCAAAAAGCATGCAAATCCTTCAAAAAATTTATGTAATTTGCTATGAAAAAGGTCACCAGGATGTCGAAATTAAACTGTTTGGAGGCTTATGCCTACTGGTCATTTTCAAATCCATTGAAGCTGCAAATGAGCTTATAAACTCTCCAAACCATCCCTTAAGACAATGGTTATGCAAATTCACATTGTGGGATGAATCGTGTTGGGTAGAAGGACGTATGGCTTGGTTACGTATTCATGTTATCCCTCCTCATTTTTGGGATGATGGTACGTTCTTATCGATAGCCGAGTGGTGGGGAGTTGTTTATGAGCTGGACAATTGTTCGTTAAGCAAGAGTAAGAAATTGTCATATTGAAGGGCATATGTAAAACTTATAGAGCCAGAAAAATTAAATGAACATCTAAAACTTATTCACAAATCCAAGTCCTATTTTATCCATGTTATGGAAGAAGAAAAGGTTTGTCCAGATTTAAAGGTAATGGATGATAGTTATTCGAACGACACAGCTTCAGAATGTAGTTCTGATGAAATCGACTCAGATGATGTCTCCTATAGCGATGATGATTTATATTTTGAGACTCTCAATGATGAGACTGAAGGCAGTTTCAAGATGGATAACAACATGGATGATGGTAATAACGAGCATGTCAATGGAATGAAAGATAGGGATAGTAATATTCTGGCTAATCAGTCCAAATTACCGGAAGGTGAAGAGGAGAACAATACTGGAAAATTCTACAAGAATGTTGAGGAAGATTAAGAGTCCGTATGTTTTGGAATTAGGGGACTTTTTGAAGAGAACGAGGTGTGCATGGCAGATACTTTCAAAAATAATCATTCCATCCCTAGTTCCAAAAAAGAGGGTGAAGAGTCTAGGGTTACACAATCGACGCCTGGATATTTGAGTAACAAACCAAACGTTGGGTGTGAGGCTGAAAGGAATATGGGTTATTGTCATGTTTGCTCGGATAATTTTGGGCCTCCCAACAAATGTCCTTTATGTTCTAGAAAAGATAGAGACATCCCATCAAAAGATTATAACAGGCCAGAAAACAAAGGTGGGCCTGATTCTAATGGGGAAGGTGGGCCTGATTCTAAGGGGGATGGTGGATCACAAGACACCTGTATGACTAATAAATCAAAATGTGGTGCGGTCTATTCTTCTTTGAGATCTATCGACAAAATCAAAGATTCCTGTTGCTCAAAACATACGATTCAATCTTCAAGTGTTTCATTCTGTAAAGATTGCTATTCGGATATCATGGGTAATTGGAGGGCAACATCACGCATCATGAGACTGAGGAGAATGGCTAAAGGCAACTCAAAATCTGTTGAAGGTAAAAAAGTGAGATGCAAGAATTGTGGGGCTAAATCGTGTAGAGGTAAATCTATTTCGAGGTCAAAAGAGCAAAGTAAGTTGGAGAGTGAAGATAATTCGATTAATAATGTGGAGATCAGAGAATTTGGCGAAAAAATCGAATTGAGGTGGCCCCTCAATCCCCAGTAAGCTTTTCTGTCTTTGTCGTCTGATTGCTTTTTCTATGAAGATAATCTCTTTAAACGTTCGTGGTTTTGGGGTCGAGGGAAAATATGGGTGAGTTAAAAGTATATGTTTTTCTGAAAAACCTAACTTTGCGTTATTTCAAGAAATGAAAAGTAAAAACCTTGAGGATAATTGGGTTCAAAACTTATGGGGTGACGAAAATTTTGGGTATGTCCAGATTGATGCCTTAGGAAGCTCGGGTGGTTTACTCTCTGATATTGGCTAAAAAGTCACGTTTTCACCCCAGTATTAAGGCCCAAAAACAAGAAAGATTCAAAATTTGTCGGTAAAATACCCACTTCGTCGATTAGAATTGAAGAACAAGTAATTACGAAGACGGTGCAAAAAGAATCAAGAGAATCGGAGCTAAAACGAAGATTCTAGAGCGAAAACGGTGAAAGACAAGAAAACAAATTATGATCCAGGGAAATCAGGCTGACCAGGCCAGCAAACGGCCTGCCTTACGGCTTACCAAATGGCCTGCCAGTATGGCAAACGGCCTGGTAAACGGTCAGATCAAACAGGCTCGATAAACGGCTTGCCTTAGCAAACGGCCTCCAAAAACGGCATGCCAAACGGCCATACAAACGGCCTGTCAGCCGTTTACAGGCAAAAATCTTGTTTATTTAAAGGGTCTTTGTCATTCATTCCAACACACACTTCAATTCACTTCTTTCTCTCTCTTGTAAAATATTAGTCATACTCTCAAGGCCTTCGACTCCGTGCGGGAAACCTAGTACCCGGAGAAGAACGACAAAGATTGTATTAGGAGCGGTCTGGAGTCTTGAAGTTGTCACTTTTGTATTCGGAACTCGTTTAATCTACTGGTACTTCTATCTCTTATCTTTATATAATGTCTTCTATCATTATGTTATGTGATATTGTTGTCATGATTAGCGAGTAGTTATCTTTAGTGTATGCTATGATGTAAGCAATTATAATGCTGAAATAGTATTATGGTTTGTGTATGCTGTTGAAATGCTTTCCGATTATGTTTTAAACTCAATCGCTTTTCCAACTAATAGAACGTAGATATTGGCTCTGTTATTGGGAAGACGCGAACCCCGATTCAGAGTACACTATCTGTGTCACCCCTTGGTAAGAGAAGTCTATCAGATACAATGTAAGATCGACTGAGGCACACCGGTTGTAGTAAGTCTATCAAGCTTTGGATTCCGACCGAGGACTCTTTCATAGTGAAACATCTGACTAGACCCTTAGTACATTGTCGGTCCCAGACCATGCTAGTGTAGTCACCAAGCATATAAACTTCGTACGTACACGCTGAAGCACATCGGTTGTTGTAAGCTGTACCTCTACTAAGTAAGGCCATGGAACCCGGTCAGTGTTGATTAGTACACTGCACCATAACGCGGTCTCAAGCATTACACCCCGCTTGAGGGATTCTTAGTTAATTAAGGAACTGTTTGTTTAGACACATAAAGGATTGGACCGTTAGGATAACCGAACATGTTCATGGAAGTCAATTTGACTTGACCATGGTGTTCTTTATGATTGAACTCTTTTTAAGGGCCTAACTATCTTTTAAAACCAATCATTAACGAAAGCATTAAAACACATCACGTCTCTCGGATATGGTAAACCATGTATTCTATTATACTTAAGAAAGTTTAGACCATTGTGGAATGTTAATATGTCACCCAACCGAGTCGCTTAATTGGATGAGCCGTCTGAATGTGTATGCCTATAGTCAGACTGAACGGGCGTCAGGGGTAAGGGACGTTGCTGTCTATTCAGAATCTTTAAGCCTAACGCAGTACCCAGTGACATGTCTTATGACAGGGGCGTTTATAACCAGTGTAATGAATACAAGGCCTCTGCCTATTCATGAGCCAGCATTCCATAATCTCGGCAGAATAACTGATGAAGTCATATTATGCACTCACTTTAACTTTATATGAATTGCGAATTTTATCGCATTTACTTTATCTGTCTTATAAATTAGAAAATCCCAAAATTAAGTAACCACTACTCCTTCCTAACTATCTTAGGCTTAAATATAGGTTCGATTCTAATGATATGTCAAAAATACAAATCTAGGTCATACTTCCCTTACTCATACTAAGGAGTGTACGATTTAGGCCCCGCTAAATATAAATTTAAAACAGTACCTTCCCCCTGGGTGGCTGATCCTGGAGGGTTCTTCAATGAATTGATATCTCAAAAATTCTACTGATATCTCAAAAATTCGACGGGTTCTTCAATGAATTGAAGTTTTTCATTGATTTGGATTTCGTCCAACGGAATAGTGAGATCTTCTTTAGCAAAACATTTCTTCAAATTCGAGACATGGAAAGTGTTATGTACAGCCGCGAGTTGTTGAGGTAGCTCCAGTTGGTAAGCTACTGGTCCGACACGATCTATAATCTTGAATGGTCCAATGTACCTTGGATTTAGTTTCCCCCGTTTACCAAATCGAACAACGCCTTTCCAAGGTGAAACCTTAAGCATGACCATTTCTCCAATTTCAAACTCTATATCTTTTCTTTTACTGTCCGCGTAGCTCTTTTGTCGACTCTAGGCGGTTTTCAATCGTTGTTGAATTTGAATGATTTTCTCGGTAGTTTCTTGTATTATCTCCGGACCCGTAATCTGTCTATCGCCCACTTCATTCCAACAAATTAGAGACCTGTACTTTCTACCATAAAGTGCCTCAAACGGTGCCATCTCAATACTAGAATGATAACTGTTGTTGTAGGAAAATTCTGCTAACGGTAGGTGTCGATCCCAACTGTTTCCGAAATCAATAACACATGCTCGTAGCATGTCTTCAAGCGTTTGTATCGTCCTTTTGCTCTGCCCATCAGTTTGTGGATGATAGGCAGTACTCATGTCTAGATGAGTCCCCAATGCTTGTTGCAACGTCTGCCAGAACCTTGAAACAAATCTACCATCCCTATCAGAGATAATAGAGACGGGTATTCCATGTCTGGAGACAACCACCTTTAAATACAATCGCGCCAACTTCTCCATTTTGTCATCTTCTCTCATTGGCAGGAAGTGTGCTGACTTGGTGAGACGATCAACTATTACCCAAATAGTATCATAACCACTTGCAGTCCTTGGCAATTTAGTAATGAAATCCATGGTAATGTTTTCCCATTTCCATTCCGGGATTTCAGGTTGTTGTAGTAGACCTGATGGTTTCTGATGTTCAGCTTTGACCTTAGAACACGTCAAACATTCTCCTACATATTTAGCAATATCGGCTTTCATACCCGGTCACCAAAAGTGTTTCTTGAGATCTTTATACATCTTCCCCGCTCCGGGATGTATTGAATATCTGGTTTTATGTGCTTCTTTAAGTACCATTTCTCTCACATCTCCAAACCTTGGTATCCAAATTCTATCAGCCCTATATCGGGTTCCGTCTTCCCGAATATTAAGATGTTTCTCTGATCCTTTGGGTATCTCATTCTTCAACTTTCCTTCTTTTACAACCCCCTGTTGCGCCTCCTTTATTTGAGTAGTAAGGTTAGTACGAATAATTATATTCATAGATTTTACCCGTATAGGTTCTCTGTCCTTTCTACTCAAAGCGTCGGCTACCACATTCGCCTTCCCCGGGTGGTATCGAATCTCAAAATCATAATCATTCAACAGTTCAATCCACCTGCGTTGTCTCATATTCAGTTGCTTCTGATTAAATATATGTTGGAGACTTTTGTGGTCGGTATATATAATACTTTTGACCCCATATAAATAATGCCTCCAAGTCTTTAATGCAAAAACAACAGCACCCAATTCCAAATCGTGAGTTGTATAATTTTGATCGTGAATCTTCAATTGTCTAGACGCATAAGCAATCACCTTCGTTCATTGCATTAATACACAACCGAGACCTTGCTTTGATGCATCACAATAAATCACAAAATCATCATTCAATTCAGGCAATGATAATATAGGTGCCGTAGTTAGCTTTTTCTTCAATAACTGAAACGCCTTCTCTTATTCATCCTTTCATTCAAATTTCTTCCCTTTATGCGTTAATGCAGTCAAGGGTTTTGCTATTTTGGAGAAATCTTGGATGAATCTTCTGTAGTAACCAGCCAATCCTAAAAATTGACGTATATGCTTCGGAGTTATTGGGGTTTCCCACTTTTCAACGGTTTCGATCTTTGCCGGGTTCACCTGGATACCTTCTTTGTTCACTATGTGACCGAGGAATTGAACTTCTTCCAACCAAAATGCACACTTTGAAAACTTAGCGTACAGTTTTTCTTTCCTCAATACTTCTAGCACTTTTCTCAAATGTTCTTCGTGCTCTTGATCATTCTTTGAGTAAATAAGTATGTCATCGATGAAAACAATGTCAAACTTGTTAAGATATGGCCCACACACTCGGTTCATAAGGTCCATGAACACAGCTGGAGCGTTTGTCAATCCAAACGGCATAACCATAAACTCGTAATGACCATAACGCGTCCTAAAAGCAGTTTTTGGAATATCATCCTCCTTTACTCGCATTTGATGATATCCAGAATGTAAATCGATTTTCAAATAAACCGACGAGCCTTGTAGTTGATCAAATAAGTCGTTAATTCTCGGCAGTGGATAACGGTTTTTGATGGTAAGTTTATTCAACTCTCTGTAGTCAATACACAACCTAAATGTACCATCCTTCTTCTTGAAAAACAAAACAGGAGCTCCCCATGGTGATGTACTTGGTCGAATGAAACCACGTTCTAATAGTTCTTGCAGTTGGCTTTGCAGTTCTTTCATCTTGCTGGGTGTGAGTCTGTAAGGAGCACGAGCTATTGGTGCAGCTCCTGGTACAAGATCTATTTGAAATTCAACAGATCGATGTAGAGGTAGTCCCGGTAATTCTTTCATAAATACATCGGGAAATTCTTTTACGACGGGAACATCATTGATGCTCTTTTCTTCAGTTTGTACTTTCTCGACGTGTGCTAGAACAGCATAGCAACCTTTTCTTATTAGTTTTTGTGCCTTCAAATTACTAATAAGATGTAGCTTCGTGTTGCCCTTTTCTCCGTACACCATTAAGGGTTTTCCTTTTTCTCGTATAATGCGAATTGCATTTTTGTAACAAACGATCTCTGCTTTCACTTCTTTCAACCAGTCCATACCGATTATCACATCAAAACTCCCTAACTCTACTGGTATCAAATCAATCTTAAATGTTTCGCTAACCAGTTTAATTTCTCGATTCCGGCATATATAATCTGCTGAAATTAATTTACCATTTTCTAATTCGAGTAAAAATTTACTATCCAACGTCGTCAATGGACAACTTAATTTAGCACAAAAATATCTACTCATATAGCTTCTATCCGCACCCGAATCAAATAAAACGTAAGCAGATTTATTGTCAATAAGAAACGAACCCGTAACAAGCTCCGGGTCTTCCTGTGCCTCTGCCGCATTAATATTGAAAACTCTTCCGCGGCCTTGTCCATTCGTGTTCTCCTGGTTCGGGCAATTTCTAATAATGTAGCCCGGTTTTCCACATTTATAATAAACTACATTGGCATAACTTGCTCCGGCACTACTTGCTCTGCCATTACTCGTTCTGACACCATTTGTTCCTTTCGTTCTGTTAACCCCTGGTCCGTAGACCTCACACTTCGCCGCGCTATGACCATTTCTTTTACACTTATTGCAAAATTTGGTGCAGAACCCCGAGTGATACTTTTCACACCTTTAGCATAGCTGCTTCTAATTGTTTTTGTTGTTACGGTTGTTATTGTTGTTAGGATGATTGTTGTAGTTGTTGTTGTTGTTGTTATTGTTGTATCGTTTGTTGAAGTTGCGATTGATGTTGCGATTGTTGGGATAGTTGTTGTTGTTTTGGTGACTCTTATCACCGTTTTCCTCCCACTTTCTTTTGACTAGCTTCACGTTAGCCTCTTCGGCCGCCTGTTCTTTAATTCTTCCCTCAATCTGGTTCACTAGTTTGTGAGCCATTCTACATGCCTTTTATATGGAGGCAGGCTCGTGTGAACTTATATCTTCTTGGATTCTCTCCGGTAACCCTTTCACAAACGCGTCGATCTTCTCTTCCTCATCTTCGAACGCTCTCGGACACAATAGGCACAATTCTGTGAATCGTCTTTCGTACGAAGTAATATCGAATCCCTGTGTTCGTAACCCTCTAAGTTCTGACTTGAGCTTATTGACCTCGGTTCTGGGACGGTACTTCTTGTAGTGACCCGAACTTTTCCATGTTTATATACATTAATTGAGATTGATATTTACATGATTAAATGTTTCCAACATGTTAAGCAATCAAACTTGTTAAGACTTGATTAATTGAAATAGGTTCATATAGACAATTGACCACCCAAGTTGACCGGTGATTCACGAACGTTAAAACTTGTAAAAACTATATGATGACATATATATGGTTATATATATAGTTAACATGATATTATGATAAGTAAACATATTATTAAGTATATTAACAATGAACTACATATGTAAAAACAAGACTACTAACTTAATGATTTTGAAACGAGACATATATGTAACAATTATCGTTGTAACGACATTTAATGTATATATATCGTATTAAGAGATATTCGTACATCATAATATCATGATAATATAATAATTTAAAATCTCTTTTGATATTATAAACATTGGGTTAACAACATTTAACAAGATCGTTAACCTAAAGGTTTCAAAACAACATTTACATGTAACGACTAACGATGACTTAACGACTCAGTTAAAATGTATATACATGTAGTATTTTAATATGTATTCATACACTTTTGAAAGACTTCAAGACACTTATCAAAATACTTCTACTTAACAAAAATGCTTACAATTACATCCTCGTTCAGTTTCATCAACAATTCTACTCGTATGCACCCGTATTCGTACTCGTACAATACACAGCTTTTAGATGTATGTACTATTGGTATATACACTCCAATGATCAGCTCTTAGCAGCCCATGTGAGTCACCTAACACATGTGGGAACCATCATTTGGCAACTAGCATGAAATATCTCATAAAATTACAAAAATATGAGTAATCATTCATGACTTATTTACATGAAAACAAAATTACATATCCTTTATATCTAATCCATACACCAACGACCAAAAACACCTACAAACACTTTCATTCTTCAATTTTATTCATCTAATTGATCTCTCTCAAGTTCTATCTTCAAGTTCTAAGTGTTCTTCATAAATTCCAAAAGTTCTAGTTTCATAAAATCAAGAATACTTTCAAGTTTGCTAGCTCACTTCCAATCTTGTAAGGTGATCATCCAACCTCAAGAAATCTTTGTTTCTTACAGTAGGTTATCATTCTAATACAAGGTAATAATCATATTCAAACTTTGGTTCAATTTCTATAACTATAACAATCTTATTTCAAGTGATGATCTTACTTGAACTTGTTTTCGTGTCATGATTCTGCTTCAAGAACTTCGAGCCATCCAAGGATCCATTGAAGCTAGATCCATTTTTCTCTTTTCCAATAGGTTTATACAAGGAACTTAAGGTAGTAATGATGTTCATAACATCATTCGATTCATACATATAAAGCTATCTTATTCGAAGGTTTAAACTTGTAATCACTAGAACATAGTTTAGTTAATTCTAAACTTGTTCGCAAACAAAAGTTAATCCTTCTAACTTGACTTTTAAAATCAACTAAACACATGTTCTATATCTATATGATATGCTAACTTAATGATTTAAAACCTGGAAACACGAAAAACACCGTAAAACCGGATTTACGCCGTCGTAGTAACACCGCGGGCTGTTTTGGGTTAGTTAATTAAAAACTATGATAAACTTTGATTTAAAATTTGTTATTATGAGAAAATGATTTTTATTATGAACATGAAACTATATCCAAAAATTATGGTTAAACTCAAAGTGGAAGTATGTTTTCTAAAATGGTCATCTAGACGTCGTTCTTTCGACTGAAATGACTACCTTTACAAAAACGACTTGTAACTTATTTTTCCGACTATAAACCTATACTTTTTCTGTTTAGATTCATAAAATAGAGTTCAATATGAAAACATAGCAATTTGATTCACTCAAAACGGATTTAAAATGAAGAAGTTATGGGTAAAACAAGATTGGATAATTTTTCTCATTTTAGCTACGTGAAAATTGGTAACAAATCTATTCCAACCATAACTTAATCAACTTGTATTGTATATTATGTAATCTTGAGATACCATAGACACGTATACAATGTTTCGACCTATCATGTCGATACATCTATATATATTTCGGAACAACCATAGACACTCTATATGTGAATGTTGGAGTTAGCTATACAGGGTTGAGGTTGATTCCAAAATATATATAGTTTGAGTTGTGATCAATACTGAGATACGTATACACTGGGTCGTGGATTGATTCAAGATAATATTTATCGATTTATTTCTGTACATCTAAATGTGAACAACTAGTTGTAGGTTACTAACGAGGACAGCTGACTTAATAAACTTAAAACATCAAAATATATTAAAAGTGTTGTAAATATATTTTGAACATACTTTGATATATATGTATATATTGTTATAGGTTCGTGAATCAACCAGTGGCCAAGTCTTACTTCCCGACGAAGTAAAAATCTGTGAAAGTGAGTTATAGTCCCACTTTTAAAATCTAATATTTTTGGGATGAGAATACATGCAGGTTTTATAAATGATTTACAAAATAGACACAAGTACGTGAAACTACATTCTATGGTTGAATTATCGAAATCGAATATGCCCCTTTTTATTAAGTCTGGTAATCTAAGAATTAGGGAACAGACACCCTAATTGACGCGAACTCTAAAGATAGATCTATCGGGCCCAACAAGCCCCATCCAAAGTACCGGATGCTTTAGTACTTCGAAATTTATATCATATCCGAAGGGTGTCCCGGAATGATGGGGATATTCTTATATATGCATCTTGTTAATGTTGGTTACCAGGTGTTCACCATATGAATGATTTTTATCTCTATGTATGGGATGTGTATTGAAATATGAAATCTTGTGGTCTATTATTATGATTTGATATATATAGGTTAAACCTATAACTCACCAACATTTTTTGTTGACGTTTTAAGCATGTTTATTCTCAGGTGATTATTAAGAGCTTCCGCTGTCGCATAGTTAAATAAGGACGAGATTTGGAGTCCATGCTTGTATGATATTGTGTAAAAACTGCATTCAAGAAACTTATTTTGTTGTAACATATTTGTATTGTAAACCATTATGTAATGGTCGTGTGTAAACAGGATATTTTAGATTATCATTATTTGATAATCTACGTAAAGCTTTTTAAAACCTTTATCTATGAAATAAAGGTTATGGTTTGTTTTAAAAATGAATGCAGTCTTTGAAAAACGTCTCATATAGAGGTCAAAACCTCGCAACGAAATCAATTAATATGGAACGTTTTTAATCAATAAGAACGGGACATTTCAGTTGGTATCCGAGCGTTGGTCTTAGAGAACTAGAATTTTGCATTAGTGTGTCTTATCGAGTTTGTTAGGATGCATTAGTGAGTCTGGACTTCGACCGTGTTTACTTGAAAAATGATTGCTTAACAAATTTTGTTGGAAACTATATATTTTTAACATGTGAATATTATGTGATATATTAATCTCTTAACGTGTTTGATATTATGTGATAGATGTCTACCTCTAGAACAAGTCCCATTGACTCACCTAATAATAATGAAGAGTCAAATGTAAATTGGAATGATTCGTGGACTGATTCACAAGTTCCCAAAGAGGAACCGGAAGAAGAGTCGGAACCGGAAGAAGAATCGGAACCGGAAGAAGAATCGGAACCGGATGAAGAAATAGAACCGGTGGGGGAAATAATAAAACGGTTAAGTAAAAGAAAATCCTCAACCAACCGACCAAGGTTAATTATGGTCAATGGTGTTTCCGCCAAGGAAGCAAAATATTGGGAGGATTACCAATTCTCCGATGAATCGGATTCCGACGAGAATTCCGATGATGTTATAGAAATTACCCCAACTGAATTTAAAAAGGCAAAAGAAAATAATAAGGAAAAGGGCATAAAAATAGAGAAATCTAATTCCAACCCCGATGAACTTTATATGTATCGTCAACCCCCGAAGTCCTTAAGTTGTAACAATGACCCGGGAACCTCTAAACCACCAGGTTTTTCTAAACCAATGTGGAAAACGACGGCTCGTATTAGGGGAACATCATATATCCCTAGAAACTTGGCAAAACGAACCAAAACCGAAGAAGAAGAAGAAACAAGCGAGTCGGAATAAGATAGTTGTATTCGTGTGGTGTAATATATGTAATATAGTGTGCTTATGCTTTATGATATATGTAAAAATTGCTTGTATTAATAAGTATTTTTTTTTATGAATCTAACTCTTGTCTATTTTACAGTATAAAAACACAAAATGGATAGACAACCCAATATTTTAAGAGACCTACCCGGAGACATGATTGATGAAATCTTGTCTAGAGTCGGTCAGAATTCTTCGGCACAACTATTAAAGGCGAGATCAGTTTGTAAGACATTTGAAGAACGTTCCAAGAATGCCTTGGTTTATAAAAGGCTTTCGTTCGAAAGATGGGGGATATCACATTGGGAAATCCATAAGTTACGATGTGTTTACTTTGACGCATATATTGCGGGGAACCCAAATGCTATTTTACGCAATGGGTTAAGAAATTATTTTGACTCAATATATCCGAATATTGGACTTCGTGATTTAGAAAAAGCGGCTAACATGCAACATAAAGAAGCATGTTATGCTTACGGATTAGTAATGTTAGCTTCTCACCAAAGTGAGAACAAGAACATCGGGCTACAACTATTAAACAAAACGTTTCCACAAGTGACGGAGTCGGTAATTGGGGTAAGAAATGAGGTTTTTAGATTGTTACGGGACTGTTAGACATTACGTAACCCTCGTCCCTTTGACGACATTACAACACGCTGTCTTATCAACGGCCATAACGGTTATGTTCCACAAGACCAAGGATGGGAAGTAATCCTAGTAAAACCAGAATGCATGACTTGTTTCTGGACGTATGAATTACGTGTATTTATTGCCTTTGCTGAACGACTTGTGTACTAGCTAGAATTATCTTTACAACCATCTTGTATCAAATTTATTGTGTGCTATATTTCATGCTATATGTAAAATAAGCGGTATTGTAAGTTTGTAAAATATTGTGTAAAAGTTTGAACGCGAAATATTATTATAATCGGTTTTTCATATAGAATTGTAGTAGTTGAATTGTATATTAGCTACTAAGTATGAACTTAACGGGTAGGTACTACCCGAATTTAAACTTATAAAATGCTAATATGAAGAAAAAGCTTTTATAAATGAGTTCATATTATGCTACGAAATACTATTAACTACTCTTAATATTCTGTATGATTAACTTGTTCCATTTGACTATTTTGAAGGAAATGGCACCGACTACTCGACACACTGTGAATATGAATGAAGAGGAATTCCGTACTTTTCTAGCATCAAACATAGCCGCAGTACAGGCTGCGCTACATACCAACAATAACCTTGGATCTAGCAGTACAGGAAATCGTGTAGGATGCACCTACAAAGAATTCACTGCCTGCAAACCTTTGGAATTTGATGGAACCGAAGGACCGATCGGATTGAAACGGTGGACCGAGAAGGTCGAATCGGTGTTTGCCATAAGTAAGTGTACTGAAGAGGACAAAGTGAAGTACGCTACGCATACCTTCACAGGTTCTGCGTTAACATGGTGGAATACCTATCTAGAGCAAGTGGGACAAGACGATGCATACGCACTACCGTGGTCAGCATTCAAGCACTTGATGAACGAGAAGTACCGTCCCAGAACCGAGGTCAATAAGCTCAAGACAGAACTTAGAGGGTTACGAACCCAAGGATTTGATATTACCACGTACGAAAGACGATTCACAGAATTGTGCCTATTGTGTCCAGGAGCGTTCGAAGATGAGGAAGAGAAGATCGACGCGTTTGTGAAAGGATTACCGGAAAGAATCCAATAAGATATAAGTTCACACGAGCCCGCCTCCATACAACAGGCATGTAGAATGGCTCACAAACTAGTGAACCAGATTGAAGAAAGAATTAAAGAACAGACTGCTGAAGAGGCCAATGTGAAGCAAGTCAAAAGAAAGTGGGAGGAAAACGGTGATAAGAATCACCAATACAACAACAACAGCAATTACAACAATAATCGCAACAATTATCCCAACAATCGCAACATCAATCGCAACTACAACAAACGGCCCAACAACAACAACAACAACAACAACAACAACAACTACAACAATCATCCCAACAACAATAATAACCGCAACAACAACAACAATCAGAAGCAGCTATGCCAAAGGTGTGAAAAGTATCACTCGGGGTTCTGCACCAAATTTTGCAACAAGTGTAAAAGAAATGGTCATAGCGCGGCGAAGTGTGAGGTTTACGGACCAGGGGTTAATAGAACAAAAGGAACAAATGGTGTCGGAACGAGTAATGGCGGAGCAAGTAGTGTCGGAGCAAGTTATGCCAATGTAGTTTGTTATAAATGTGGAAAACCGGGCCACATTATTAGAAATTGCCCGAACCAGGAGAACACGAATGGACAAGGCCGCGGAAGAGTTTTCAATATTAATGCGGCAGAGGCACAGGAAGACCCGGAGCTTGTTACGGGTACGTTTCTTATTGACAATAAATCTGCTTACGTTTTATTTGATTCGGGTGCGGATAGAAGCTATATGAGTAGAGATTTTGTGCTAAATTAAGTTGTCCATTGACGCCTTTGGATAGTAAATTTTTACTCGAATTAGCAAATGGTAAATTAATTTCAGCAGATAATATATGTCGGAATCGAGAAATTAAACTGGTTAGCGAAACATTTAAGATTGATTTGATACCAGTAGAGTTAGGGAGTTTTGATGTGATAATCGGTATGGACTGGTTGAAAGAAGTGAAAGCAGAGATCGTTTGTTACAAAAATGCAATTCGCATTATACGAGAAAAAGGAAAACCCTTAATGGTGTACGGAGAAAAGGGCAACACAAAGCTACATCTTATTAGTAATTTGAAGGTACAAAAACTAATAAGAAAAGGTTGCTATGCTGTTCTAGCACACGTCGAGAAAGTACAAACTGAAGAAAAGAGCATCAATGATGTTCCCATTGCAAAAGAATTTCCCGATGTATTTCCGAAAGAATTACCGGGATTACCCCCACATCGATCCGTTGAATTTCAAATAGATCTTGTACCAGGAGCTGCACCAATAGCTCGTGCTCCTTACAGACTCGCACCCAGCGAGATGAAAGAACTGCAAAGCCAATTACAAGAACTTTTAGAGCGTGGTTTCATTCGACCAAGCACATCACCGTGGGGAGCTCCTGTTTTGTTTGTCAAGAAGAAAGATGGTACATTCAGGTTGTGTATCGACTACCGAGAGTTGAACAAACTTACCATCAAGAACCGCTACCCACTACCGAGAATCGACGACTTATTTGATCAACTACAAGGCTCGTCTGTTTATTCAAAGATTGACTTACGTTCCGGGTATCATCAAATGCGGGTGAAAGAAGATGATATTCCAAAGACTGCTTTCCGAACACGTTACGGTCATTACGAGTTTATGGTCATGCCGTTTGGTTTAACTAATGCACCAGCTGTGTTCATGGACCTTATGAACCGAGTGTGTGGACCATACCTTGACAAGTTTGTCATTGTTTTCATTGATGACATACTTATTTACTCAAAGAATGACCAAGAACATGGTGAACATTTGAGAAAGGTGTTAGAAGTATTGAGGAAGGAAGAATTGTACGCTAAGTTTTCAAAGTGTGCATTTTGGTTGGAAGAAGTTCAATTCCTCGGTCACATAGTGAACAAAGAAGGTATTAAGGTGGATCCGGCAAAGATAGAAACTGTTGAAAAGTGGGAAACCCCGAAAACTCCGAAACACATACGCCAGTTTTAGGACTAGCTGGTTACTACAGAAGGTTCATCCAAGACTTTTCCAGAATAGCAAAACCCTTGACTGCATTAACGCATAAAGGGAAGAAATTTGAATGGAATGATCAACAAGAGAAAGCATTTAAGTTATTGAAGAAAAAGCTAACTACGGCACCTATATTGTCATTGCCTGAAGGGAATGATGATTTTGTGATTTATTGTGATGCATCAAAGCAAGGTCTCGGTTGTGTATTAATGCAACGAACGAAGGTGATTGTTTATGCGTCTAGACAATTGAAGATTCACGAACAAAATTATACGACGCATGATTTGGAATTAGGCGCGGTTGTTTTTGCATTAAAGACTTGGAGGCACTACTTATATGGGGTCAAAAGTATTATATATACCGACCACAAAAGTCTTCAACACATATTTAACCAGAAACAACTGAATATGAGGCAACGTAGGTGGATTGAATTATTGAATGATTACGACTTTGAGATTCGTTACCACCCGGGGAAGGCAAATGTGGTAGCCGATGCCTTGAGCAGGAAGGATAGAGAACCCATTCGAGTAAAATCTATGAATATAATGATTCATAATAACCTTACTACTCAAATAAAGGAGGCGCAACAAGGAGTTTTAAAAGAGGGAAATTTAAAGGATGAAATACCCAAAGGATCGGAGAAGCATCTTAATATTTGGGAAGACGGAACCCGGTATAGGGCTGAAAGGATTTGGGTACCAAAATTTGGAGATATGAGAGAAATGGTACTTAGAGAAGCTCATAAAACCAGATACTCAATACATCCTGGAACGGGGAAGATGTACAAGGATCTAAAGAAACATTTTTGGTGGCCAGGTATGAAAGCCGATGTTGCTAAATACGTAGGAGAATGTTCGACGTGTTCTAAGGTCAAAGCTGAGCATCAGAAACCATCAGGTCTACTTCAACAACCCGAAATCCCGGAATGGAAATGGGAAAACATTACCATGGATTTCATCACTAAATTGCCAAGGACTGCAAGTGGTTTTGATACTATTTGGGTAATAGTTGATCGTCTCACCAAATCAGCACACTTCCTGCCAATAAGAGAAGATGACAAGATGGAGAAGTTAGCACGACTGTATTTAAAGGAAGTCATCTCCAGACATGGAATACCAATCTCTATTATCTCTGATAGGGATGACAGATTTATTTCAAGATTCTGGCAGACATTACAGCAAGCATTAGGAACTCGTCTAGACATGAGTACTGCCTATCATCCACAAACTGATGGGCAGAGCGAAAGGACGATACAAACGCTTGAAGACATGCTACGAGCATGTGTTATTGATTTCGGAAACAGTTGGGATCGACATCTACCGTTAGCAGAATTTTCCTACAACAACAGCTACCATTCAAGCATTGAGAAGGCACAGTTTGAAGCACTTTATGGTAGAAAGTGCAGGTCTCCGATTTGTTGGAGTGAAGTGGGGGATAGACAGATTACGGGTCCGGAGATTATACAAGAAACTACCGAGAAGATCATCCAAATTCAACAACGGTTGAAAACCGCCCAAAGTCGACAAAAGAGCTACGCTGACATTAAAAGAAAAGATATAGAATTTGAAATTTAAGAGATGGTCATGCTTAAAGTTGCACCTTGGAAAGGCGTTGTTCGATTTGGTAAACGAGGGAAATTAAATCCAAGGTATATTGGACCATTCAAGATTATTGATCGTGTCGGACCAGTAGCTTACCGACTTGAGTTACCTCAACAACTCGTGGCTGTACATAACACTTTCCACGTCTTGAATTTGAAGAAATGTTTTGCTAAAGAAGATCTCACTATTCCGTTAGATGAAATCCAAATCAACGAAAAACTTCAATTCATCGAAGAACCCGTCGAAATAATGGATCGTGAGGTTAAAAGACTTAAGCAAAACAAGATACCAATTGTCAAGGTTCGATGGAATGCTCGTAGAGGACCCGAGTTCACCTGGGAGCGTGAAGATCAGATGAAGAAGAAATACCCGCATCTATTTCCAGAAGATTCGTCAACACCTTCAACAGCTTAAAATTTCGGGACGAAATTTATTTAACGGGTAGGTACTGTAGTGACCCGAACTTTTCCATGTTTATATATATTAATTGAGATTGATATTTACATGATTAAATGTTTCCAACATGTTAAGCAATCAAACTTGTTAAGACTTGATTAATTGAAATAGGTTTCATATAGACAATTGACCACCCAAGTTGACCGGTGATTCACGAATGTTAAAACTTGTAAAAACTATATGATGACATATATATGGTTATATATATAGTTAACATGATATTATGATAAGTAAACATATCATTAAGTATATTAACAATGAACTACATATGTAAAAACAAGACTACTAACTTAATGATTTTGAAACGAGACATATATGTAACGATTATCGTTGTAACGACATTTAATGTATATATATCATATTAAGAGATATTCGTACATCATAATATCATGATAATATAATAATTTAAAATCTCTTTTGATATTATAAACATTGGGTTAACAACATTTAACAAGATCGTTAACCTAAAGGTTTCAAAACAACATTTACATGTAACGACTAACGATGACTTAACGACTCAGTTAAAATGTATATACATTTAGTATTTTAATATGTATTCATACACTTTTGAAAGACTTCAAGACACTTATCAAAATACTTCTACTTAACAAAAATGCTTACAATTACATCCTCGTTCAGTTTCATCAACAATTCTACTCGTATGCACCCGTATTCGTACTCGTACAATACACAGCTTTTAGATGTATGTACTATTGGTATATACACTCCAATGATCAGCTCTTAGCAGCCCATGTGAGTCACCTAACACATGTGGGAACCATCATTTGGCAACTAGCATGAAATATCTCATAAAATTACAAAAATATGAGTAATCATTCATGACTTATTTACATGAAAACAAAATTACATATCCTTTATATCTAATCCATACACCAACGACCAAAAACACCTACAAACACTTTCATTCTTCAATTTTATTCATCTAATTGATCTCTCTCAAGTTCTATCTTCAAGTTCTAAGTGTTCTTCATAAATTCCAAAAGTTCTAGTTTCATAAAATCAAGAATACTTTCAAGTTTGCTAGCTCACTTCCAATCTTGTAAGGTGATCATCCAACCTCAAGAAATCTTTGTTTCTTACAGTAGGTTATCATTCTAATACAAGGTAATAATCATATTCAAACTTTGGTTCAATTTCTATAACTATAACAATCTTATTTCAAGTGATGATCTTACTTGAACTTGTTTTCGTATCATGATTCTGCTTCAAGAACTTCGAGCCATCCAAGGATCCATTGAAGCTAGATCCATTTTTCTCTTTTCCAATAGGTTTATCCAAGGAACTTAAGGTAGTAATGATGTTCATAACATCATTCGATTCATACATATAAAGCTATCTTATTCGAAGGTTTAAACTTGTAATCACTAGAACATAGTTTAGTTAATTCTAAACTTGTTCGCAAACAAAAGTTAATCCTTCTAACTTGACTTTAAAAATCAACTAAACACATGTTCTATATCTATATGATGTGCTAACTTAATGATTTAAAATCTGGAAACACGAAAAACATCGTAAAACCGGATTTACACCGTCGTAGTAACACCGCGGGCTGTTTTGGGTTAGTTAATTAAAAACTATGATAAACTTTGATTTAAAAGTTGTTATTATGAGAAAATGATTTTTATTATGAACATGAAACTATATCCAAAAATTATGGTTAAACTCAAAGTGGAAGTATGTTTTCTAAAATGGTCATCTAGACGTCGTTCTTTCGACTGAAATGACTACCTTTACAAAAACAACTTGTAACTTATTTTTCAGACTATAAACCTATACTTTTTCTGTTTAGATTCATAAAATAGAGTTCAATATGAAAATATAGCAATTTGATTCACTCAAAACGGATTAAAAATGAAGAAGTTATGGGTAAAACAAGATTGAATAATTTTTCTCATTTTAGCAACGTGAAAATTGGTAACAAATCTATTCCAACCATAACTTAATCAACTTGTATTGTATATTATGTAATCTTGAGATACCATAGACACTTATACAATGTTTCGACCTATCATGTCGACACATCTATATATATTTCGGAACAACCATAGACACTCTATATGTGAATGTTGGAGTTAGCTATACAGGGTTGAGGTTGATTCCAAAATATATATAGTTTGAGTTGTGATCAATACTGAGATACGTATACACTGGGTCGTGGATTGATTCAAGATAATATTTATCGATTTATTTCTGTACATCTAACCGTGGACAACTAGTTGTAGGTTACTAACGAGGACAGCTGACTTAATAAACTTAAAACATCAAAATATATTAAAAGTGTTGTAAATATATTTTGAACATACTTTGATATATATGTATATATTGTTATAGGTTCGTGAATCAACCAGTGGCCAAGTCTTACTTCCCGACGAAGTAAAAATCTGTGAAAGTGAGTTATAGTCCCACTTTTAAAATCTAATATTTTTGGGATGAGAATACATGCAGGTTTTATAAATGATTTACAAAATAGACACAAGTACGTGAAACTACATTCTATGGTTGAATTATCGAAATCGAATATGCCCCTTTTTATTAAGTCTGGTAATCTAAGAATTAGGAAACAGACACCCTAATTGACGCGAACTCTAAAGATAGATCTATCGGGCCTAACAAGCCCCATCCAAAGTTCCGGATGCTTTAGTACTTCGAAATTTATATCATATCCGAAGGGTGTCCCTGAATGATGGGGATATTCTTATATATGCATCTTGTTAATGTCGGTTACCAGGTGTTCACCATATGAATGATTTTTATCTCTATGTATGGGATGTGTATTGAAATATGAAATCTTGTGGTCTATTATTATGATTTGATATATATAGGTTAAACCTATAACTCACCAACATTTTTTGTTGACGTTTTAAGCATGTTTATTCTCAGGTGATTATTAAGAGCTTTCGCTGTCGCATAGTTAAATAAGGACGAGATTTGGAGTCCATGCTTGTATGATATTGTGTAAAAACTGCATTCAAGAAACTTATTTTGTTGTAACATATTTGTATTGTAAACCATTATGTAATGGTCGTGTGTAAACAGGATATTTTAGATTATCATTATTTGATAATCTACGTAAAGCTTTTTAAAACCTTTATCTATGAAATAAAGGTTATGGTTTGTTTTAAAAATGAATGCACTCTTTGAAAAACGTCTCATATAGAGGTCAAAACCTCGCAACGAAATCAATTAATATGGAACGTTTTTAATCAATAAGAACGGGACATTTCACTTCTCGTTCATCAAGTGCTTGAATGCTGACCACGGTAGCGCGTAAGTAGCATCTTGTCCCACTTGCTCTAGATAGGTATTCCACTATGTTAACGCAATACCTGTGAAGGTATGCGTAGCATACTTCACTTTGTCTCCTTCAGCACACTTACTTATGGCAAACACCGATTCAACTTTCTCGGTCCACCATTTCAATCCGATTGGTCCTTCGGTCCCATCAAATTCTGAAGGTTTGCAGGCAGTGAATTCCTTGTAGGAGCATCCTACACGATTTCTTGCGCCGTTAGCTGTATTGCTAGATTCAGAGTTATTGTTGGTATGTAGCGTGGCCTGTACTGCGGCTATGTTTGAAGCAAGAAAGGCACGAAATTCCTCTTCGCTCATATTCAAGGTGTGTCGAGTAGTCGGTACCATTTCCTTCAAAATAGTCAAATGAAACAAGTTAATCATACAGAATATTAAGAGTAGTCAATAGTATCTCGTAGCATAATATGAACTCATTTATAAAAGCTTTTTCTTCATATTATCGTTTTATAAGTTTAAATTCGGGTACTACCTACCTGTTAAGTTCATACTTAGTAGCTAATATACAATTCAACTACTACAATTCCATATGAAAAACTGATTATAATAATATATCACATACAAATATTCTTCAAACTTACAACTTCGCTATATTACATATAACATGAAATATAGTACACTAAGATACAGAACAGTTTTGAAGATAAATCTAGTTAATACACAAGTTGTTCAGCAAAGGAAATAAAGACACGTAATTCATAAGTCCAGAAACAAGTCATGCATTCTGGTTTTACTAAAATGACTTCCCATCCTTCGTCTTGTGGAAAATAACCGTTATGACCATTGGCTAGGAAGCATGTTATAATGTCGTCAAAAGGACGAGGGTTTCGTAATGTCCAACAGTCCCGTAATAATCTAAAAACCTTGTTTCTCACCCCAACTACTGAAGCCGTCACTTGTGGGAAAGTTTTATTTAAAAGCTGCAATCTGATGTTCTTTTTATCACTTTGGTAAGAAGCGAACATCACTAACCCGTAAGCATAACATGCTTCTTTATGTTGCATGTTAGAAGCTCTTTCTAATTCACGAAATCCTATGTTGGGATATGTTGAGTCAAAATATGTTCTTAACCCGTAGCGTAAAATTGCATTTGGGTTCCCCGCATTTAATGCTTTAAAGAAAACACGGCGTAACTTACGGTCTCCCCAATGTGATATACCCCACCTATCAAAGGAAAGCCTTTTATAAACTAAGGCATTTCTGGAAAGTCTTTTAAATGTTTGACAAGTTAATTTCGCCATAACTAAATGTGCTGATGAATTCTGACCGACTTTAGACAAGATTTCCTCAATCATATCCTCTGGTAGGTCTTCTAAAATATTCGGTTGTCTACCCTTAACGTCCATTTTGTTTTTATACTGTAAAATAGACAAGGATTAGATTCGTAATAACAAACAATACAAGCAATTTTTACATAGAACATAAAAGTACAAGCACACTACAATACATTTATTACACAACATGCTCACACCCCTCTAATCTGAATCACTGGTTTCTTCTTCTTCGGACTTGGTTCTTTTTCCTAATCTTCTAGGGATATATGATGTTCCTCTAATACGAGTCGACATTTTCCACATTGGTTTAGAAAAACCTGGTGGTTTAGAGGTTCCCGAGTTATTGTCACAATATTGAAAATATGGGTGTTGACGGTACATATAAAGTTCATCGGGGTCGGAATCAGATTTCTCTATTTTGATGCCTTTTCCCTTATTATTTTCTTTTGCCTCATTAAATTGGGTCGGGGTAATTTCTATAACATCATCGGAATCCTCATCAGGATCCGATTCATCGAAAAATTGGTAATTTTCCCAATATTTTGCTTCCTTAGCGGAAACACCATTGACCATTATTAACTTTGGTCCATTGGTTGAGGATTTTCTTTTATTTGACCGGTTTTCTGTGGTTCCTACTATTCCCCCCTCTGGAACCTCTTCTTCTTCCGGTTCCTCTTCTTCTGGTTCCTCTTCTTCCGGTTCCTCTTCTTCCGGTTCCGTTTCCTCTTCTTCCGGTTCTTCGGGAACTTGTGAATCTTGCCAATATATATTCGACTCTTCGTTATTATTAGGTGAGTCAATGGGATTTGTGCTAGAGGTAGACATCTATCACACAATATCAAACATGTTAAGAGATTAATATATCACATAATATTTACATGTTAATAATATATAGTTTCCAACAAAAATGTTAAGCAATCATTTTTAAAGAAAACACGGTCGAAGTCCAGACTCACTAATGCATCCTAACAAACTCGATAAGACACACTAATACAAATTTTCTGGTTCTCTAAGACCAACGCTCGGATACCAACTGAAATGTCCCGTTCATATTGATTATAAACGTTCCATATTAATTGATTTCGTTGCGAGGTTTTGACCTCTATATGAGACATTTTTCAAAGACTGCATTCATTTTTAAAACAACCATAACCTTTATTTTATCAATAAAGGTTTTAAAAACATTACGTAGATTATCAAATAATGATAATCCAAAATATACTGTTTACACAAGACCATTACATAATAGTTTACAATAGAAATATATTACATCGACATATGTTTCTTGAATGCAGTTTTTACACAATATCATACAAACATGGACTCCAAATCTTGTCCTTATTTTAGTATGCAACAGCGGAAGCTCTTATTATTCACCTGAGAATAAACATGCTTTAAACGTCAACAAAAATGTTGGTGAGTTATAGGTTTAACCTATATATATCAAATCGTAACAATAGACCACAAGATTTCATATTTCAATACACATCCCATACATAGAGATAAAAATCATTCATATGGTGAACACCTGGTAACCGACATTAACAAGATGCATATATAAGAATATCCCCATCATTCCGGGACACCCTTCGGATATGATATAAATTTCGAAGTACTAAAGCATCCGGTACTTTGGATGGGGTTTGTTAGGCCCAATAGATCTATCTTTAGGATTCGCGTCAATTAGGGTGTCTGTTCCCTAATTCTTAGATTACCAGACTTAATAAAAAGGGGCATATTCGATTTTGATAATTCAACCATAGAATGTAGTTTCACGTACTTGTGTCTATTTTGTAAATCATTTATAAAACCTGCATGTATTCTCATCCCAAAAATATTAGATTTTAAAAGTGGGACTATAACTCACTTTCACAGATATTTCCTTCCTCGGAAATAAGACTTGGCCACGGATCGATTCACGAATCTATACAAATATGTACATATATATCAAAGTATGATCAAAATATAATTACAACCATTTTTATTATGTTTTAAAGATTTGAGTGTATTAAGTCAGCTGTCCTCGTTAGTAACCTACAACTAGTTGTCCACAGTTAGATGTACAGAAATAAATCGATATATATTATCTTGAATCAATCCACGACCCAGTGTATACACGTCTCAGGCTAGATCACAACTCAAAGTATATATATTTTTGGAATCAACCTCAACCCTGTATAGCTAACTCCAACATTACTGCATATAGAGTGTCTATGGTTGTTCCAAATAATATATATACATGGGTCGATATGATATGTCAAAACATTTGCATACGTGTCTATGGTATCCCAAAATTACATAATATATTAGAATACATGTATAATACAATATAAGTTAGCTAGGATATGATTTGTATAGATTTGTTAAACATTTCCCGTAGCTAAAAAGATCAAAAATATCCAATCTTGTTTTACCCATAACTTCTTCATTTTAAATCCGTTTTGAGTGAATCAAATTGCTATGGTTTCATATTGAACTCTAATTTAAGAATCCAAATAGAAAAAGTATAGGTTTATAGTTAGAAATTTAAATTACATGTCAATTACTAAAGAGGTAGTCATTTTCGTCGAAAGAACGACATCTTGATGACCATTTTGAAAAACATACTTTCACTTTGAGTTTAACCAAGATTTTTGGATATAGTTTCATGTTCATATGAAAAATAATTTTTCCAGAAGAACAACTTTTAAATCAAAGTTTATCATAATTTTTAATTATCCAAACCAAAACAGCCCCCGGTTTCACTACGACGGCGTATATCCAATTTTATGGTGTTCATCGTGTTTTCAGGTTTTAAATCATTAAGTTAGCATATCATATAGATATAGAACATGTGTTTAGTTGATTTTAAAAGTCAAGTTAGAAGGATTAACTTTTGTTTGCGAACAAGTTTAGAATTAACTAAACTATGTTCTAGTGATTACAAGTTTAAACCTTCGAATAAGATAGCTTTATATGTATGAATCGAATGATGTTATGAACATCATTGAAATGTCCCGTTATTATTGATTAAAAACGTTCCATATTAATTGATTTCGTTGAGAGGTTTTGACCTCTATATGAGACGTTTTTCAAAGAGTGCATTCATTTTTAAAACAAACCATAACCTTTATTTCATAAATAAAGTTTTAAAAAGCTTTACGTAGATTATCAAATAATGATAATCTAAAATATCCTGTTTACACACGACCATTACATAATGGTTTGCAATAAAAATATGTTACATCGAAATCAGTTTCTTGAATGCAGTTTTTACACAATATCATACAAACATGGACTCCAAATCTTGTCCTTATTTTAGTATGCAACAGCGGAAGCTCTTAGTATTCACCTGAGAATAAACATGCTTTAAACGTCAACAAAAATGTTGGTGAGTTATAGGTTTAACCTATATATATCAAATCGTAACAATAGACCACAAGATTTCATATTTCAATACACATCCCATACACAGAGATAAAAATCATTCATATGGTGAACATCTGGTAACCGACATTAACAAGATGCATATATAAGAATATCCCCATCATTCCGGGACACCCTTCGGATATGATATAAATTTCGAAGTACTAAAGCATACGGTACTTTGGATGGGGTTTGTTAGGCCCAATAGATCTATCTTTAGGATTCGAGTCAATTAGGGTGTCTGTTCCCTAATTCTTAGATTACCAGACTTAATAAAAAGGGGCATATTCGATTTCGATAATTCAACCATAGAATGTAGTTTCACGTACTTGTGTCTATTTTGTAAATCATTTATAAAACCTGCATGTATTCTCATCCCAAAAATATTAGATTTTAAAAGTGGGACTATAACTCACTTTCACAGATTTTTACTTCGTCGAAAAGTAAGACTTGGCCACTGGTTGATTCACGAACCTATTACAATATATACATATATATCAAAGTATGTTCAAAATATATTTACAACACTTTTAATATATTTTGATATTTTAAGTTTATTAAGTCAGCTGTCCTCGTTAGTAACCTATAACTAGTTGTCCACAGTTAGATGTACAGAAATAAATCGATAAATATTATCTTGAATCAATCCACGACCCAGTGTATACGTATCTCAGTATTGATCACAACTCAAACTATATATATTTTGGAATCAACCTCAACCCTGTATAGCTAACTCCAACATTCACATATAGAGTGTCTATGGTTGTTCCGAAATATATATAGATGTGTCAACATGATAGGTCGAAACATTGTATACGTGTCTATGGTATCTCAAGATTACATAATATACAATACAAGTTGATTAAGTTATGGTTGGAAAAGATTTGTTACCAATTTTCACGTAGCTAAAATGAGAAAAATTATCCAATCTTGTTTTACCCATAACTTCTTCATTTTAAATCCGTTTTGAGTGAATCAAATTGCTATGGTTTCATATTGAACTCTATTTTATGAATCTAAACAGAAAAAGTATAGGTTTATAGTCGGAAAAATAAGTTACAAGTCGTTTTTGTAAAGGTAGTCATTTCAGTCGAAAGAACGACGTCTAGATGACCATTTTAGAAAACATACTTCCACTTTGAGTTTAACTATAATTTTTGGATATAGTTTCATGTTCATAATAAAAATCATTTTCCCAGAATAACAACTTTTAAATCAAAGTTTATCATAGTTTTTAATTAACTAACCCAAAACAGCCCGCGGTGTTACTACGACGGCGTAAATCCGGTTTTACGGTGTTTTTCGTGTTTTCAGGTTTTAAATCATTAAGTTAGCATATCATATAGATATAGAACATGTGTTTAGTTGATTTTAAAAGTCAAGTTAGAAGGATTAACTTTTATTTGCGAACAAGTTTAGAATTAACTAAACTATGTTCTAGTGATTACAAGTTTAAACCTTCGAATAAGATAGCTTTATATGTATGAATCGAATGATGTTATGAACATCATTACTACCTAAAGTTCCTTGGATAAACCTACTGGAAATGAGAAAAATAGATCTAGCTTCAAAGGATCCTTGGATGGCTTGAAAGTTCTTGAAGCAGAATCATGACACGAAAACAATTTCAAGTAAGATTTCCACTCGAAATAAGATTGTTATAGTTATAGAAATTGAATTAAAGTTTGAATATGATTATTACCTTGTATTAGAAAGATAACCTACTGTAAGTAACAAAGGTTTCTTGATCTTGGATGATTACTTGGAATGGATTTAGAAAACTTGGAAGTAAACTTGCAATCTTGGAAGTATTCTTGATTTTATGAAACTAGAACTTTTGGAATTTATGAAGAACACTTAGAACTTGAAGATAGAACTTGAGAGAGATCAATTAGATGAAGAAAATTGAAGAATGAAAGTGTTTGTAGGTGCTTTTGGTCGTTGGTGTATGGATTAGATATAAAGGATATGTAATTTTGTTTTCATGTAAATAAGTCATGAATGATTACTCATATTTTTGTAATTTTATGAGATATTTCATGCTAGTTGCCAAATGATGGTTCCCACATGTGTTAGGTGACTCACATGGGCTGCTAAGAGCTGATCATTGGAGTGTATATATCAATAGTACATACATCTAAAAGCTGTGTATTGTACGAGTACGAATACGGGTGCATACGAGTAGAATTGTTGATGAAACTGAACGAGGATGTAATTGTAAGGATTTTTGTTAAGTAGAAGTATTTTGATAAGTGTCTTGAAGTCTTTCAAAAGTGTATGAATACATATTAAAACACTACATGTATATACATTTTAACTGAGTCGTTAAGTCATCGTTAGTCGTTACATGTAAACGGTGTTTTAAAACCTTTAGGTTAACGATCTTGTTGAATGTTGTTAACCCATTGTTTATTATAACAAATGAGATGTTAAATTGTTATATTATCATGATATTATGATATATAATATATCTTAGTATTATATATATACAGTTAAATGTCGTTACAACGATAATCGTTACATATATGTCTCGTTTCGAAATCATTAAGTTAGTAGTCTTATTTTTACATATGTATTTCATTGTTAATACACTTAATAATATATTTACTTATCATTTAACATAATTAACCAAGTGTATCAATATCTTAATATGATTCATATGTACCTAGTAAGACGTTGTTATAACGATAATCGTTATATATATCGTTTTCGAGTTTCTTAAATTAATAGTCTCATTTTTATGTATATAACTCATTGTTAAAATACCTAATAAGATACATACTTATAATAAAATCATGTTAACTATATATATAACCATATATATGTCATCGTATAGTTTTTACAAGTTTTAACGTTCGTGAATCACCGGTCAACTTGGGTGGTCAATTGTGTATATGAAACCTATTTCAATTAATCAAGTCTTAAAAAGTTTGATTGCTTAACATGTTAGAAACACTTAATCATGTAAATAACAATTTCATTTAATATATATATATAAACATGGAAAAGTTCGGGTCACTACAGTACCTACCCGTTAAATAAATTTCGTCCCGAAATTTTAAGCAGTTGGAGGTGTTGACGTATCTTCTGGAAATAAATGCGGGTATTTCTTCTTCATCTGATCTTCACGCTCCCAGGTGAACTCGGGTCCTCTACGAGCATTCCATCGAACCTTAACAATCGGTATCTTGTTTTGTTTAAGTCTCTTAACCTCACGATCCATTATTTCGACGGGTTCTTCAATGAATTGAAGTTTTTCATTGATTTGGATTTCGTCCAATGGAATAGTGAGATCTTCTTTAGCAAAACATTTCTTCAAATTTGAGACGTGGAAAGTGTTATGTACAGCCGCGAGTTGTTGAGGTAGCTCCAGTTGGTAAGCTACTGGTCCGACACGATCTATAATCTTGAATGGTCCAATGTACCTTGGATTTAGTTTTCCCCGTTTACCAAATCGAACAACTCCTTTCCAAGGTGAAACCTTAAGCATGACCATTTCTCTAATTTCAAACTCTATATCTTTTCTTTTACTGTCCGCGTAGCTCTTTTGTCGACTCTGGGCGGTTTTCAATCTTTGTTGAATTTGGATGATTTTCTCAGTAGTTTCTTGTATTATCTCCGGACCCGTAATCTGTCTATCCCCCACTTCACTCCAACAAATCGGAGACCTGCACTTTCTACCATAAAGTGCTTCAAACGACGCCATCCCAATGCTTGAATGGTAGCTGTTGTTGTAGGAAAATTCTGCTAACGGTAGATGTCGATCCCAACAGTTTCCGAAATCAATAACACAAGCTCGTAGCATGTCTTCAAGCGTTTGTATCGTCCTTTCGCTCTGCCCATCAGTTTGTGGATGATAGGCAGTACTCATGTCTAGACGAGTTCCCAATGCTTGCTATAATGTTTGCCAGAATCTTGAAATAAATCTGCCATCCCTATCAGAGATAATAGAGATTGGTATTCCATGTCTGGAGACGACTTCCTTCAAATACAGTCGTGCTAACTTCTCCATCTTGTCATCTTCTCTTATTGGCAGGAAGTGTGCTGACTTGGTGAGACGATCAACTATTACCTAAATAGTATCATAACCACTTGCAGTCCTTGGCAATTTAGTAATGAAATCCATGGTAATGTTTTCCCATTTCCATTCCGAGATTTTAGGTTGTTGTAGTAGACCAGATGGTTTCTGATGTTCAGCTTTGACCTTAGAACATGTCAAACATTCTCCTACATATTTAGCAATATCGGCTTTCATACCTGGCCACCAAAAATGTTTCTTAAGATCCTTGTACATCTTCCCCGTTCTAGGATGTATTGAGTATCTGGTTTTATGAGCTTCTGTAAGTACCATTTCTCTCATATCTCCAAATTTTGGTACCCAAATTCTTTCAGCCCTATACCGGGTTCCGTCTTCCCGAATATTAAGATGCTTCTCCGATCCTTTGGGTATTTCATCCTTTAAATTTCCCTCTTTTAAAACTCCTTGTTGCGCCTCCTTTATTTGAGTAGTAAGGTTAGTGTGAATCATTATATTCATAGATTTTACTCGAATGGGTTCTCTGTCCTTTCTGCTCAAGGCGTCGGCTACCACATTTGCCTTCCCCGGGTGGTAACGAATCTCAAAGTCGTAATCATTCAACAATTCAATCCACCTACGGTGCCTCATATTCAGTTGTTTCTGATTAAATGTGTGTTGAAGACTTTTGTGGTCGGTATATATAATACTTTTGACCCCATATAAGTAGTGCCTCCAAGTCTTTAATGCAAAAACAACCGCGCCTAATTCCAAATCATGCGTCGTATAATTTTGCTCGTGAATCTTCAATTGTCTAGACGCATAAGCAATCACCTTCGTCTGTTGCATTAATACACAACCGAGACCTTGCTTTGATGCATCACAATAAATCACAAAATCATCATTCCCTTCAGGCAATGACAATATAGGTGCCGTAGTTAGCTTTTTCTTCAATAATTGAAACGCCTTCTCTTGTTCATCCTTCCATTCAAATTTCTTCCCTTTATGCGTTAATGCAGTCAAGGGTTTTGCTATTTTGGAGAAATCTTGGATGAATCTTCTGTAGTAACCAGCCAATCCTAAAAATTGACGTATATGCTTTGGAGTTTTTGGGGTTTCCCACTTTCAACAGTTTCGATCTTTGCCGGGTCCACCTGGATACCTTCTTTGTTCACTATGTGACTGAGAAATTGAACTTCTTCCAACCAAAATACACACTTTAAAAACTTAGCGTACAGTTTTTCTTTCCTCAATACTTCTAGCACTTTTCTCAAATGTTCTTCGTGCTCTTGATCATTCTTTGAGTAAATAAGTATGTCATCGATGAAAATAATGACAAACTTGTCAAGATATGGCCCACACACTCGGTTCATAAGGTCCATGAACATAGCTGGTGCGTTAGTCAATCCAAACGGCATAACCATAAACTCGTAATGACCATAACGCGTCCTAAAAGCAGTTTTTGGAATATCATCCTCCTTTACTCACATTTGATGATATCCAGAACGTAAATCGATCTTCGAATAAACCGACGAGCCTTGTAGTTGATCAAATAAGTCGTCAATTCTCGGCAGTGGATAACGGTTTTTGATGGTAAGTTTGTTCAACTCTCTGTAGTCAATACACAACCTAAATGTACCATCCTTCTTCTTGACAAACAAAACAGGAGCTCCCCATGGTGATGTGCTTGGTTGAATGAAACCACGTTCTAATAGTCCTTGCAGTTGGCTTTGCAGTTCTTTCATCTCGCTGGGTGCGAGTCTATAAGGAGCACAAGCTATTGGTGCAGCTCCTGGTACAAGATCTATTTGAAATTCAACAGATCGATGTGGAGGTAGTCCCGGTAATTCTTTCGGAAATACATCGAGAAATTCTTTTGCGACGGGAACATTATTGATTCTCTTTTCTTCAGTTTGTACTTTCTCGACGTGTGCTAGAACAGCATAGCAACCTTTTCTTATTAGTTTTTGTGCCTTCAAATTACTAATAAGATGTAGCTTCATGTTGCCCTTTTCTCCGTACACCATTAAGGGTTCTCCTTCTTCTCGTACAATGCGAATTGCATTTTTATAACATACGATCTCTGCTTTCACCTTCTTCAGCCAGTCCATGCCAAGTATTACATCAAAACTCCCTAACTCTACTGGTATCAAATCAATCTTAAATATTTCGCTACCCAGTTTAATTTCTCGATTCCGACATATATTATCTGCTGAAATTAATTTACCGTTTGCTAATTCGAGTAAAAATTTACTATCCAACGGCGTCAATGGACAACTTAATTTAGCACAAAAATCTCTACTCATATAGCTTCTATCCGCACCCGAATCAAATAAAACGTAAGCAGATTTATTGTCAATAAGAAACATACCCGTAACAAGCTCCGGGTCTTCCTGTGCCTCTGCCGCATTAATATTGAAAACTCTTCCGCGGCCTTGTCCATTCGTGTTCTCCTGATTCGGGCAATTTCTAATAATGTGGCCCGGTTTTCCACATTTATAACAAACTACATTGGCATAACTTGCTCCGACACTACTTGCTCCGCCATTACTCGTTTCGACACCATTTGTTCCTTTCGTTCTGTTAATCCCTGGTCCGTAGACCTCACACTTCGCCGCGCTATGACCATTTCTTTTACACTTGTTGCAAAATTTGGTGCAGAACCCCGAGTGATACTTTTCACACCTTTGGCATAGCTGCTTCTGATTGTTGTTGTTGTTGCGATTGTTATTGTTGTTGGGACGATTGTTGTAGTTGCTGTTGTTGTTGTTGTTGTTGTTGTTGGGCCGTTTGTTGTAGTTGCGATTGATGTTGCGATTGTTAGGATAATTGTTGCGATTATTATTGTAATTGCTGTTGTTGTTGTATTGGTGAATCTTATCACCGTTTTCCTCCCACTTTCTTTTGACTTGCTTCACATTGGCCTCTTCAGCCGTCTGTTCTTTGATTCTTTCCTCAATCTGGTTCACTAGTTTATGAGCCATTCTACATGCCTGTTGTATGGAGGCGGGCTCGTGTGAACTTATATCTTCTTGGATTCTTTCCGGTAATCCTTTCACAAACGCGTCGATCTTCTCTTCCTCATCTTGGAACACTCCCGGATACAATAGGCACAATTCTGTGAATCGTCTTTCGTACGTGGTAATATCAAATTCTTGGGTTCGTAACCCTCTAAGTTCTGTCTTGAACTTATTGACCTCGATTCTGGGACGGTACTTCTCGTTCATCAAGTGCTTGAATGCTGACCACGGTAGTGCGTAAGCATTATCTTGTCCCACTTGCTCTAGATAGGTATTCCACCATGTTAACGCAGAACCTGTGAAGGTATGCGTAGCGTACTTCACTTTGTCCTCTTCAGTACACTTACTTATGGCAAACACTGATTCGACCTTCTCGGTCCACCGTTTCAATCCGATCGGTCCTTCGGCTCCATCAAATTCCAAAGGTTTGCAGGCAGTGAATTCTTTGTAGGTGCATCCTACACGATTTCCTGTACTGCTAGATCTAAGGTTATTGTTGGTATGTAGCGCAGCCTGTACTACGGCTATGCTTGAAGCTAGAAAAGTACGGAATTTCTCTTCATTCATATTCACGGTGTGTCGAGTAGTCGGTGCCATTTCCTTCAAAATAGTCAAATGGAACAAGTTAATCATACAGAATATTAAGAGTAGTTAATAGTATTTCGTAGCATAATATGAACTCATTTATAAAAGCTTTTTCTTCATATTAGCGTTTTATAAGTTTAAATTCGGGTAGTACCTACCCGTTAAGTTCATACTTAGTAGCTAATATACAATTCAACTACTACAATTCTATATGAAAAACTGATTATAATAATATTTCGCGTTCAAACTTTTATACAATATTTTACAAACTTACAATACCGCTTATTTTACATAAAGCATGAAATATAGCACACAATAACTTTGATACAAGATAGTTGTGAAGATAATTCTAGCTAGTACACAAGTCGTTCAGTAAAGGCAATAAAGACACGTAATTCATACGTCCAGAAACAAGTCATGCATTCTGGTTTTACTAGGACTACTTCCCATCCTTGGTCTTGTGGAACATAACCGTTATAGCCGTTGATAAGACAGCGTGTTGTAACGTCGTCAAAGGGACGAGGGTTACGTAATGACCAACAGTCTCGTAATAACCTAAAAACCTCATTTCTTACCCCAATTACCGACTCCGTCACTTGTGAGAACGTTTTGTTTAATAGTTGTAGCCCGATGTTCTTTTTCTCACTTTGGTGAGAAGCGAACATTACTACCCCGTACGCATAGCATGCTTCTTTATGTTGCATGTTAGCCGCTTTTTCTAAATCATGAAGTCCTATATTCGGATACATTGAGTCAAAATAATTTCTTAACCCGTTGCGTAAAATAGCATTTGGGTTCCCCGCAATATATGCGTCAAAGTAAACACATCGTAACTTATGGGTTTCCCAATGTGATATCCCCCATCTTTCAAACGAAAGTCTCTTATAAACCAAGACATTCTTGGAACGTTCTTCGAATGTCTTACAAACTGATCTCGCCTTAAATAGTTGTGCCGAGGAATTCTGACCGACTCTAGACAAGATTTCATCAATCATGTCTCCGGGTAGGTCTCTTAAAATATTGGGTTGTCTATCCATTTTGTGTTTTTAAACTGTAAAATAGACAAGAGTTAGATTCATAAAAAAAATACTTATTAATACAAGCAATTTTTACATATATCATAAAGCATAAGCACACTATATTACATATATTACACCACACGAATACAACTATCTTATTCCGACTCGCTCGTTTCTTCTTCTTCGGTTTTGGTTCGTTTGCCAAGTTTCTAGGGATATATGATGTTCCCCTAATACTAGCTGTCGTTTTCCACAACGGTTTAGAAAAACCTGGTGGTTTAGATGTTCCCGGGTCATTGTTACAACTTAAGGACTTCGGGGGTTGACGATACATATAAAGTTCATCGGGGTTGGAATTAGATTTCTCTATTTTTATGCCCTTTCCCTTATTATTTTCTTTTGTCTTTTTAAATTCAGTTGGGGTAATTTCTATAACATCATCGGAATTCTCGTCGGAATCCGATTCATCGGAGAATTGGTAATCCTCCCAATATTTTGCTTCCTTGGCGGAAACACCATTGACCATAATTAACCTTGGTCGGTTGGTTGAGCATTTTCTTTTACTTAACCGTTTTATTATTTCCCCCACCGGTTCTATTTCCTCCTCCGGTTCCTCCTCTTCCGGTTCTGATTCTTCTTCCGGCTCTGATTCTTCTTCCGGTTCCTCTTCGGGAACTTGTGAATCAGTCCAATATATATTCGACTCTTCATTATTATTAGGTGAGTCAATGGGATTTGTGCTAGAGGTAGACATCTATCACACAATATCAAACATGTTAAGAGATTAATATATCACATAATATATACAAGTTAATAATATATACTTTCCAACAAAAATGTTAAGCAATCATTTTTAAAGAAAACACGGTCGAAGTCCAGACTCACTAATGCATCCTAACAAACTCGATAAGACACACTAATGCAAATTTTCTGGTTCTCTAAGACCAACGCTCGGATACCAACTGAAATGTCCCGTTCTTATTGATTAAAAACGTTCCATATTAATTGATTTCGTTGCGAGGTTTTGACCTCTATATGAGACGTTTTTCAAAGACTGCATTCATTTTTAAAACAAACCATAACCTTTATTTCATAAATAAAGGTTTAAAAAGCTTTACGTAGATTATCAAATAATGATAATCTAAAATATCCTGTTTACACACGACCATTACATAATGGTTTACAATACAAATATGTTACATCGAAATCAGTTTCTTGAATGCAGTTTTTACACAATATCGTACAAACATGGACTCCAAATCTTGTCCTTATTTTAGTATGCAACAGCGGAAGTTCTTAGTATTCACCTGAGAATAAACATGCTTTAAACGTCAACAAAAATGTTGGTGAGTTATAGGTTTAACCTATATATATCAAATCGTAACAATAGACCACAAGATTTCATATTTCAATACACATCCCATACATAGAGATAAAAATCATTCATATGGTGAACACCTGGTAACCGACATTAACAAGATGCATATATAAGAATATCCCCATCATTCCGGGACACCCTTCGGATATGATATAAATTTCGAAGTACTAAAGCATCTGGTACTTTGGATGGGGTTTGTTAGGCCCAATAGATCTATCTTTAGGATTCGCGTCAATTAGGGTGTCTGTTCCCTAATTCTTAGATTACCAGACTTAATAAAAAGGGGCATATTCGATTTCGATAATTCAACCATAGAATGTAGTTTCACGTACTTGTGTCTATTTTGTAAATCATTTATAAAACCTGCATGTATTCTCATCCCAAAAATATTAGATTTTAAAAGTGGGACTATAACTCACTTTCACAGATTTTTACTTCGCCGGGAAGTAAGACTTGGCCACTGGTTGATTCATGAACCTATTACAATATATACATATATATCAAAGTATGTTCAAAATATATTTACAACACTTTTAATATATTTTGATGTTTTAAGTTTATTAAGTCAGCTGTCCTCGTTAGTAACCTACAACTAGTTATCCACAGTTAGATGTACAGAAATAAATCGATAAATATTATCTTGAATAAATCCATGACCCAGTGTATACGTATCTCAGTATTGATCACTACTCAGACTATATATATTTTGGAATCAACCTCAACCCTATATAGCTAATTCCAACATTCACATATAGAGTGTCTATGGTTGTTCCGAAATATATATAGATGTGTCGACATGATAGGTCGAAACATTGTATACGTGTCTATGGTATCTCAAAATTACATAATATACAATACAAGTTGATTAAGTTATGGTTGGAATAGATTTGTTACCAATTTTCACGTAGCTAAAATGAGAAAAATTATCCAATCTTGTTTTACCCATAACTTCTTCATTTTAAATCCGTTTTGAGTGAATCAAATTGCTATGGTTTCATATTGAACTCTATTTTATGAATCTAAACAGAAAAAGTATAGGTTTATAGTCGGAAAAATAAGTTACAAGTCGTTTTTGTAAAGGTAGTCATTTCAGTCGAAAGAACGACGTCTAGATGACCATTTTAGAAAACATACTTCCACATTGAGTTTAACCATAATTTTTGGATATAGTTTCATGTTCATAATAAAAATCATTTTCCCAGAATAACAACTTTTAAATCAAAGTTTATCATAGTTTTTAATTAACTAACCCAAAACAGCCCGCGGTGTTACTACGACGGCGTAAATCCGGTTTTACGATGTTTTTCGTGTTTCCAGGTTTTAAATCATTAAGTTAGCATATCATATAGATATAGAACATGTGTTTAGTTGATTTTAAAAGTCAAGTTAGAAGGATTAACTTTTATTTGCGAACAAGTTTAGAATTAACTAAACTATATTCTAGTGATTACAAGTTTAAACCTTCGAATAAGATAGCTTTATATGTATGAATCGAATGATGTTATGAACATCATTACTACCTCAAGTTCCTTGGATAAATCTACTGGAAATGAGAAAAATAGATCTAGCTTCAAAGGATCCTTGGATGGCTTGAAAGTTCTTGAAGCAGAATCATGACACGAAAATAATTTCAAGTAAGATTTCCACTCGAAATAAGATTGTTATAGTTATAGAAATTGAATTAAAGTTTGAATATGATTATTACCTTGTATTAGAAAGATAACCTAATGTAAGTAACAAAGGTTTCTTGATCTTGGATGATTACTTGGAATGGATTTAGAAAACTTGGAAGTAAACTTGCAATCTTGGAAGTATTCTTGATTTTATGAAACTAGAACTTTTGGAATTTATGAAGAACACTTAGAACATGAAGATAGAACTTGAGAGAGATCAATTAGATGAAGAAAATTGAAGAATGAAAGTGTTTGTAGGTGTTTTTGGTCGTTGGTGTATGGATTAGATATAAAGGATATGTAATTTTGTTTTCATGTAAATAAGTCATGAATGATTACTCATATTTTTGTAATTTTATGAGATATTTCATGCTAGTTACCAAATGATGGTTCCCACATGTGTTAGGTGACTCACATGGGCTGCTAAGAGCTGATCATTGGAGTGTATATACCAATAGTACATACATCTAAAAGCTGTGTATTGTACGAGTACGAATACGGGTGCATACGAGTAGAATTGTTGATGAAACTGAACAAGGATGTAATTGTAAGAATTTTTGTTAAGTAGAAGTATTTTGATAAGTGTCTTGAAGTCTTTCAAAAGTGTATGAATACATATTAAAACACTACATGTATATACATTTTAACTGAGTCGTTAAGTCATCGTTAGTCGTTACATGTAAACGTTGTTTTGAAACCTTTAGGTTAACGATCTTGTTGAATGTTGTTAACCCATTGTTTATTATAACAAATGAGATATTAAATTGTTATATTATCATGATATTATGATATATAATATATCTTAGTATGATATATATACAGTTAAATGTCGTTACAACGATAATCGTTACATATATGTCTCGTTTCGAAATCATTAAGTTAGTAGTCTTATTTTTACATATGTATTTCATTGTTAATACACTTAATAATATATTTACTTATCATTTAACATAATTAACCAAGTGTATCAATATCTTAATATGATTCATATGTACCTAGTAAGACGTTGTTATAACGATAATCGTTATATATATCGTTTTCGAGTTTCTTAAATTAATAGTCTCATTTTTATGTATATAACTCATTGTTAAAATACCTAATGAGATACATACTTATAATAAAATAATGTTAACTATATATATAACCATATATATGTCATCGTATAGTTTTTACAAGTTTTAACGTTCGTGAATCACCGGTCAACTTGGGTGGTCAATTGTCTATATGAAACCTATTTCAATTAATCAAGTCTTAACAAGTTTGATTGCTTAACATGTTGGAAACACTTAATCATGTAAATAACAATTTCATTTAATATATATATAAACATGGAAAAGTTCGGGTCACTACAATCATTACTACCTCAAGTTTTCTGGATAAAACTACTGGAAATGAGAAAAATGGATCTAGCTTCAAAGGATCATTGGATGGCTTGAAAGTTCTTGAAGCAGAATCATGACACGAAAACAGTTTAAGTAAGATTTTCACTCGAAATAAGATTGTTATAGTTGTAGAAATTGAATCAAAGTTTAAATATGAATATTACCTTGAATTAGAAAGATAACCTACTGTAAATAACAAAGGTTCCTTGATCTTAGATGATTACTTGGAATGGATTAGAAAGCTTGGAAGTAGACTTGCAAACTTGGAAGTATTCTTGATTTTTATGAAACTATACTTATGGAATTTATGAAGAACACTTAGAACTTGAAGATGGAACTTGAGAGAGATCAATTAGATGAAGAAAATTGAAGAATGAAAGTGTTTGTAGGTGTTTTTGATCGTTGGTATATGAATTAGATATAAAGGATATGTAATTTTGTTTTCATGTAAATAAGTCATGAATGATTACTAATATTTTTGTAATTTTATGAGATATTTCATGCTAGTTGCCAAATGATGGTTCCCACATATGTTAGGTGACTCACATGGGCTGCTAAGAGCTGATCATTGGAGTGTATATACCAATAGTACATACATCTAAAAGCTGTGTATTGTACGAGTACGAATACGGGTGCATACGAGTAGAATTGTTGATGAAACTGAACGAGGATGTAATTGTAAGCATTTTTGTTAAGTAGAAGTACTTTGATATGTGTCTTGAAGTCTTTCAAAAGTGTAAGAATACATATCAAAACACAACATGTATATACATTCTAATGGAGTCGTTAAGTCTTCGTTAGTCGTTACATGTAAGTGTTGTTTTGAAACCTTTAAGTTAACGATCTCAATTAATGTTGCTAACCCAATGTTTATTATATCAAATGAGATGTTAAATTATTATATTATCATGATATTATGATGTATGAATATCTCTTAATATGATACATACATTAAAATATCGTTACAACGATAATCGTTACATATAAGTCTCGTTTCGTAATTCTTGAGTTAGTAGTCTTGTTTTTACATATGTAGTTCATTGTTAATACACTTAATGATATATTTAAATATCATTTTATCATGTTAAATATAGTGTATCAATATCTTAATATGATACATATGTATTTAGTAGACGTTATCATAACGATAATCGTTATATATATCATTTCGAGTTTCTTAACTTAGTAAACTCATTTCTTATGTATATCACACATTGTTAATATACTTAGTGAGATACTTACTCATCATAATCTCATGTCAACCATATATATATGTCTATATATACCACAACATGTAGTTTTCACAATTTTGTAACGTTCGTGAGTCGCCGGTCAACTTGGGTGATCAATTGTCTATATGAAACTTATTTCATTTAATCAAGTCTTAACAAGTTTGATTGCTTAACACGTTGGAAACATTTAGTCATGTAAATATCAATCTCAATTAATATATATAAACATGGAAAAGTTCGGGTCACTACAGACATCTCGCCGGTGGCACTGAACATTCGCCCTTTTGTTTTTCCACCTTCAACGTCACTTTTCCTCTATACATTCCGAATGGTTTAGGGTTGTGTGTCATATCCTTCTTCCCATTCGATCGTTTCGTAGGCAAAGAATATTCACTGTTCTTAGGAGTATTATGTGATTCAGGTGTGCTTAGTTCGTTTGTTAGGGTTCATTTTCACTCGATCTTCGCTGGTGATTCCTAGCAAGGCCGGTCCCGAGAAGTTTAGTGCCCCGAACGAAATGGAAAAAAACGGCCCTTAATTCTTGACGAATAATAAACTATTTTTAAAAAATGACGACTAACATCATATCAATACATTTAAGGGGGCAAAGTTTCAATTTAAAAAAATAATAATTACATTGCCATAATAACTATTAGACAAAAAAAAATGAATAGTACCAGGGTTATTTTCGTCATTCCGTCTTTTTTTTTTCTAACTTCCACTTTGCCAAAAAACCCCCCCACACTTTGTTCAAACATTAAAACCGGCCCCCGAACATGGGTGTAAATTGTTAAATCAACATTTTCATAAAAAATCTTAAATAAACTCCACCCAAATATTCAACAGGACATATCTTCTCTCTCGCAACGAGTTAAATTTTTTCAGCATCATCGTTAAACTCGAAATAATTTTACGAACACAACGTCACTAACTATACGCAAAACGGATTCTTTTTAAAAAACGCTAAATATTTGGGGTACTTTTCATACACGTTGATTTTGCGTTAAATTTTTAAAAGTCTACAATTCCATAGCGAAACGTGGAGATGCACATATATTGTTAATTTAAAATAACATTTAAATCTTTCATGGTTAATACCTTTTAGTTCGACTCGAGTTGCGCTTCAACGCCATCATCGTTAGCCACGAAATAATTTTACAAACTAAACACAATAAAATACATTGAAAACCGAACCCCCGGCGCGAAGCGAGGGTTCAAAAACTAGTTATAATTATTATACAACGAATCATCATGGTAATTTATTTTAAGTTCTAGTATATTTATTATGTAGAAAAATTATTAAAGGAAACAATGAGTAAGAGCATGAAATATATGATAATGTGAGTAAATGGATCCCACATCGAGCAGTGACTATATTCCTCCTTTCTATTTAATACTCTGTAGAAAAGTACTACTAAAATAAAAAAAAGTTAAATTACGTGGGACTGTAAAAAAACAATTGCTTGGGCTGTCATAAAAGAGTTTTATCGTGCTAGTTGTTATTGTTGGTGTGTTTAAAAAATTTAGTTGCAGGGCCTTTCTACTTATTGTTGGTGTGTTTAAAAAATTTAGTTGCAGGTGAACAAATGTAGACTTTGTTCCTCATATATGGCTGGGCCTGATTCCTAGTATGGGTTTAGCTTGCGGTTTGCTATGGCCCGGGCCTGATTCCTAGTCTGGGTTTAGCTTGCGGTTTGCTGACTGGTAGTCAGCTACAACTTTCAGTTTTATAGGTTGATTTACGGTTTTTGATGGTGCTTGGTCGATGATTTAATGGTGCCGGGTGATTTGAGATTTCGAGATGGATTAACTTTTTGGTATCAGACGAACCACTACTTATATTTATTCGTTCCCTTTTCTTCAGAGGATCACTATTCAACCTCATCAGATACAAGCATGCATTTTACACCATGTTGGATTTTGGAGAATGCCTAAATATGAGTTTGGTTGTTTGTCTATGTGGTCATATCAAAAGAGTAGGTTTTTTTGTAGTTAGCTTGTGTGTAATGTTATTAGGATCCTATAAAGAGTATAGAGATATTATTAGATCTTGTCAAATAGTTGTGTAGTCCGTAACAATTTTTACCTCAACTAGATCTCTTGATCTATTTTAATTTAGATTATATTTTTTTAGCAAAAATAAATAAATAAATAAATAAAACTCCTAATACTAAATAATTAATGTGAATTTAAATATAAATGAAAAATAAATTAATTTATAAATATCAAATAATCATCATAAAACAAGTACTTCCCCCGTTCCATATTAATAGTTAACAGACAAAAAACACACAGTTTAAGAAAAAGTAATTGTCACATTATTTCTTTTTTACTTTACAGATTGCCCCTTATTTTTACCTATTTTTTTTGTCTTATATGCAAAAGTTAAAGATATAAAAAAAATTTACTTTATTATTCTAATATATTTATAAAAAGGTGAACTATTAATTAGAAACAGTAAAAAAAATAGTTAAGTATCAATATGGGATGGGGTAACGGGTCACAAACGGAATAGGAACAAATTGTTTTCTTAGAGCACTGGGAGTGGTGACTGAGGTCACTTGGCATGTCAGACGTGATTTGCTGAGTCAAAAAAAGTGGGGAGTGGTGACCTATGTCAGTTAGCGTGTTAGTTAGTGTGTTAAAATAATATTTTATTATATTTAATAATTTATTTCTTTAGAAAAAAAAAAGCAAAAAGAAAAAAATTTGAGGTATACTTCCGTCGCCATTGCGACTGACAAGGGAGAAAAAGGCACAAGTGACTAGGGTGGGGAGTGGGTGACTTAGTCACCTTGAGTGAGACGAGGTGGAGACGGGTACCACTCCCCTTGCTCTTATCCACAACTACATTTAATTGTCGCATTTGAATTTGATTATCAACATTTTTATCAAAAACATTTGTGAATTAAATATTTGTCAAGCAATTAATAAGTCAAGAGCTTATTTATTAGTACTTCATTATCCTTAAAAGTTTTTGTGTAGATATTCTAAAAAAAAAACAAAACAACACCAATGCAAATTTGTGTAATTTTTTGAAGTTCTTTGAATCTTTGTATATATTAACTTTTTCTTTAACAGCTGTTAGGGTCATTGCCCGGAATTAAACGTGATGTCGAAACTCAATCACCTATCATTTTCTTGGACGAACATTATAATTCTACCACCTCTCAGCAGGAAACCTTCACGACGAATCCATACGACCGGCAAAACCCCTCGAGTGAGGCTTAAACGCACACGTTCGAAACCTCCGAGGCCCATGAAATGGATGGGTAACTTCAAGGAAAATATTTTGCAACTCATGATGATCGAACACCTGACATACCTTATATGATAGGAAGTAAGGTCATCAACAATACACTAATACCTTGAGGTTACTTGCATATATATACAACAATAACAACAACAACAACAACAAAATTTAAAATCACATAAGTGGGGTATGTGGGAGGTAAAATGTAGACAATCATTTCTCTATTCTAAAATAAACAAAAGTCATTTCTCCACTGAGAGTGAAACACCCCAAACATAGAGAAACTCATCCCTCTCAATGTTCTGTGGATATAGAGATTGCTTCCGAATGGACCTCCAGTCAATAACTAGGTTAAAAAAGAAAAAGTGTGAGACACCATGAAAATCGTAAAATCAAATTTCAATGTGTTTTAAACCTGCATGAAGTTCAATTTAGCCTTTAAGCAGCAATCAAGACGCCAATAAATCGACGCTTCCTATTGACTTACACTTAAATCAAGCTTAACAATATTCGCTTAGATTGTCATAGTACTTACTGTCTTAACACAAACATAGAACACGGATTTAAACATGTACATGATGACGACATCATCTTAGAATAAAAATAGGGCTCGAAGACATAAGCCAAGATGAGACCATGCCTATTTCACGGTCTTAGGACAACATGAACGAAAGGCTAAGATAGTCGTAGACACACGTCTCATGATATATGTTTATGCAAGTGATATTCTCAATTATTCAATAGTTAAATAAGGTGTTGTTTGTTTTTTAAGGCATTTTTTTCTGAAAATTTGTGAACCATGTATGTAGAGACGATGTGACCTAAAGGTTTGTACGATGAATAGTGAAGACTCTTTGGTGTTGTTTGTTTTCCTGGCTGCAGACCTTATTATGTCTTATGTCTGCGCGCCCGCAGACGTTTTGACTGCAGACAGTTTGTTTTTCTGAAGACATAAGATAAAATTATGTCTTATTATGTCTGCAGCCTCGCAGACTTAGGAATGTGCTTCTAAGTGCTGCAGACAGAATTAAGTTATGTTGCAGACCTAAAAACAAACAGTCTTCATTATTCATCATACAGACCTTCAGTCCACATCTTCTTTACAGACATGGTCCGCAGATCTTCAGACAAAAACATCATAAAAAACAAACAGCACCTTTGTTTTTATGTCTGCATAATAACTTAGCACTAAGAAGCATATTTCTTAGCCTGCGACTTTGCAAAAGAATACGTTATTATTTTATCATACATCTTTAGAAAATAAACAATCTACAGTAAAAACGTCTACGAACACACAGACATAATACATAAAAACTACAGACTGAAAAACAAACATGACCTAAATCATCTTCTGATAAATATTACTATAAACTTTTATTTGACACACTTCAGCTTTAAAGCCTATAAATGATCAAATTAATTAACAATTTCGGATTAAAATCAAACCAGTTGATATTTTGTACTCGTAATTAGTAACGTTGTGATTAATTACATAAAACTCAAATAAGCAACTGAAGGGATTTAATTGGTCAAACTAGACATTTTGTGGTAGTCACATTCAGGCCCATGACCTCCACAACCGATCTACTAAAAGTCTCCCAAACTTTAGCATAGATTTTGTTCGCTGCAAACAGCATGGATAGATATACATCAACTAGTCGTATTTATCCTCAATATTATATTATCTTCTTTTCCTTTTATCGACAAATATTCACATTCACATTATTTTTAAAACAATACAATCTTTACTTTCATTAATCAAAATTAACAACATGATTGTTTGAGATAGAGTCCCATCTTGAACAAAAATGAGAGTGTGTTTGCTGTTTCAAAATATTAAATCTTAATTACATATGATTGCGAGATTATAACTTATATAACGTTTGTTACTAAAGCTTTTTGATAGTAAAAATAATAACTTAATATGTATCGTGTATGTATATATATTGTACATATTACTAGCTACTCGTTCCGTTTTAAACGGAGTGCACTCGAAAATAATTTGTCGATTGTTAGATTTGTCTATATTCAAATACCAACTATTAGTTTGTTACCGTGAAAAAACCCAATTTAACTTAGAATAGATCTTATGATCTAAATAATAAACCCCGATTACTAATTACATAGAGTACTTCTTTCTTTTCGCAAAATAAGGAAATTCAAAAAAGATATGCAAGTATGCAACCCTTCATCAATAGATGAAAAGTTCGATGAGAACAAATAAAGAACAAAAGTTACAACACACCTTAAACAAAACTACATGGAGTACGTTTAACTATTGTAAATGATCAAAATTAATGACAATTAAACTATATATGTTATTGACTTCATTTTTTATTTTTATTTTTTTGCGCTAAAATAACGATTACTATTAAAATTAAAGGGTATTCATCAATAGATTGTTCATGCCGATAATTAAAGGGTATTGACTTCATTTAATGATTGATTCTAGTCGATAATTAAGCTATATATAGCATGTTTTAAAATGTACGAGGTTTTTATTGTTCATGTTATACGGAGGTGCACAAACTGTTACTCTAACGTACACTTTTAACTAAATTATATCGTGATTGTTTTCCGTCTTTTTCATGGTCTTTTAATGATGTGCTGCAAGTGAACTTTGAACTTAAGATCACTTATAAAGATACCGGAATGACAGACGCTATGCCATATTCTGATGTATTTTTTTTTTTAAAGTTAAGTAGTCGGCATCGAAAACACTCATCTGCCACACATGCACGCGCTTTCGGAAGGAAATCCGATCCTAAAACCATTCCGAGGGGCAGACGGATCGAATTTGAATTCTGAATGGATTCGAGCGAAAACCCCCGTGGGTCAATCTGGAGCTCTATCTTTCAGCCAGATTGATTAATAGGATGAGCGAGGCTCGAACCCTTGACCTAAACTCTAAGCGCCACACACAAGTATGAGGATACCATTGAGACAAGCTTACAATGATATTCTGATGTAAGTTTTCTTGTAAGTGCTAAAAACAATGGTAATGGTAATGATAATATATATTAATAATGTTGACAAAATGTAAGTTTTATTTCTTGTTATATACCATCACTATTTTGCCTACTGGAATCTCAATCTCAATTATTTAACAATGTTGGAAAATAAAGAATGGTGGACGTGGCCTCCTTCAAACCATGATCATATGCAACGATGTTATGGTTTAAAAAAAGTCGTTATAAGATGAAGACAATAATACAATTACTTTCATGACTCGGCGAAACCTACGTGGGCCTGGATAATACAAAATTAACCCTTTCTTACGGCCCACTCTACAAATAACGACTCACGTCAATTTTCCTTTTTTTTTATTCAATTTTTTTTTTTTAATTTTAACCACCTTATTTAAACATAAATACTTTAATACAATTTTTATGTAAGGTTATTTTTTCATCAATTACATAGCCCTTATACATCTCATTCCATGCATATTCATTTTTTTTTTTTTTTTTTTTTTTTTAAATTAGCGGGGAAACTCCATATGAACGAGCACATTGATTCCTCCATAAAGTGTAAATCTCGGGTAATCGAGGCCCTCGAGTCGAGACCTGGTACCTAGTGAAGTGCGCATTATGCGAACCCTCTGGTCACACTCCCTTTCTGAACAATTTGGCATAGCCAAGAATCGAACCCGGATGACATGCTTAATTGGGCAACTCGGCAGAGCCGTCTCATTACTTTTGAAGGCCCTGTGCGAGATGTAAAATGAGTCCTCATAAATATATAAAATTTCTCAACATCCTCATCATCACCTTTTATCTAATGCCCCTGTTTTCGTGTCCATTTAATACAAATCAGTGATCACACGCCCCAGTTTTTTTTATCCCGTTTTATAAAACAATACGTTTTCCAAAATTTTGGGTCATGTGCGATTGCCCCACTCGCACACCCTCTAAGACGCTCTTGTAACTCGATGGCCACTCAGGCAAGCCCGCGTGACTAACATATTCATGTTTTCACTTGCATCTTCCCATTTAATCATTAATTACTCAAACTTCTTCTCCATGTTGATCTTAAAATCGATCGGTGGAGCTAGACATGGAATCACTTTTCTAATCTTTAATGGAATGAATTTTGCGTACCAAAAAATCACATTGTGTTGATGATAAGTTGATTCTTTTTTTTAAAGGCAAACCTACAATCTACACACAAAAATCACGAATATTTACAACTCACTACCTTAAGTGAGACTTGAACCTACAACCTCTTAGTTGAAAGATTCCTTTTATAAGGCTCGGCGAGGGCCCTTTAGAGATGATAAGTTGATTCTACAAAGGGTTAATTTATTATGAGCATATGTAATCGTTTAGAAAAACTTTATATACCAAGATAACAATAAGTAACGAATATCCTGGAAATTGTTAAACTTCTACTCCGTATATATTATTCAAATCAACTACTCATATTTGTACTTTCATTTATACTTCACATGTTAATGTTATACTTTTCGTTCCTAATAAAAAAAAAATTCATATTTTAATCGGTACCGAAATAGAAAGATGTGATGAATTGTCATAGGGTTGTAAGTTTATCTAATCAAACCTTGCCAAGTGGTCCAAAAAGGGCAATTTTGCGATTGGATAATTTGTGGGGACACATTTATTAAATTGTCATGGGTAGAAACACAAAAACAAAGATGTTCAAAACTTCAGTCAGCTAGTTCATTATGGGAAAGGTCATCCAACAAAAGTGTCATCTTCAACGTTGTATGCGTTTCAATTACAGACAAAATGGTTAAGATTTTTTTTTCCTCCAAGAAAATAATCGGTAAACCAATTTAAAATGGCTAATGATCCGAAAAGGTAACTAAAGTTATCTAATTTGATAATAAGGTAATTTCAATTTTATTTTTCCTCAAGAAAAGGATTACGTGTTCAGAAATTTAAAAATTTGGGTAATATTCGTCAATTTCATTAACGATCATTAGTCAAAAATACACGATTAATCTCTGATGTTTCTTAAAAATTGCACCCAACATCCTCTTCATCAGTAGCGGAGAAAGAGACAGAGGGGTGCTCAACCTCCCCCCAATAGACTCAATTCCAATGAAATATTAATAGCCGACATTTAATTATTTTGAGCAAGCCTCCCGCAATTATTAATTTAAACCAATTGTTTGGGTTACCTATCTTTCAAACTTGAATACGTAGTAATATTAACTAGAACAGATTATATAACTTTACTTATCAAGCATTTAGATGAGCCATGTCAGTTTCGTACTACAAGTTAGTAGCAAATTTTTTTTTTTTTTTTATTATTATTATTATTTTTTTTTTTTTGCTTAATGGTTATTAAAGCTTCGTAAAGTACTTATTTACATATGAATTAAACAAATAAAATAGGTTATACATTGGAAAATGACCTTTTTAGATTATTTTGTTTGCATCTTTTAATTATCGAGTAAGCCTCTCCTATCGTTAAATCCTGGCTCCGCCCCCGCTCTTCATCATCTTCATCACCATCTTCATCTTCACCGTCACCATATGTATCTTCACCGCCACCATATGTATCATTACCATGATTGTCAAATTGGATAACTTTGGTTACCTTTTTGGGCCATTTGCCCATTTAAAAACTCTACACAATGGAAAACAGAAACTGTCATAATTTTTTTTAGACCAGCAATTTTAGAGTCAATGACGGGGTCCACACTATGTTGAGGACCCACAACCTTTTCATCCTGTAACACCTATCTACGGAAAACATGTTCAACTCGAATCCGGGTCACGTATTTCGAGGGAAGTAAAACCTCTGGGTGAGAATCGAACCTGGGTCACCTTCTTCGATTCACCCCTTAATTACCACTCGGTCAAAGGGTCGGTGGTAGAAACTAGCATAACTAAAAGGGGTGTTCATCGGTCCGTCTATTTAGTTCGGTGTATTCGATTTTATATTTTTTTGATGAAAACAAAACCAAAACCAAATAGCTAAAATCATTAAAAAAAAAAAAAAAAACTGAGTTTTGAGTTCAATTTAATTTGTAGCTAGGGTTTGTTCATTTAAAGCTTGTAAGACCCATTTTAGGGTTAAATGTGCGGTTTTGGGTGAATTTGATGTATGGTGTAACGACCCAACCCGTTATCCAACCGAAAACACTAAATATTGTTTTTTTTTTAAAACAGTCTAGATTCAGCAAATGGAGCGGCGCGCCCCATGGTGGAGCGGCGCTCCAAAGTGGCATGTCCACTTCCCTTTTAAGCACGTTCGTAAAACACGTTTCCCAACACTTTTAGACAAAACGACTTTCACAACACGTTATAATAAGTAAAACTAAGAGATTCCCAAAATAAAACTAGTTTTTCAACACCGGGCCCACATCATCCCGAACTACGAATTTCGTACAAAATACAAGTTTCGACCACAAAATTTTAATTTCCAAACGACACTTAGAGCATGATGTTTGGGGTTAAACTACTCAAATCTTGGTCGAACTTCCAAAAGCTAATCCCCCGAGAGCCACTAATCCAAATGAATACATTTGCCCTTATCCACGTCGGAGCTTAAAAAGGTAAACAACGAGAGGGTAAGCAAAACGCTTAGTGAATGCAATAATTATACATATACATATATAACCTATTTACTTGCATTCACTTACACATTTACCACATACATGCTAGCAATATAATTAGCATACCATTGCAAAGTATAACGCTAAACCTCCGATAACACAAGCTAGCACTACAATAGCATATGACACGAACAATATAATATGCTACACTACAACACACAACCATGGTTAACCAATAGTACAAAGGAATGGTACTCGCATTTCCCATCGGTGTTCATAACAACCGTTAGAGTACTTAACACGTCGTACACTAACCCCACGGGTGGCATCTTAACACGTCGATACTTCACCCCGGGTGGCGTCTTAACACGTCGACACTTCACCCGTCATACTTAATGGAGTGGTGTTTTAACACGTCGACACTTCACCCCCGAGTGGTGTCTTAACACGTTGACACTTCACTCGTCACATGAAATGTGGTGTTTTAACACGTCGACACTTCACACCTCACGCTACACAAATAGATACATTATATACGCACACATATAATTATTCCACTCACCTTAACGCCTTCGGTGGAATGATAAACAAGCTCGCAACCTTCAATGTAACGTACCTATTACATTATGTATATAATCAATCACACAATCAAGTTGGTCAACTAACTCACTCACCATCCTAGTGTCATTCGACCCATAGTGCAATTTCGACCCATTTGCACTCTTAACCCTAACACTAGCCAAACATGTTCTTAATACACTTATTAATGCAAGATTAGTGTATTTTCATACACATTTAACAACTTAGGTCACCCAAGACTCACTTGACCCATTTCAAGATTAACACACCCATTTGGGTCACCAACATACCCAAATAACATCCACTTACTTAATATCTAGGTGTGCTAGTAATCAACTAACCAAATTAAGACTCATAAGCTCATTTATCATTTCAAAACCCTAGTTTAGTCATCTTTGAGTCCTCATGACCCAATCTTACCCAAAAACTCCCAAAATCACCAACAATGGGTCTTATGTTCATCATTTACCCAAACCCTAACCCTTAAATAAATCAAAGTAAGAAAAATCAAGGTTATGACATACCACCACAATCAAAACGTAGCTAGTGACTAGATGAACAACTTTAATACACGAGCTTTGACCCGAATCAAGCTTCTTCCTCCTTGATTTGAGCTTTCTCTCTCTCAAAGTGTTTCTCACTCTAAAATTGAAGTGGGATTGAAGATAAGGTTGGTGGTTGTGTTGAATGTGTTTCAACCACCACAAAACTGGCCAATAATGACCTAAGCCCAGCCTTAAGTGAAAAGACAAGAATGCCCCTTATTTAACTTTATTTTAAAAGAAGGAATCTGGCACATGAACTGTGCGCGACGCGTGCCCTTAACCTTGCGCGGCGTGCACGGGGGTCTGATCAGGCTCTGGCCTCTTTTTAATTACACAATGCTTCCCCCACTTTAATTACATTATTTACACTTCTGTACAATAATTATTTGGGTCTTACAACTCTCCCCCACTTGAATCGGAGCGCGTCCTCGCGATCTAAGCCGCATGACAAGCGGGAAGATACACTAACATAAACTCTTCGGGTTCCCACGTAAACTCGGAACCTTTACTACGACGCCATTGAACTTTAAAAGTTATCACTTCTTTATTTCTCAACATTTTCACCTTTTCATCAAGTATAGCTATCGGCTCTTCAACATACTCTAACTTGTTGTTTAGCTCAATCTCTTCTAATGACACCCATGATGAATCATCCGCAAGGCACTTACGGAGATGGGAATCATGAAATGTATTATGGATCTCTTCGGGTAATTCCAAATGATACGCAACCTCACCAACACGAGCTAAAATTTTAAATGGCCCAATAAATCGAGGAGCTAACTTTCCCCGTTTTTGAAAACGAATAATACCCTTCCATGGCGAAACCTTAAGCATCACCATGTCACCTTCGTGGAACTCAATCAATCGCCTACATTTATCGGCATAAGATTTTTGTCTATCTTGCGCCGCCTTTAATCGAGCCCGAATCATCTCAATCTTGCTATTCATCTCTAAAACCAAATCGGTGCTCCCGATTTCCTTTTGACCACTTCACCCCAACAAATTGGAGTTCCACATCTCCGCCCATAAAGCATCTCGTAAGGTGGCATCCCGATACTACCATGATAACTATTATTGTACGAGAATTCCACCAAAGGTAAGTGCTCATCCCAACTACCGCAGAAATCAATAACACACGCCCGTAACATATCCTCCAATGTTTGATTCGTACGTTCGGTTTGACCGTCCATTTGAGGATGATACGCCGTGCTCATCTTCAATTGTGTATCCATATCTTCATGAAACTTACTCCAAAATCGAGATGTGAATCGAGTATCTCGATCCGAAACAATAGATATAGGAACCACATGTCTCGATATCACCTCCTTGATAAACAACTTAGACAAAGACTCCGACGATATCATTTCCTGAATGGGAAGAAATAAAGCACTCTTCGTCAACCGATCAACTATCACCCAAATCGTATCAAATTGGGTTCTCGCCGTCTTTGGTAACTTTGTAATGAAATCCATGGTAATGTGCTCCCATTTCCATTTCAGAATTTCCAAAGGTTGTAACATACCATACGGCTTTTGGTGTTCGGCCTTAACTTGCAAACACGTGATGCATTGTTCAACATACTTAACAACATCATATTTCATGCCGGGCCACCAATACTCTTTCTTCAAATCAAGATACATTTTTGTGTCACCCGGATGGATGGAATACTTTGACTTAGGTACCCACACTCGTCCTTGAAAGGACAACAAACTATGCGGGCCTAAAGTAATAAACTCCGTTTGTCCCATGATTCTTTCTTCATGCTTATTGTTAACAAAGGCTTCAATTTGTACATCATCATGCGTAACGATCCCACTAGTATCGCCGGATGTTGACTCTTTCGACACAACGCATCCGCGACAACATTCGCCTTACTCGGATGATAAAGTATCTCACAATCATAATCTTTTACCACATCCATCCATCTACATTGGCGATAATGCAAATCTCGTTGATCGAAAAGATGTTTCAAACTCTTATGATCCGAATAAATTGTACACTTGACACCATACAAGTAATGGCGCCAAATCTTCAACGCATACACCACCGCCGCCAATTCAAGATCATGAGTTGGGTATCTCTTTTCGTGTTCCTTCAATTGTCAAGAAGCATAAGGGATGACTTTACCCCGTTGCATTAGAACACACCCTAGCCCATTTAACGAGGCATCACAATAAACCGTCATATATTCTACACCTTCCGGTAACACCAAAACTGGAGCTTGACTCAATTTCTCTTTTAACAACTGAAAAATCAATTTATTGCTGGTTCTCCCAATTGAATCTCATGTTCTTCCTCTTCAGATTTGTCAATGGAGAAGCAATCTTAGAAAAGTCTTGGATAAACCGACGATAATAACCGGCCAATCCGAGAAAACTTCAGATTTCTGTAGGCGCAATCGGGTCTTCCCAACTCTTTACCGTCTTTATCTTCCCCGGATCTACTTGAATACCTTCCTTGTTCACAATATGGGCAAGGAATTGCACTTCCCTTAGCCAAAATTCACATTTGGAGAATTTTGCATACAACTTCTCCTTCCGTAACGTCTTCAACAATTTGCGCAAATGATGTTCATGTTCCTTCATACTCCTAGAATAGACAAGTATGTCGTCAATGAACACAATTACTGACTTGTCCAACATGGGTTGGCACACTCGGTTCATGAGGTCCATGAATGCCGCCGGTGCATTCGTAAGACCAAAAGGCATTACCACGAATTCAAAATGCCCGCAACGAGTTCGAAAGGCCGTTTTCTTAATATCTTCCTCACAGACCCGCATTTGGTGATAGCCGGACCGTAAGTCAATGATGTGCAAAAGTGTGCAGTGCTTAATTTGCCTTTAAAACTTTTAAATTTATATAACCTTTATTAATACACTTTTAACACCCTAACGAGCAACAAAACCCGATCAGAGGTAGTATTTAAAATGTCCCGTTCTTATTGATTAAAAACGTTCCATATTAATTGATTTCGTTGCGAGGTTTTGACCTCTATATGAGACGTTTTTCAAAGACTGCATTCATTTTTAAAACAAACCATAACCTTTATTTAAATAAAGGTTTAAAAAGCTTTACGTAGATTATCAAATAATGATAATCTAAAATATCCTGTTTACACACAACCATTACATAATGGTTTACAATACAAATATGTTGCATCGAAATCAGTTTCTTGAATGCAGTTTTTACACAGTATCATACAAACATGGACTCCAAATCTTGTCCTTATTTTAGTATGCAACATCGGAAGCTCTTAGTATTCACCTGAGAATAAACATGCTTTAAACGTCAACAAAAATGTTGGTGAGTTATAGGTTTAACCTATATATATCAAATCGTAACAATAGACCACAAGATTTCATATTTCAATATACATCCCATACATAGAGATAAAAATCATTCATATGGTGAACACCTGGTAACCGACATTAACAAGATGCATATATAAGAATATCCCCATCATTCCGGGACACCCTTCGGATATGATATAAAATTCGAAGTACTAAAGCATCCGGTACTTTGGATGGGGTTTGTTAGGCCCAATAGATCTATTTTTAGGATTCGCGTCAATTAGGGTGTCTGTTCCCTAATTCTTAGATTACCAGACTTAATAAAAAGGGGCATATTCGATTTCACGTACTTTTGTCTATTTTGTAAATCATTTATAAAACCTGCATGTATTCTCATCCCAAAAATATTAGATTTTTAAAAGTGGGACTATAACTCACTTTCACAGATTTTTACTTCGTCGGGAAGTAAGACTTGGCCACTGGTCGATTCACGAACCTATAACAAATATGTACATATATATCAAAGTATATTCAAAATATATTTACAAAACTTTTAATACATTTTGATGTTTTAAGTTTATTAAGTCAGCTGTCCTCGTTAGTAACCTACAACTAGTTGTCCACAGTTAGATGTACATAAATAAATCGATAAATATTATCTTGAATCAATCCATGACCCAGTGTATACGTATCTCAGTATTGATCACAACTCAAACTATATATATTTTGGAATCAACCTCAACCCTGTATAGCTAACTCTAACATTCACATATAGAGTGTCTATGGTTGTTCCGAAATATATATAGATGTGTCGACATGATAGGTCGAAACATTGTATACGTGTCTATGGTATCTCAAGATTACATAATATACAATACAAGTTGATTAAGTTATGGTTGGAATAGATTTGTTACCAATTTTCACGTAGCTAAAATGAGTAGTTTTTACCAATTTTGTTTTGCTCGCCATTTATTCGTTTCTAATCCGTTTTGAGTGATTTAAGCGGCCACGGTTTTGTATTGAACTTGAATTTAGAAACTAAACAGAAAAGGTATAGGTTTATAGTCGGAAATACAAGTTACAAGTCGTTTTTGAAAGAGGTAGTCATTTTCGTCGAAAGAACGACATCTTGATGACTGTTTTGAAAAACATAATTTTCACTTTGAGTTTAACCATGATTTTTGGATATGGTTTCATGTTCATAAGAAAAATCATTTTCCCAGAAGTATAGCTTTTAAATCAAAGTTTTTCATAGTTTTAATTATCCAAACCAAAACAGCCCCCGGTTGTAACTACGACGGCGTAAATCCGGTTTTATGGTGTTTATCATGTTTCCGGGTTTTAAATCATTAAGTTAGCATATCATATAGATATAGATCATGTGTATAGTTGATTTTAAAAGTGTAGTTAGAAGGATTAACTTTATTTGCGAACAAGTTTAGAATTAACTAAACTATGTTCTAGTGATTACTAGTTTACCACTTCGAATGTGATAGCTTTTTATGTATGAATCGAATGATGTTATGAACATCATTACTACCTTAAGTTATTTGGATAAACCTACTGGAAAAGAGAAAAATGGATCTAGCTTCAACGGATCCTTGGATGGCTTGAAGTTCTTGAAGCAGAATCATGACACGAAAACAAGTTCAAGTAAGATCATCACTTGAAATAAGATTGTTATAGTTATAGAAATTGAACCAAAGTTTGAATATGATTATTACCTTGTATTAGAATGATAAATGATAAACTACTATAAGAAATAAAGATTTCTTGAGGTTGGATGATCACCTTACAAGATTGGAAGTGAGCTAGCAAACTTGAAAGTATTCTTGATTTTATGAAACTAGAACTTTTGGAATTTATGAAGAACACTTAGAACTTGAAGATAGAACTTGAGAGAGATCAATTAGATGAATAAAATTGAAGAATTAAAGTGTTTGTAGGTGTTTTTGGTCGTTGGTGTATGGATTAGATATAAAGGATATGTAATTTTGTTTTCATGTAAATAAGTCATGAATGATTACTCATATTTTTGTAATTTTATGAGATATTTCATGCTAGTTGCCAAATGATGGTTCCCAATGTGTTAGGTGACTCACATGGGCTGCTAAAAGCTGATCATTGGAGTGTATATACCAATAGTACATACATCTAAAAGCTGTGTATTGTACGAGTACGAATACGGATGCATACGAGTAGAATTGTTGATGAAACTGAACGAGGATGTAATTGTAAGTATTTTTGTTAAGTAGAAGTATTTTGATAAGTGTCTTGAAGTCTTTCAAAAGTGTAAGTGTTGTTTTGAAGTCATCGTTAGCCGTTACATGTAAGTGTTGTTTTGAAACCTTTAGGTTAACGATCTTGTTAAATGTTGTTAACCCAATGTTTATAATATCAAATGAGATTTTAAATTATTATATTATCATGATATTATGATGTACGAATATCTCTTAATATGATATATATACATTAAATATCGTTACAACGATAATCGTTACATATATGTCTCGTTTCAAAATCATTAAGTTAGTAGTCTTGTTTTTACATATGTAGTTCATTATTAATATACTTAATGATATGTTTACTTATCATAATATCATGTTAACTATATATATAACCATATATATGTCATCATATAGTTTTTACAAGTTTTAACGTTCGTGAATCACCGGTCAACTTGGGTGGTCAATTGTCTATATGAAACCTATTTTAATTAATCAAGTCTTAACAAGTTTGATTGCTTAATATGTTGGAAACACTTCATCATGTAAATAACAATTTCATTTAATATATATATAAACATGGAAAAGTTCGGGTCACTATAGTACCTACCAGTTAAATAAATTTCGTCCCGAAATTTTAAGCAGTTGGAGGTGTTGATGTATCTTCTGGAAATAAATGCGGGTATTTCTTCTTCATCTGATCTTCTCGTTCCCAGGTGAACTCGGGTCCTCTACGAGCATTCCATCGAACCTTAACAATTGGTATCTTGTTTTGCTTAAGTCTTTTAACCTCACGATCCATTATTTCGACGGGTTCTTCGATGAATTGAAGTTTTTCGTTGATTTGGATTTCATCTAACGGAATAGTGAGATCTTCTTTAGCAAAACATTTCTTCAAATTCGAGACGTGGAAAGTGTTATGTACAGCCGCGAGTTGTTGAGGTAACTCAAGTCGGTAAGTTACTGGTCCAACACGATCAATAATCTTGAATGGTCCGATATACCTTGGATTTAATTTCCCTCGTTTACCAAATCGAACAACACCTTTCCAAGGTGAAACTTTAAGCATGACCATCTCTCCAATTTCAAACTCTATATCTTTTCTTTTAATGTCAGTGTAGCTCTTTTGTCGACTTTGGGCGGTTTTCAACCGTTGTTGAATTTGGATGATCTTCTCGGTAGTTTCTTGTATTATCTCCGGACCCGTAATCTGTCTATCCCCCACTTCACTCCAACAAATTGGAGACCTGCACTTTCTACCATAAAGTGCTTCAAACGGCGCCATCTCAATGCTTGAATGGTAGCTGTTGTTATAGGAAAATTCTGCTAACGGTAGATGTCGATCCCAACTGTTTCCGAAATCAATAACACATGCTCGTAGCATGTCTTCAAGCGTTTGTATCGTCCTTTCGCTATGCCCATCAGCTTGTGGATGATAGGCAGTACTCATGTCTAGACGAGTTCCTAATGCTTGCTGTAATGTCTGCCAGAATCTTGAAATAAATCTGCCATCCCTATCAGAGATAATAGAGATTGGTATTCCATGTCTGGAGACGACTTCCTTCAAATACAGTCGTGCTAACTTCTCCATCTTGTCATCTTCTCTTATTGGCAGGAAGTGTGCTGATTTGGTGAGACGATCAACTATTACCCAAATAGTATCAAAACCACTTGCAGTCCTTGGCAATTTAGTGATGAAATCCATGGTAATGTTTTCCCATTTCCATTTTGGGATTTCGGGTTGTTGAAGTAGACCTGATGGTTTCTGATGCTCAGCTTTGACCTTAGAACACGTCAAACATTCTCCTACATATTTAGCAACATCGGCTTTCATACCTAGCCACCAAAAATGTTTCTTGAGATCCTTGTACATCTTCCCCGTTCCAGGATGTATTGAGTATCTGGTTTTATGAGCTTCTCTAAGTACCATTTCTCTCATATCTCCAAATTTTGGTACCCAAATCCTTTCAGCCCTATACCGGGTTTCGTCTTCCCGAATATTAAGATGCTTCTCCGATCCTTTGGGTATTTCATCCTTTAAATTTCCCTCTTTTAAAACTCCTTGTTGCGGATCCTTTATTTGAGTAGTAAGGTTATTGTGAATCATTATATTCATAGATTTTACTCGAATGGGTTCTCTGTCCTTCCTGCTCAAGGCGTCGGCTACCACATTTGCCTTCCCCGGGTGATAACGAATCTCAAAGTCATAATCATTCAATAATTCAATCCACCTACGCTGCCTCATATTCAATTGTTTCTGATTAAATATGTGTTGAAGACTTTTGTGGTCGGTATATATAATACTTTTGACCCCATATAAGTAGTGCCTCCAAGTCTTTAATGCAAAAACAACCGCGTCTAATTCCAAATCATGCGTCGTATAATTTTGTTCATGAATCTTCAATTGTCTAGACGCATAAGCAATCACCTTTGTTCGTTGCATTAATACACAACCGAGACCTTGCTTTGATGCATCACAATAAATCACAAAATCATCATTCCCTTCAGGCAATGACAATATAGGTGCCGTAGTTAGCTTTTTCTTCAATAACTGGAACGCTTTCTCTTGTTCATCCTTCCATTCAAATTTCTTCCCTTTATGCGTTAATGCAGTCAAGGGTTTTGCTATTCTGGAAAATTCTTGGATGAATCTTCTGTAGTAACCAGCTAGTCCTAAAAACTGGCGTATGTGTTTCGGAGTTTTCGGGGTTTCCCACTTTTCAACAGTTTCTATGTTTGCCGGATCCACCTTAATACCTTCTTTGTTCACTATGTGACCGAGGAATTGAACTTCTTCCAACCAAAATGCACACTTTGAAAACTTAGCGTACAATTCTTCCTTCCTCAATACTTTTAACACCTTTCTCAAATGTTCACCGTGTTCTTGGTCATTCTTTGAGTAAATAAGTATGTCATCAATGAAAACAATGACAAACTTGTCAAGGTATGGTCCACACACTCGGTTCATAAGGTCCATGAACACAGCTGGTGCGTTAGTCAATCCAAACAGCATAACCATAAACTCGTAATGACCATAACGCCTCCTAAAAGCAGTCTTTGGAATATCATCTTCTTTTACCCGCATTTGATGTTACCCGGAACGTAAGTCAATCTTTGAATAAACAGACGAGCCTTGTAGTTGATCAAATAAGTCGTCGATTCTCGGTAGTGGGTAGCGGTTCTTGATAGTAAGTTTGTTCAACTCTCGGTAGTCGATACACAACCTGAATGTACCATCTTTCTTCTTGACAAACAAAACAGGAGCTCCCCACGGTGATGTGCTTGGTCGAATGAAACCACGCTCTAAAAGTTCTTGTAATTGGCTTTGCAGTTCTTTCATCTCGCTGGGTGCGAGTCTGTAAGGAGCACGAGCTATTGGTGCAGCTCCTGGTACAAGATCTATTTGAAATTCAACGGATCGATGTGGGGGTAATCCCGGTAATTCTTTCGGAAATACATCGGGAAATTCTGTTGCGACGGGAACATCATTGATGCTCTTTTCTTCAGTTTGTACTTTCTCGACGTGTGCTAGAACAGCATAGCAACCTTTTCTTATTAGTTTTTGTGCCTTCAAATTACTAATAAGATGTAGCTTCGTGTTGCCCTTTTCTCCGTACACCATTAAGGGTTTTCCTTTTTCTCGTATAATGCGAATTGCATTTTTGTAACAAACGATCTCTGCTTTCACTTCTTTCAACCAGTCCATACCGATTATCACATCAAAACTCCCTAACTCTACTGGTATCAAGTCAATCTTAAATGTTTCGCTAACCAGTTTAATTTCTCGATTCCGACATATATTATCTGCTGAAATTAATTTACCATTTGCTAATTAGAGTAAAAATTTACTATCCAAAGGCGTCAATGGACAACTTAATTTAGCACAAAAATCTCTACTCATATAGCTTCTATCCACACCCGAATCAAATAAAACGTAAGCAGATTTATTGTCAATAAGAAACGTACCCGTAACAAGCTCCGGGTCTTCCTGTGCCTCTGCCGCATTAATATTGAAAACTCTTTCGCGGCCTTGTCCATTCATGTTCTCCTGGTTCGGGTAATTTCTAATAATATGGCCCGATTTTCCACATTTATAACAAACTACATTGGCATAACTTGCTCCGACACTACTTGCTCCACCATTACTCGTTCCGACACCATTTGTTCCTTTCGTTCTGTTAACCCCTGGTCCGTAGACCTCACACTTCGCCACGCTATGACCATTTCTTTTACACTTGTTGCAAAATTTGGTGCAAAACCCCGAGTGATACTTTTCACACCTTTGGCATAGCTGCTTCTGATTGTTGTTGTTGTTGCGGTTATTATTGTTGTTGGGATGATTGTTGTAGTTGTTGTTGTTGTTGTTGTTGTTGGGCCATTTGTTGTAGTTATGATTGATATTGCGATTGTTGGGATAGTTGTTGCGATTATTATTGTAATTGCTGTTGTTGTTGTATTGGTGATTCTTATCACCGTTTTCCTCCCACTTTCTTTTGACTTGCTTCACATTGGCCTCTTCAGCAGTCTGTTCTTTAATTCTTTCTTCAATCTGGTTCACTAGTTTGTGAGCCATTCTACATGCCGGTTGTATGGAGGCGGGCTCGTATGAACTTATATCTTCTTAGATTCTTTCCGGTAATCCTTTCACAAACGCGTCGATCTTCTCTTCCTCATCTTCGAACGCTCCCGGACACAATAGGCACAATTCTGTGAATCGTCTTTCGTACGTGGTAATATCAAATCCTTGGGTTCGTAACCCTCTAAGTTATGTCTTGAGCTTATTGACCTCGGTTCTGGGACTGTACTTCTCGTTCATCAAGTGCTTGAATGCTGACCACGGTAGTGCGTAAGCATCATCTTGTCCCACTTGCTCTAGATAGGTATTCCACCATGTTAACGCAGAACCTGTGAAGGTATGCGTAGCGTACTTCACTTTGTCCTCTTCAGTACACTTACTTATGGCAAACACCGATTCGACCTTCTCGGTCCACCGTTTCAATCCGATCGGTCCTTCGGTTCCATCAAATTCCAAAGGTTTGCAGGCAGTGAATTCTTTGTAGGTGCATCCTACACGATTTCCTGTACTGCTAGATCCAAGGTTATTGTTGGTATGTAGCGCAGCCTGTACTGAAGCTATGTTTGAGGCAAGAAAGGCACAAAATTCCTCTTGGCTCATATTCAAGGTGTGTCGAGTAGTTGGTGCCATTTCCTTCAAAATAGTCAAATGAAACAAGTTAATCATACAGAATATTAAGAGTAGTCAATAGTATCTCGTAGCATAATATGAACTCATTTATAAAAGCTTTTTCTTCATATTAGCGTTTTATAAGTTTAAATTCGGGTAGTACCTACCCGTTAAGTTCATACTTAGTAGCTAATATACAATTCAACTACTACAATTCTATATGAAAAACTGATTATAATAATATTTCGCGTTCAAACTTTTACACAATATTTTACAAACTTACAATACCGCTTATTTTACATATAGCATGAAATATAGCACACAATAAATTTGATACAAGATGGTTGTGAAGATAATTCTAGCTAGTACACAAGTCGTTCAGCAAAGGCAATAAAGACACGTAATTCATACGTCCAGAAACAAGTCATGCATTCTGGTTTTACTAGGACTACTTCCCATCCTTGGTCTTGTGGAACATAACCGTTATGGCCGTTGATAAGACAGCGTGTTGTAACATCGTCAAAGGGACGAGGGTTACGTAATGTCCAACAGTCCCGTAACAATCTAAAAACCTCATTTCTTACCTCAATTACCGACTCCGTCACTTGTGGGAACGTTTTGTTTAATAGTTGTAGCCAGATGTTCTTGTTCTCACTTTGGTGAGAAGCGAAAATTACTAACCCGTAAGCATAACATGCTTCTCTATGTTGCATGTTAGCTGCTTTTTGTAAATCACGAAGTCCTATATTCGGATATATAGAGTCAAAATAATTTCTTAACCCGTTGCGTAAAATAGCATTTGGGTTCCCCGCAATATATGCGTCAAAATAAACACATCGTAACTTATGGATTTCCCAATGTGATATCCCCCATCTTTCGAACGAAAGCCTTTTATAAATCAAGGCATTCTTGGAACGTTCTTCGAATGTCTTACAAACTGATCTCACCTTAAATAGTTGTGCCGAGGAATTCTGACCGACTCTAGACAAGATTTCATCAATCATGTCTTCGGGTAGGTCTCTTAAAATATTGGGTAGTCTATCCATTTTGTGTTTTTATACTGTAAAATAGACAAGAGTTAGATTCATAAAAAAAAAATACTTATTAATACAAGCAATTTTTACATATATCATAAAGCAAAAGCACACTATATTACATATATTACACCACACGAATACAACTATCTTATTCCGACTCGCTCGTTTCTTTTTCTTCAGTTTTGGTTCGTTTTGCCAAGTTTCTAGGGATATATGATGTTCCCCTAATACGAGCCGTCGTTTTCCACATTGGTTTAGAAAAACCTGGTGGTTTAGAGGTTCCCGGGTTATTGTCACAAATTAAGAAATACGGGTGTTGACGATACATATAAAGTCCATCGGGTTTGGAATCAAATTTCTCTATTTTTATGCCCTTTCCCTTATTGTTCTCTCTTGCCTTATTAAATTGTGTTGGGGTAATTTCTATAATATCATTGGAATCCTTGTCGGGATCCGATTCATCGGAGAATTGGTAATCCTCCCAATACTTTGCTTCCTTGGCGGAAACACCATTGACCATAACTAACTTTGGTCGGTTGGTTGAGGATTTTCTTCTACTTAACCGTTTTATTATTTCACCCACTGGTTCTATTTCTTCTTCCGGTTCCGATTCTTCTTCCGGTTCCGACTCTTCTTCCGGTTCCGACTCTTCCTCCGGTTCCTCTTCGGGAACTTGTGAATCAGTCCACGAATCATTCCAATTTACATTTGACTCTTCATTATTATTAGGTGAGTCAATGGGACTTGTTCTAGAGGTGGACATCTATCACATAATATCAAACACGTTAAGAGATTAATATATCACATAATATTCACATGTTAAAAATATATAGTTTCCAACAAAATTTGTTAAGCAATCATTTTTCAAGTAAACACGGTCGAAGTCCAGACTCACTAATGCATCCTAACAAATTCGATAAGACACACTAATGCAAAATTCTGGTTCTCTAAGACCAACGCTCGGATACCAACTGAAATGTCCCGTTCTTATTGATTAAAAACGTTCCATATTAATTGATTTCGTTGCGAGGTTTTGACCTCTATATGAGACGTTTTTTCAAAGACTGCATTCATTTTTAAAACAAACCATAACCTTTATTTCATAAATAAAGGTTTAAAAAGCTTTACGTAGATTATCAAATAATGATAATCTAAAATATCATGTTTACACACGACCATTACATAATGGTTTACAATACAAATATGTTACATCGAAATCAGTTTCTTGAATGCAGTTTTTACACAGTATCATACAAACATGGACTCCAAATCTTGTCCTTATTTTAGTATGCAACAGCGGAAGCTCTTAGTATTCACCTGAGAATAAACATGCTTTAAACGTCAACAAAAATGTTGGTGAGTTATAGGTTTAACCTATATATATCAAATCGTAACAATAGACCACAAGATAGAACTTGAGAGAGATCAATTAGATGAATAAAATTGAAGAATTAAAGTGTTTGTAGGTGTTTTTGGTCGTTGGTGTATGGATTAGATATAAAGGATATGTAATTTTGTTTTCATGTAAATAAGTCATGAATGATTACTCATATTTTTGTAATTTTATGAGATATTTCATGCTAGTTGCCAAATGATGGTTCCCAATGTGTTAGGTGACTCACATGGGCTGCTAAAAGCTGATCTTTGGAGTGTATATACCAATAGTACATACATCTAAAAGCTGTGTATTGTACGAGTACGAATACGGATGCATACGAGTAGAATTGTTGATGAAACTGAACGAGGATGTAATTGTAAGCATTTTTGTTAAGTATAAGTATTTTGATAAGTGTCTTGAAGTCTTTCAAAAGTGTAAGTGTTGTTTTGAAGTCATCGTTAGCCGTTACATGTAAGTGTTGTTTTGAAACCTTTAAGTTAACGATCTTGTTAAATGTTGTTAACCCAATGTTTATAATATCAAATGAGATTTTAAATTATTATATTATCATGATATTATGATGTACGAATATCTCTTAATATGATATATATACATTAAATATCGTTACAACGATAATCGTTACATATATGTCTCGTTTCAAAATCATTAAGTTAGTAGTCTTGTTTTTACATATGTAGTTCATTATTAATATACTTAATGATATGTTTACTTATCATAATATCATGTTAACTATATATATAACCATATATATGTCATCATATAGTTTTTACAAGTTTTAACGTTCGTGAATCACCGGTCAACTTGGGTGGTCAATTGTCTATATGAAACCTATTTCAATTAATCAAGTCTTAACAAGTTTGATTGCTTAATATGTTGGAAACACTTCATCATGTAAATAACAATTTCATTTAATATATATATAAACATGGAAAAGTTCGGGTCACTATAGTACCTACCAGTTAAATAAATTTCGTCCCGAAATTTTAAGCAGTTGGAGGTGTTGATGTATCTTCTGGAAATAAATGCGGGTATTTCTTCTTCATCTGATCTTCTCGTTCCCAGGTGAACTCGGGTCCTCTACGAGCATTCCATCGAACCTTAACAATTGGTATCTTGTTTTGCTTAAGTCTTTTAACCTCACGATCCATTATTTCGACGGGTTCTTTGATGAATTGAAGTTTTTCGTTGATTTGGATTTCATCTAACGGAATAGTGAGATCTTCTTTAGCAAAACATTTCTTCAAATTCGAGACGTGGAAAGTGTTATGTACAGCCGCGAGTTGTTGAGGTAACTCAAGTCGGTAAGTTACTGGTCTAACACGATCAATAATCTTGAATGGTCCGATATACCTTTTATTTAATTTCCCTCGTTTACCAAATCGAACAACACCTTTCCAAGGTGAAACTTTAAGCATGACCATCTCTCCAATTTCAAACTCTATATCTTTTCTTTTAATGTCAGTGTAGCTCTTTTGTCGACTTTGGGCGGTTTTCAAACGTTGTTGAATTTGGATGATCTTCTCGGTAGTTTCTTGTATTATCTCCGGACCCGTAATCTGTCTATCCCCCACTTCACTCCAACAAATTGGAGACCTGCACTTTCTACCATAAAGTGCTTCAAACGGCGCCATCTCAATGCTTGAATGGTAGCTGTTGTTATAGGAAAATTCTGCTAACGGTAGATGTCGATCCCAACTGTTTCCGAAATCAATAACACATGCTCGTAGCATGTCTTCAAGCGTTTGTATCGTCCTTTCGCTATGCCCATCAGCTTGTGGATGATAGGCAGTACTCATGTCTAGACGAGTTCCTAATGCTTGCTGTAATGTCTGCCAGAATCTTGAAATAAATCTGCCATCCCTATCAGAGATAATAGAGATTGGTATTCCATGTCTGGAGACGACTTCCTTCAAATACAGTCGTGCTAACTTCTCCATCTTGTCATCTTCTCTTATTGGCAGGAAGTGTGCTGATTTGGTGAGACGATCAACTATTACCCAAATAGTATCAAAACCACTTGCAGTCCTTGGCAATTTAGTGATGAAATCCATGGTAATGTTTTCCCATTTCCATTTCGGGATTTCGGGTTGTTGAAGTAGACCTGATGGTTTCTGATGCTCAGCTTTGACCTTAGAACACGTCAAACATTCTCCTACATATTTAGCAACATCGGCTTTCATACCTGGCCACCAAAAATGTTTCTTGAGATCCTTGTACATCTTCCCCGTTCCAGGATGTATTGAGTATCTGGTTTTATGAGCTTCTCTAAGTACCATTTCTCTCATATCTCCAAATTTTGGTACCCAAATCCTTTCAGCCCTATACCGGGTTTCGTCTTCCCGAATATTAAGATGCTTCTCCGATCCTTTGGGTATTTCATCCTTTAAATTTCCCTCTTTTAAAACTCCTTGTTGCGCCTCCTTTATTTGAGTAGTAAGGTTATTGTGAATCATTATATTCATAGATTTTACTCGAATGGGTTCTCTGTCCTTCCTGCTCAAGGCGTCGGCTACCACATTTGCCTTCCCCGGGTGATAACGAATCTCAAAGTCGTAATCATTCAATAATTCAATCCACCTACGCTGCCTCATATTCAATTGTTTCTGATTAAATATGTGTTGAAGACTTTTGTGGTCGGTATATATAATACTTTTGACCCCATATAAGTAGTGCCTCCAAGTCTTTAATGCAAAAACAACCGCGCCTAATTCCAAATCATGCGTCGTATAATTTTGTTCGTGAATCTTCAATTGTCTAGACGCATAAGCAATCACCTTTGTTCGTTGCATTAATACACAACCGAGACCTTGCTTTGATGCATCACAATAAATCACAAAATCATCATTCCCTTCAGGCAATGACAATATAGGTGCCGTAGTTAGCTTTTTCTTCAATAACTGGAACGCTTTCTCTTGTTCATCCTTCCATTCAAATTTCTTCTCTTTATGCGTTAATGCAGTCAAGGGTTTTGCTATTCTGGAAAAGTCTTGGATGAATCTTCTGTAGTAACCAGCTAGTCCTAAAAACTGGCGTATGTGTTTCGGAGTTTTCGGGGTTTCCCACTTTTCAACAGTTTCTATGTTTGCCGGATCCACCTTAATACCTTCTTTGTTCACTATGTGACCGAGGAATTGAACTTCTTCCAACCAAAATGCACACTTTGAAAACTTAGCGTACAATTCTTCCTTCCTCAATACTTTTAACACCTTTCTCAAATGTTCACCGTGTTCTTGGTCATTCTTTGAGTAAATAAGTATGTCATCAATGAAAACAATGACAAACTTGTCAAGGTATGGTCCACACACTCGGTTCATAAGGTCCATGAACACAGCTGGTGCGTTAGTCAATCCAAACGGCATAACCATAAACTCGTAATGACCATAACGCGTCCTAAAAGCAGTCTTTGGAATATCATCTTCTTTTACCCGCATTTGATGTTACCCGGAACGTAAGTCAATCTTTGAATAAATAGACGAGCCTTGTAGTTGATCAAATAAGTCATCGATTCTCGGTAGTGGGTAGCGGTTCTTGATAGTAAGTTTGTTCAACTCTCGGTAGTCGATACACAACCTGAATGTACCATCTTTCTTCTTGACAAACAAAACAGGAGCTCCCCATGGTGATGTGCTTGGTTGAATGAAATCACGCTCTAAAAGTTCTTGTAATTGGCTTTGCAGTTCTTTCATCTCGCTGGGTGCGAGTCTGTAAGGAGCACGAGCTATTGGTGCAGCTCCTGGTACAAGATCTATTTGAAATTCAACGGATCGATGTGGGGGTAATCCCGGTAATTCTTTCGGAAATACATCGGGAAATTCTGTTGCGACGGGAACATCATTGATGCTCTTTTCTTCAGTTTGTACTTTCTCGACGTGTGCTAGAACAGCATAGCAACCTTTTCTTATTAGTTTTTGTGCCTTCAAATTACTAATAAGATGTAGCTTCGTGTTGCCCTTTTCTCCGTACACCATTAAGGGTTTTCCTTTTTCTCGTATAATGCGAATTGCATTTTTGTAACAAACGATCTCTGCTTTCACTTCTTTCAACCAGTCCATACCGATTATCACATCAAAACTCCCTAACTCTACTGGTATCAAGTCAATCTTAAATGTTTCGCTAACCAGTTTAATTTCTCGATTCCGACATATATTATCTGCTGAAATTAATTTACCATTTGCTAATTAGAGTAAAAATTTACTATCCAAAGGCGTCAATGGACAACTTAATTTAGCACAAAAATCTCTACTCATATAGCTTCTATCCGCACCCGAATCAAATAAAACGTAAGCAGATTTATTGTCAATAAGAAACGTACCCGTAACAAGCTCCGGGTCTTCCTGTGCCTCTGCCGCATTAATATTGAAAACTCTTTCGCGGCCTTGTCCATTCATGTTCTCCTGGTTCGGGTAATTTCTAATAATATGGCCCGATTTTCCACATTTATAACAAACTACATTGGCATAACTTGCTCCGACACTACTTGCTCCACCATTACTCGTTCCGACACCATTTGTTCCTTTCGTTCTGTTAACCCCTGGTCCGTAGACCTCACACTTCGCCACGCTATGACCATTTCTTTTACACTTGTTGCAAAATTTGGTGCAAAACCCCGAGTGATACTTTTCACACCTTTGGCATAGCTGCTTCTGATTGTTGTTGTTGTTGCGGTTATTATTGTTGTTGGGATGATTGTTGTAGTTGTTGTTGTTGTTGTTGTTGTTGGGCCATTTGTTGTAGTTATGATTGATATTGCGATTGTTGGGATAGTTGTTGCGATTATTATTGTAATTGCTGTTGTTGTTGTATTGGTGATTCTTATCACCGTTTTCCTCCCACTTTCTTTTGACTTGCTTCACATTGGCCTCTTCAGCAGTCTGTTCTTTAATTCTTTCTTCAATCTGGTTCACTAGTTTGTGAGCCATTCTACATGCCGGTTGTATGGAGGCGGGCTCGTATGAACTTATATCTTCTTAGATTCTTTCCGGTAATCCTTTCACAAACGCGTCGATCTTCTCTTCCTCATCTTCGAACGCTCCCGGACACAATAGGCACAATTCTGTGAATCGTCTTTCGTACGTGGTAATATCAAATCCTTGGGTTCGTAACCCTCTAAGTTCTGTCTTGAGCTTATTGACCTCGGTTCTGGGACTGTACTTCTCGTTCATCAAGTGCTTGAATGCTGACCATGGTAGTGCGTAAGCATCATCTTGTCCCACTTGCTCTAGATAGGTATTCCACCATGTTAACGCAGAACCTGTGAAGGTATGCGTAGCGTACTTCACTTTGTCCTCTTCAGTACACTTACTTATGGCAAACACCGATTCGACCTTCTCGGTCCACCATTTCAATCCGATCGGTCCTTCGGTTCCATCAAATTCCAAAGGTTTGCAGGCAGTGAATTCTTTGTAGGTGCATCCTACACGATTTCCTGTACTGCTAGATCCAAGGTTATTGTTGGTATGTAGCGCAGCCTGTACTGAAGCTATGTTTGAGGCAAGAAAGGCACAAAATTCCTCTTGGCTCATATTCAAGGTGTGTCGAGTAGTTGGTGCCATTTCCTTCAAAATAGTCAAATGAAACAAGTTAATCATACAGAATATTAAGAGTAGTCAATAGTATCTCGTAGCATAATATGAACTCATTTATAAAAGCTTTTTCTTCATATTAGCGTTTTATAAGTTTAAATTCGGGTAGTACCTACCCGTTAAGTTCATACTTAGTAGCTAATATACAATTCAACTACTACAATTCTATATGAAAAACTGATTATAATAATATTTCGCGTTCAAACTTTTACACAATATTTTACAAACTTAGAATACCGCTTATTTTACATATAGCATGAAATATAGCACACAATAAATTTGATACAAGATGGTTGTGAAGATAATTCTAGCTTGTACACAAGTCGTTCAGCAAAGGCAATAAAGACACGTAATTCATACGTCCAGAAACAAGTCATGCATTCTGGTTTTACTAGGACTACTTCCCATCCTTTGTCTTGTGGAACAAAACCGTTATGGCCGTTGATAAGACAGCGTGTTGTAACGTCGTCAAAGGGACGAGGGTTACGTAATGTCCAACAGTCCCGTAACAATCTAAAAACCTCATTTCTTACCTCAATTACCGACTCCGTCACTTGTGGGAACGTTTTATTTAATAGTTGTAGCCTGATGTTCTTGTTCTCACTTTGGTGAGAAGCGAACATTACTAACCCGTAAGCATAACATGCTTCTCTATGTTGCATGTTAGCTGCTTTTTGTAAATCACGAAGTCCTATATTCGGATATATAGAGTCAAAATAATTTCTTAACCCGTTGCGTAAAATAGCATTTGGGTTCCCCGCAATATATGCGTCAAAATAAACACATCGTAACTTATGGATTTCCCAATGTGATATCCCCCATCTTTCGAACGAAAGCCTTTTATAAATCAAGGCATTCTTGGAACGTTCTTCGAATGTCTTACAAACTGATCTCACCTTAAATAGTTGTGCCGAGGAATTCTGACCGACTCTAGACAAGATTTCATCAATCATGTCTTCGGGTAGGTCTCTTAAAATATTGGGTAGTCTATCCATTTTGTGTTTTTATACTGTAAAATAGACAAGAGTTAGATTCATAAAAAAAAAATACTTATTAATACAAGCAATTTTTACATATATCATAAAGCAAAAGCACACTATATTACATATATTACACCACACGAATACAACTATCTTATTCCGACTCGCTCGTTTCTTTTTCTTCAGTTTTGGTTCGTTTTGCCAAGTTTCTAGGGATATATGATGTTCCCCTAATACGAGCCGTCGTTTTCCACATTGGTTTAGAAAAACCTGGTGGTTTAGAGGTTCCCGGGTTATTGTCACAAATTAAGAAATACGGGTGTTGACGATACATATAAAGTCCATCGGGTTTGGAATCAAATTTCTCTATTTTTATGCCCTTTCCCTTATTGTTCTCTTTTGCCTTATTAAATTGTGTTGGGGTAATTTCTATAATATCATTGGAATCCTTGTCGGGATCCGATTCATCGGAGAATTGGTAATCCTCCCAATACTTTGCTTCCTTGGCGGAAACACCATTGACCATAACTAACTTTGGTCGGTTGGTTGAGGATTTTCTTCTACTTAACCGTTTTATTATTTCACCCACTGGTTCTATTTCTTCTTCCGGTTCCGATTCTTCTTCCGGTTCCGACTCTTCCTCCGGTTCCTCTTCGGGAACTTGTGAATCAGTCCACGAATCATTCCAATTTACATTTGACTCTTCATTATTATTAGGTGAGTCAATGGGACTTGTTCTAGAGGTGGACATCTATCACATAATATCAAACACGTTAAGAGATTAATATATCACATAATATTCACATGTTAAAAATATATAGTTTCCAACAAAATTTGTTAAGCAATCATTTTTCAAGTAAACACGGTCGAAGTCCAGACTCACTAATGCATCCTAACAAATTCGATAAGACACACTAATGCAAAATTCTGGTTCTCTAAGACCAACGCTCGGATACCAACTGAAATGTCCCGTTCTTATTGATTAAAAACGTTCCATATTAATTGATTTCGTTGCGAGGTTTTGACCTCTATATGAGACGTTTTTTCAAAGACTGCATTCATTTTTAAAACAAACCATAACCTTTATTTCATAAATAAAGGTTTAAAAAGCTTTACGTAGATTATCAAATAATGATAATCTAAAATATCATGTTTACACACGACCATTACATAATGGTTTACAATACAAATATGTTACATCGAAATCAGTTTCTTGAATGCAGTTTTTACACAGTATCATACACACATGGACTCCAAATCTTGTCCTTATTTTAGTATGCAACAGTGGAAGCTCTTAGTATTCACTTGAGAATAAACATGCTTTAAACGTCAACAAAAATGTTGGTGAGTTATATGTTTAACCTATATATATCAAATCGTAACAATAGACCACAAGATTTCATATTTCAATATACATCCCATACATAGAGATAAAAATCATTCATATGGTGAACACCTGGTAACCGACATTAACAAGATGCATATATAAGAATATCCCCATCATTCCGGGACACCCTTCGGATATGATATAAAATTCGAAGTACTAAAGCATTTGGTACTTTGGATGGGGTTTGTTAGGCCCAATAGATCTATCTTTAGGATTCGCGTCAATTAGGGTGTCTGTTCCCTAATTCTTAGATTACCAGACTTAATAAAAAGGGGCATATTCGATTTCGATAATTCAACCATAGAATGTAGTTTCACGTACTTGTGTCTATTTTGTAAATCATTTATAAAACCTGCATGTATTCTCATCCCAAAAAATATTAGATTTTTAAAAGTGGGACTATAACTCACTTTCACAGATTTTTACTTCGTCGGGAAGTAAGACTTGGCCACTGGTCGATTCACGAACCTATAACAAATATGTACATATATATCAAAGTATATTCAAAATATATTTACAAAACTTTTAATACATTTTGATGTTTTAAGTTTATTAAGTCAGCTGTCCTCGTTAGTAACCTACAACTAGTTGTCCACAGTTAGATGTACATAAATAAATCGATAAATATTATCTTGAATCAATCCATGACCCAGTGTATACGTATCTCAGTATTGATCACAACTCAAACTATATATATTTTGGAATCAACCTCAACCCTGTATAGCTAACTCCAACATTCACATATAGAGTGTCTATGGTTGTTCCGAAATATATATAGATGTGTCGACATGATAGGTCAAAACATTGTATACGTGTCTATGGTATCTCAAGATTACATAATATACAATACAAGTTGATTAAGTTATGGTTGGAATAGATTTGTTACCAATTTTCACGTAGCTAAAATGAGTAGTTTTTACCAATTTTGTTTTGCTCGCCATTTATTCGTTTCTAATCCGTTTTGAGTGATTTAAGCGGCCACGGTTTCGTATTGAACTTGAATTTATGAAACTAAACAGAAAAGGTATAGGTTTATAGTCAGAAATACAAGTTACAAGTCGTTTTTGAAAGAGGTAGTCATTTCCGCCGAAAGAAGGACATCTTGATGACTGTTTTGAAAAACATACTTTCACTTTGAGTTTAACCATGATTTTTGGATATGGTTTCATGTTCATAAGAAAAATCATTTTCCCAGAAGTATAGCTTTTAAATCAAAGTTTTTCATAGTTTTAATTATCCAAACCAAAACAGCCCCCGGTTGTAACTACGACGGCGTAAATCCGGTTTTATGGTGTTTATCGTGTTTCCGGGTTTTAAATCATTAAGTTAGCATATCATATAGATATAGATCATGTGTATAGTTGATTTTAAAAGTGTATTTAGAAGGATTAACTTTATTTGCGAACAAGTTTAGAATTAACTAAACTATGTTCTAGTGATTACTAGTTTACCACTTCGAATGTGATAGCTTTTTATGTATGAATCGAATGATGTTATGAACATCATTACTACCTTAAGTTCTTTGGATAAACCTACTGGAAAAGAGAAAAATGGATCTAGCTTCAACGGATCCTTGGATGGCTCGAAGTTCTTGAAGCAGAATCATGACACGAAAACAAGTCCAAGTAAGATCATCACTTGAAATAAGATTGTTATAGTTATAGAAATTGAACCAAAGTTTGAATATGATTATTACCTTGTATTAGAATGATAACCTACTGTAAGAAACAAAGATTTCTTGAGGTTGGATGATCACCTTACAAGATTGGAAGTGAGCTAGCAAACTTGAAAGTATTCTTGATTTTATGAAACTAGAACTTTTGAAATTTATGAAGAACACTTAGAACTTGAAGATAGAACTTGAGAGAGATCAATTAGATGAAGAAAATTAAAGAATGAAAGTATTTGTAGGTGTTTTTGGTCGTTGGTGTATGGATTAGATATAAAGGATATGTAATTTTGTTTTCATGTAAATAAGTCATGAATGATTACTCATATTTTTATAATTTTATGAGATATTTCATGCTAGTTGCCAAATGATGGTTCCCACATGTGTTAGGTGACTCACATGGGCTGCTAAAAGCTGATCATTGGAGTGTATATACCAATAGTACATACATCTAAAAGCTGTGTATTGTACGAGTACGAATACGGATGCATACGAGTAGAATTGTTGATGAAACTGAACGAGGATGTAATTGTAAGCATTTTTGTTAAGTAGAAGTATTTTGATAAGTGTCTTGAAGTCTTTCAAAAGTGTATGAATACATATTAAAACACTACATGTATATACATTTTAACTGAGTCGTTAAGTCATCGTTAGCCGTTACATGTAAGTGTTGTTTTGAAGCCTTTAGGTTAACGATCTTGTTAAATGTTGTTAACCCAATGTTTATAATATCAAATGAGATTTTAAATTATTATATTATCATGATATTATGATGTACGAATATCTCTTAATATGATATATATACATTAAATGTCGTTACAATGATAATCGTTTCATATATGTCTCGTTTCAAAATCATTAAGTTAGTAGTCTTGTTTTTACATATGTAGTTCATTATTAATATACTTAATGATATGTTTACTTATCATAATATCATGTTAACTATATATATAACCATATATATGTCATCATATAGTTATTACAAGTTTTAACGTTCGTGAATCACCGGTCAACTTGGGTGGTCAATTGTCTATATGAAACCTATTTCAATTAATCAAGTCTTAACAAGTTTGATTGCTTAATATGTTGGAAACACTTAATCATGTAAATAACAATTTCATTTAATATATATATATAAACATTGAAAAGTTCGGGTCACTACAGTACCTACCAGTTAAATAAATTTCATCCCGAAATTTTAAGCAGTTGGAGGTGTTGACGTATCTTCTGGAAATAAATGCGGGTATTTCTTCTTCATCTGATCTTCTCATTCCCAGGTGAACTCGGGTCCTCTACGAGCATTCCATCGAACCTTAACAATTGGTATCTTGTTTTGCTTAAGTCTTTTAACCTCACGATCTATTATTTTGACGGGTTCTTCGATGAATTGAAGTTTTTCGTTGATTTGGATTTCATCTAATGGAATAGTGAGATCTTCTTTAGTAAAACATTTCTTAAAATTCGAGACGTGGAAAGTGTTATGTACAGCCGCGAGTTGTTGAGGTAACTCAAGTCGGTAAGCTACTGGTCCGACACGATCAATAATCTTGAATGGTCCGATATACCTTGGATTTAATTTCCCTCGTTTACCAAATCGAACAACACCTTTCCAAGGTGCAACTTTAAGCATGACCATCTCTCCAATTTCAAACTCTATATCTTTTCTTTTAATGTCAGTGTAGCTCTTTTGTCGACTTTGGGCGGTTTTCAACCGTTGTTGAATTTGGATGATCTTCTCGGTAGTTTCTTGTATTATCTCCGGACCCGTAATCTGTCAATCCCCCACTTCACTCCAACAAATCGGAGACCTGCACTTTCTACCATAAAGTGCTTCAAACGGCGCCATCTCAATGCTTGAATGGTAGCTGTTGTTGTAGGAAAATTCTGCTAACGGTAGATGTCGATCCCAACTGTTTCCGAAATCAATAACACATGCTCGTAGCATGTCTTCAAGTGTTTGTATCGTCCTTTCGCTCTGCCCATCAGTTTGTGGATGATACGCAGTACTCATGTCTAGACGAGTTCCTAATGCTTGCTGTAATGTCTGCCAGAATCTTGAAATAAATCTGCCATCCCTATCAGAGATAATAGAGATTGGTATTCCATGTCTGGAGACGACTTCCTTCAAATACAGTCATGCTAACTTCTCCATCTTGTCATCTTCTCTTATTGGCAGGAAGTGTGCTGATTTGGTGAGACGATCAACTATTACCCAAATAGTATCAAAGTCATTGGAATGTGATCAATTTTAAACTTTTCAGTACCAAACACAGCATTGCACTTTACACACGTCAACCCCTAGCACCGTCTTACTATCCGCGATTTCAACTTCTGCCGAATGATTCAACTTAGCTAGTAGTTTATTAAGCTTAGGCACAAACTTTGGAGACACAAACGATAAATTAGCACCACTATCAAATAGTATTCTTACCAGATTAGAGTTAACCATGAAAGTACCTGAGACAACTTCATTTGATTGCTTGGCTTCATCATTGTTCATTAAATAATTTCGTCCCCTAGCCGTACCTGCCGCTTTCTCTAACCTTTTGACTTGATCACCCCGCAAATCGGGACACTCCGACCTTCGGTGTCCTTGTTTTTGACAATTAAAACATGTGAGTGTGCTTGCGGAAGATGGGTTCGGGCAATCACGAGCCATATGACCCTTTTGTCCATAATTGTAGCACGTATAAGAAAAACTTCCGGAAGCGCTCTTCTTCACACTAACAACACTCTCGGTTGCACCTTTACTCTTCTTGTTCGAATGACAAGTAGCTTCAAATTTCTTTTGCCAAAAGTAAAACCACTTTTTTCGAAATGAGCGACTCAAAACCTTTAGCAATGTCAAACAATTCATCAAAAGTTTCACCGAGTTTCTACTAATCTTCTCTTGGTAGTTGTCGTTCAAGGTTCGATAGAAATCTTCCTTCAACATATGATCATTTCCGAAATACTCCGGGCAAAATTGGGTCTTTGATAAGAAAGTGGACTTGAGAGTGTTCAAATCCATCGACCCTTGCCTCAAAGCACGCAACTCGTCCTTAAGCCTAGAAAGATAAGCCGAAGTCCGGTACTCCTTGAAAAATTCCATTTTGAATTCATCCCACGTGACTTCCATACATTGTTCTTCACCATAAATACGAATCTTTTCGTCCAACCACATCTTAGCATCACCCCTTAACATGCTACATCCGTACCTCGTCTTCTTATCGAGAGGGCATTCACAAGTAAGAAAAGCTCCCTCCATATTGGAGATCCAACGATTGCTCTTTAGCGGATCCCGTTCACCATCAAAAGTGGGAGGCTGAGCATCCTTGAAATATTTGTAGTAAAAGTCTCATCTTCCCACATTATCTTCGTGAAGAACAACCTTTACTTGTTCCTTGACTAGATTGACTACTTGGTCATCAATTGAATCTAAGAACATCTTCTTAACGTCCTCTATAAAGGCCGTGTGATGCCTTTGCATAATGGCCTCAACTTTGGCCGTGAACTCGGGGTCCTCGCTCGTACCTCTGTTATCGGTATCGTGTCCATTTCTCATCTTCATTCTATAAAACGGAATAGGTTAAACAACGAAACAAGAAGTCATGACATAAATATACATATACACCTAACCGCCCCATCTCGCTCAACAATCGCCGTACATCGCTTGTTTGACACGATTTGAACCCGTAACAATGGTAGCTAGTCATTGTTACGCGAGCACGTCACATTAACTTGCTAGTACAACGTCTATTTCACTTGATGATTGCAAACACAACACAAAACAATTAGCGCAAGGTTAGTTCACATAAACCTAGGCACTAACCAATCCCGGTACGACCCGTCTCCTACAAGTCCCGCATAAAACACGCACAAAAGTCTAAGTCTAAGCACCTATCTGAAGTCGCCTAAATCTCTTAGACTATACTCTGATACCACTTGTAACGACCCAACCCGTTATCTAACCGAAAACATTAAAATTCTTTTTTTAAACAGTCCAGATTCAGCAAATGGAGCGGAGCTCCAAAGTGGCCTGTCCACTTCCCTTTTAAGCACGTTCATAAAATACGTTTCCCAACACTTTTAGACAAAACGACCTTCACAACACGTTATAATAAGTAAAACTAAGAGATTCCCAAAAAACTAGTTTTTCAACACCGGGCCCACATCGTCCCGAACTACGAATTTCGTACAAAATATAAGTTTCGACCACAAAAGTCTAATTTTCAAATGACACTTAGAGCATGATGTTGGGGTTAAACTACTCAAATCTTAGTCGAACTTCCAAAAGCTAATCCCCCGAGAGCCACTAATCCAAACGAATACCTTTGCCCTTATCCACGCCGGAGCCTAAAAAGGTAATCAACGAGAGGGTGAGCAAAACGCTTAGTGAATGCAATAATTATACATATACATATGTAACCTATTTACTTGCATTCACTTACACATTTACCACATACATGCTAGCAACATAATTAGCATACCATTGCAAAGTATAACGCTAAACCTCCGATAACACAAGCTAGCACTACAATAGCATATGACATGAACAATATAATATGCTACACTACAACACACAATCATGGTTAACCAATAGTACAGAGGAATGGTACTCGCATTTCCCATCGGTGTTCATAACAACTGTTAGAGTACTTAACACATCGTACACTAACCCCACGGGTGGCATCTTAACACATCGATACTTCACCCCGGGTGACGTCTTAACACGTCGACACTTCACCCGTCATACTTCCCAGAGTGGTGTCTTAACACGTCGACACTTCACCCCCGAGTGGTGTCTTAACACGTCGACACTTAACTCGTCACATGAAATGTGGTGTATTAACACGTCGACACTTCACACCTTACGCTACACAAATAAATACATTATATACGCACACATATAATTATTCCACTCTCCTTAACGCCTTCGGTGGAATGATAAATAAGCTCGCAACCTTCAACGTAACGTACCTATTACATTATGCATATACTCAATCACACAATCAAGTTGGTCAACTAACTCACTTACCATTCTAGTGTCATTCAACCCATAGTGCAATTTCGACCTTTGCACTCTTAACCCTCACACTAGCCAAACATGGTCTTAATACACTTATTAATGCAACGTTAGTATATTTTCATACACATTTAACAACTTAGGTCACTAAAGACTCACTTAACCCATTTCAAGATTAACATACCCATTTGGGTCACCAACACACCCAAATAACACCCACTTACTTAATATCTAGGTGTGCTAGTAATCAACTAATCAAATTAAGACTCATAAGCTCATTTATCATTTCAAAACCCTAGGTTAGTCATCTTTGAGTCCTCATGACCCAATCTTACCCAAAAACCCCCAAAATCACCAACAATGGGTCTTATGTTCATCATTTACCCAAAACCTAACCCTTAAATAAATCAAAGTAAGAAAAATCAAGGTTAGGACATACCACCACAATCAAAACATAGCTAGTGACTAGATGAATGACTTTAATACACGAGCTTTGACCCGAATCAAGCTTCTTCCTCCTTGATTTGAGCTTTCTCTCTCTCAAAGTGTTTGTCACTCTAAAATTGAAGTGGGATTGAAGATAAGGTTGGTGGTTGTGTTGAATTATGTTTCAACCACCACAAAACTAGCCAATAATGACCTAAACCCGGCCTCAAGTGAAAAGACAAGAATGCCCCTCATTTAACTTTATTTTAAAAGAAGGAATCTGACACAAGAATTGTGCGCGGCGTGCACCCTTAACCTTGGGCAGTGCGCGCGGGGGTCTGATCAGGCTCTGGCCTCTTTTTAATTACACAATGCTTCCCCCACTTTAATTACATTATTTACACTTCTGTACAATAATTATTTGGGTCTTACATATGGAAACCATAAGGTTTGTAATTTTGGGTTTAGTCATGTGTTTTAGTGATTGTAGAGTTATTTGTGTTGTTAAATCACTAACACACTTATGTGTTAGTGAAAGAATTGTTAGTGGATTCAAGTTTGACCTAATTGTGGGTCTTAACTTTAAAATGAGTAAAATGTGTAATGGTTGACTTAGTTGGGCAAGATGGGTATGAAATACCCCAATTTTATGTTTGTTGGTGTTATTGGACTTGAATCACTAGCTTTTAGTGATTAATGATAAGTCTTGGCTTTGAGTGGACGGTTTTGGTTAAAATGGATCATTTAATGCAATTGGGTCATTAAATGCACAAGTGTTAAGTGTTGGTGTCTAGTCCAACTAGTTGTGTGTTGATTAGGTACTTAATGTATTAGGTACTTTGCTTTCAAGCTTGCGAAAGTGTATAATCGTCGCCGAAGTGATAAGGTAAGTGGAATAATTATACGTGCATGTATATAATGTATTTATTTGTGTGGTGTAAAATGTGGGTTAGTCTCAGTGTTAAGACACCACGTTTTACGTGACGAGTGGGTTAGTCGCGGTGTTAAGACACCACTCCGGGATTAATGACATGTGGGTTAGTCGCGGTGTTAAGACACCACATTGTTGTGATGGGTGGGTTAGTCGCGGTGTTAAGACACCACACGGGGGTTAGTGATACGCGTGTTAAGTACACTAATGGATGTTGAGAACTCTGATGGTCTTTCACGAGCACCATTCCCTTGTACAATTGGTTAACCATGGTTGTGTGTTGTAGTGTAGCATATTATATTGTTCGTGTTATATGCTATTGTTGTGCTAGCTTGTGTTATTAGAGATTAGTGTTATACTTTGCGATGGTATGCTAATTATTTTGCTAGCATGTATGCGGTAATTGTGTAAGTGATGCAAGTAAGTAGGTTATATACGTATATGTATAATTATTGCATTCATTAAGTGTTTGCTTATCCCTCTCGTTGTTTACTTTTTAGGTACAAGTTTGGAGAAGGGAAAGGGGGTTGCCGGGAATTAGATCTCCCCATGATGGTTGCTTAGGTGAAGCTTTTGTAAGACGGCCTATTGTTTTGGGTATTTTAGCCCCAAACCATGCTCATGTGTCGTTTGGTTTAAAACTATCATTTAAGGGTCGAACTTGTATCACACTTGATTAAGGGCCTTCGTGCCCATTATGTAAACTTTAAACTTGTTAAATGTTTAATGTTGTGTATGGAACGGTTGACATCATATAACCAATTAAAGTGGCGTGTCATTAGTTTATTATAAAAAAAAACTTTTCGGGTTAAATACGGGTTGGGTTATTTCAAGTGGTATCATAGCTTGGTCTAAAGGATTTAGGCGACTCGAGATAGGTGCTTAGACATAGACTTTTGTGCGTGTTTTATGCGGGACTTGTAGGAGACGGGTCGGACCGGGATTGGCTAGTGCCTAGGTTTATGTGAACTATCCTTGCGCTAATTGTTTTGTGTTGTGTTTGCAATCATCAAGCGAGATAGACGTTGTACTAGCAAGTTAATGCGACGTGCTCGCATAACAATGACTAGCTACCATTGTTATGGGTTCAAATCGTGTCATGCGAGCGATGTACGATGATTGTTGAGCAAGATGGGGCGGTGTAACACCGGCTATTTTTTTTTATAACATAGTGGAAGACTTTACTAATAAACACAATACAAGTCACGTCATTACATTAATTCGTGCAATTAAGTTTAAGTTTACACAACGGTGTTACGTTATTACAAAATATTATTTAAACAAAAGTCCACATCAGAGTAGGGTTGCCAAACATGTCTTCTGCATCAGTACCTATCCCGACTAGCAGTATCTAAACCTGCAAGGGGAAAATATGTGGGGGATTAGCGCACCGCTAAGTGAATGGAATCTATCTAACAGATATAGCTTAAGCCACACACAAGCTATATACTAACAAAAACACATGCTAACTACCAACTAGCATACAATAAGACAATACGAGGATCGGTGACTTGTACGAGCACACGGCTCTCAACTGATCGAGCCTGAGTCTATCGATAGTCCCTGCTACTCAATTCACAGTGTAGTTATTCAGATGCAGGGGATGCATCGTTCACACTATACTCTACAATCAGTAGCCTATGGACCAAACCTCCCCTAGGCACGGTTGACCTCATACGAACTCTAACCTCTCCTAGGCACGGTCTCGAGTCCCCAGTCTCCCTAGGCCTGACAGGTGCCATTCACACAGTGTACACATAATTTACACACAACATCAGGCATACTATATTATTTTAACATGGCAATCCCTATACTATGCATGGTAAAAGAGTCGACCACAGTAGCATGATATGCTACTTAAACTCTATCCGGAGATAGACCCACTTACCAATTACCAGCAACTGCTCAGTTATTATTTCGGAGCTTCCTCCGTGTTCTTATCTCCTGAAAACAACAAAAACCAAGATAGAATAGTGTTCCCATCAAAATTAGACACACTGACAGCACATCTCAGCAGATTAGTAAAAAAAACGTTCGCTAAAAATTCATGCTTAACACTTATGCATTTTCAAAATTTAGATCCTGAAAATCATAAAAACACACGGGCAGCATAACGGCTATAAATCAACACTTAGTAAAATTTTCACTGCCTAAGACCATCGGCCGACCGACCAAGACATGATTAGCCGACTGTCTTCACACCATCGGTCGAGAGTCTCTTCAACCGACCGAACGACTAAAGACATTTCACCAACTGAAGGACTCTCACCATCGGTTGATGGTCAACGACCATCGGCCAGTTTTCAGTCACCATCGGTCGATGGTCAAAGACCATCGGCCTTAGGTAGTTCTTCTGCTGCAGTAGCAGTAAAGTGATGGGTTTCAACCCAAAATCACCAAATCTCAACTTTGGTCACGTTTTTAACCTCAAAACTGAACACATCTTGTACTCAAAACATTTAGAAATATAAACCCACCCTTTATGCACAAACAACAACAAAATGAACCAATTTTGACATCAAAACCCACTTTCATAAAACTTAACTAAAACACCCATTTTGACACTGATTTGATCACGAAATCAAACAAACTTTACCTTATTAGAATCACAACAACACAAGGAATGATTTGACACCAAAATTAAGCTTCAATTCTCGATCAAATAATTTATGGTTGTTTGAGATGACGAAGATGAGGTTAGGTGAGAGTGAGTGATTAAAATGAATTTTCTAGAGAAAATGAGAAAGTGGCAGCTGGTATAACACTTAATTGTGTTATATCACAATACCCCTCGACACATGGGTATTTACCAGTTATCTGATATCTTTCGCACAGAGTTAGGTAACCCAAACGAGGTCCAATTAAAATAAACAAACCTGTTCTGGGACCCTTGTCACAAACTGGTTTCAACACATATATAATAAAACACTAATAAAATAATTAAAATAAAAGCACTTAAGACTAAGCACAAACCTTAAGGGCAAAATAGATAACTTACAACTAGCCCGTGTTTCAGTCTGTTACAGGCGGTGAGGTGTATATGTATATTTGTGTCATGTTCTTTTGTTTCGTTATTTAACCTATTCCGTTTTATAGAATGAAGATGAGAAACGGATACAATACCGATAACGGAGGTACGAGCGAGGACTCCGAGTTCACGACCAAGGTTGAGGCCATTATGCAAAGGTGTCACACGGCCTTTCTAGAGGACGTTAGGAAGATTTTCTGAGATTCGATTGACGAGCAAGTAGTCAATCGAGTCAAGGAACAAGTAAAGGTTGTTCTTCACGAAGATAAGGTAGGAAGGCGAGACTTCTACTACAATAATTTCAAGGATGCTCAACCTCCTACTTTTGATGGTGAACGAGATCCACTAAAGAGCAATCGTTGGATCTCCGATATGCATGGGGCTTTCCGTACTTGTGAATGCCCTCTTGATAAGAAGACGAGGTACGAAAGTAGTATGTTAAGGGGTGATGCCAAGATGTGGTGGGACGAAAAGATTCGGCTTTATGGTGAGGAACAATGTATGGAATTCACTTGGGATGAATTCAAGACAGAATTTTTCATGGAGTACCGAACTTCGGCCGATCTTTCGAGGCTTAAGGATGAGTTGCGTGCTTTGAGGCAAGGGTCGATGGACTTGAACACTCTCAAGTCCAGTTTCTTATCGAAGACCCAATTTTTCCCGGAGTATGTCGGGAATGATCACATGTTAAAGGAAGATTTCTATCGAACCTTGAATGACAACTACCAAGAGAAGATTAGTAGGAACTTGGTGAAAACTTTTGATGAGTTGTTTGACATAGCTAAGGGTTTTGAGTCGCTCGTTTCGAAAAAGAGTGGCTTTACCTTTAGCAAAAGAAAGTTTGAAGCTACTAGTCATTCTAACAAGAAAAGTAAGGGTACGAGTGAGAGTGTCGGTAGTGTTAAGAAGGGTGCTTCCGGAGGTTTTCCTTTTTCGTGCTATAATTGTGGGCAAAAAGGGTATATGGCTCGTGATTGCCTGAAACCATCTTCAACAACCAAACTCACTTGTTTCTATTGTCAAAAAGAAGGGCACCGAAAGTCGGAATGTCCCGATTTGCATACCGATCAAGTTAAGAACCTAAAGAAAGCGGCGGGTATGGCTAGGGGACGAAATTACTTGATGACCAATGATGAAGCCAAATAATCCAATGAAGTTGTCTCAGGTACTTTCATGGTTAACTCTAATCCGGCAAGGATACTTTTTGATAGTGGTGCTAATTTGTCGTTTGTGTCTTCGAGATTTGTGCCTAAACTTAATAAACCACTAGCTAAGTTAAGTCATCTGGTAGAAGTCAAAATAGCGGATGGCAAGATGGTGCTAGGGGTCGATGTTTGTAAAGATTGTAATGTTGTGTTTGGTACCGAAACGTTTAAAATCGATCTTATCCCGATGACTTTGGGTGAGTTTGATATTGTGGTGGGTATGGATTGGCTCGATCGTTATAGAGCCGATATTGCATGCCACGAAAACTTTATTCGTGTAAAGACCCCAAGTGGGGAAGAGTTAATTATTCATGGCGATAAGCGAAGGAGACTCGTACCATTATGCACTTATGCACGGGCGCATCGTTTCCTTAATATTGGTGGCATGGTTTTTCTCACCCATGTAGTTGATACTCGTGAAGAGCCACCATCAATTCATGAAATCCTGGTGGTTAATGAATTCAAAAATGTTTTTCCAGATGAGTTACCGGGTGTTCCGGCAGAAAGACAAGTCGAATTTTACATTGAGTTGGTTCCAGGGGCTACCCCCATTGCTAAGACTCCTTAGAGTTATTGAACCAAACCCAAGAGTTTCTTGAAAAGGGTTTTATCCGACCGAGTGCCTCGTCATGGGGTGCTCCGATTTTATTCGTGAAGAAGAAGGATGATAGTATGCGGATGTGATTATCTGGAGTTGAACAAAGTGACGATCAAGAATCGTTATCCATTGCCTCGGATTGATGACTTGTTTGACCAACTCCAAGGTGCGACGTATTTTTCTAAGATTGACTTACGGTCCGGCTATCACCAAATGTGGGTCTGTGAGGAAGATATTGAGAAAACGGCTTTTCGAACTCGTTACGGGCATTTTGAGTTTGTAGGTATGCCTTTTGGTCTTACGAATGCACCGGCGGCATTCATGGATCTTATGAACCGAGTGTGCCAACCTATGTTGGATAAGTCGGTAATTGTGTTCATTGACGACATACTTGTCTATTCTAAGAGTATGAAGGAACATGAACACCATTTGCACGAAGTGTTGAAGACGTTACGGAAGGAGAAGTTGTATGCTAAATTCTCCAAGTGTGAATTTTGGTTGAGGGAAGTGCAATTCCTTGGCCATATTGTGAACAAAGAAGGTATTCAAGTGGATCCAGGGAAGATAGAGACGGTGAAGAGTTGGGGACAACCGACTACACCTACGAAAATTCGAAGTTTTCTCGGATTGGCCGGTTATTATCGAAGGTTTATCCAAGACTTTTCTAAGATCGCTTCTCCGTTAACAAATTTGACAAGGAAGAACGCGAGATTTAATTGGGAAAATGAGCAAGAGATTGCTTTCCAATTGTTGAAAGAGAAGTTGTGTCAAGCTCCGGTTTTGGTGTTACCAGAAGGTGTAGAAGATATGACAGTTTATTGTGATGCCTCATTAAATGGGCTCGGGTGTGTTCTAATGCAACGAGGTAAAGTCATCACTTATGCCTCTCGACAATTGAAAGAACACGAAAAGAGATACCTGACTCATGATCTTGAATTGGCGGCGGTGGTTCATGCGTTGAAAATTTGGCACCACTACTTGTATGGTGTCAAGTGTACAATTTATTCGGATCACAAGAGTTTGAAACATCTCTTTGACCAACGAGATTTGAATTATCATCAATGTAGGTGGATGGATGTGGTGAAGGATTATGATTGTGAGATACTTTAACATCCGGGTAAGGCGAATGTGGTCGCGGATGCGTTGAATCGAAAGAGTCAACATCCGGCAATACGAGTAGGATCGCTACACATGATTATTACTAACGATTTTCTTGTAAAGCTTGGTGAGATTCAAATTGAAGCTTTTTTTAACAACAAGCATGAAGAACGAATCATGGGGCAAAAGGAGTCTATTACCTTAGGCCCGCATGATTTTTTGTTCTTTCAAGTACGAATGTAGGTGCCCAAGATGGGCGATTACCAAAAAGTGCTACTTGATGAAGCACATAAGTCAAAGTATTCCATTCATCCGGGTGCGACAAAGATGTATCTTGATTTGAAGAAATAGTATTGGTGGCCCGACATGAAGCGTGATGTTGTTAAGTATGATTGCAAGTTAAGGCCGAACACCAAAAGCCGTATGGTATGTTACAACTGTTAGAAATCCCTAAGTGGAAATGGGAGCATATTACCATGGATTTCATTACAAAGTTACCAAAGATGACGAGAACCCAATTTGATACGATTTGGGTGATAGTTGATCGGTTAACGAAAAGTGCTTTGTTTATTCCTATCCGGGAGACGATATCGCCGGAGACTTTGTCTAAGTTGTTTATCAAAGAGGTGATATCAAGGCATGTGGTTCCTATATCTATTGTTTCAGATCGAGATACTCGTTTCACGTCTCGGTTTTGGAATAAGTTTCATGAAGATATGTGTCACGACCCGAAAAATTGTTATACCGGATATCCCTATTATTTATTTAGTCTGGTAACCTAAGAATTAGGGAACATACACCATAATTGACGCGAATCCTAAAGGTAGATCTACGGGCACTGGCACCCCCCATTCTGGAAAATGGAATGCTTTAGTACTTCAAATTATTAGTATACAGAGTGCGCCCTGTATGCTGGGGGATATTACTTTGACGTCTTGTTAATGTCGGTTACCAGGAAACTTATCATATGAATGGTTTTTATACACGGAATTTGTGTATGTTGTTTATAAATGAAATCTTGTGGTCTATTAAAATTATTGAAATGATTGTTTATGATAAATCTATGAACTCACCAACCTTTTGGTTGACAGTTTTAAGTGTGTTTATTCTCAGGTATAAAAGAAACCTTCCGCTGTACATTTGCTCATGTTAAAGATATTATTTGGAGTCGTTCAAGGCATATTTTCAAAAAGACGTTGCATTCAAATCATTCGAGTTTAAAAAGATTGTTATTAATTAAATGACAGATAGATCATTTATATTTTGAGAAACGTAATTATAATTGGTATAGAATGGATGTATTTGAAATGGTATGCATACCCATTAACTTTCGTTGAAATGAAAGTTTGTCTTTTAAAAATGAATGCAATGTTTACAAAACGTATCATATAGAGGTCAATACCTCTCAATGAAATCAACTAATGTGAATCGTTTATAATCAATGTGAGCGGGCCCTTTCAGTTGGTATCAGAGCGGTGGTCTTAGCGAACCAGGTCTTGCATTAGTGTGTCTAACTGATAGATATTAAGATGCATTAATGAGTCTGAACTTCAACCGTGTCTGCATGTCAAAAGTTTTTCTTATCATTTTTGTCGGAAATTACCTGTTTATCATCATAAGTCTAGAAGCGTCTTACTGCAATTATTGCATAGATAGTGTATAGACAAATTTCATATCTTAAGCATATCTATTACAGTAAACTCTGCCTGACATTTTCCGAAAATTCCTCCGTAACTTATGGGATCTTGGTATTATATATACATATGTAAATTATGTATTGAAGAATACTAATCTAAACCCTATAATCTATCAAAAATCATTTCCCTGATTGTACAAGATGGATCCCGCAACAAGTTCGAGTTCTTCATATTCTGACAACTCTTCCGACATGGATATCCATTCAAACTCCTAAAGCAGTGTAACCGGATTGGATCAACCGATTAGCCATCATCAATTCTGGATGGATTGGGGATGGGTTCGTAGTCAACTTAATCAATGGAGACAAGAAGAAGGCGATCCTTTCCATCCACCAAATTTCCTACTCGGCAAAGAACCTGAAGCACTTACCGGCGAACCAGTCCGAAACACCATTTTCACCCTCATTTCTAGAGTATCCCGCCACGATTATATATTATCTTAACTTCTAGATCTTATTCATCCTCTCGTTCCAACCGCCAATAATCCCGGTGTACTAGAAGAAGTCAACGATCTTCGCGCTAGAGTGGTGACTTTGGAGAATATGATGTAGAACTTACAAGCATCACAAGCCCCATAAACACCAACAACACCACCCGCATCAACAACAACAGTACCATTACCACCACCAACAACATCAGCATCGCGAGCCTCAACATCACACTCGGTACCTCTAACATCAACGTCATACGCCCCATAGATACCAAGGAATACCAACAACAATAACCGATGAAGTATTGATTCATAACTTCATTGGAGAAATATTCTGCGGCGATTATGTAATCTCTAAAGTTTTAGAGATTACTTATTCTAATTCTGACCGCAAATCAGATGAGTGGATAGAAGTAATAGAGAATAGAAACCCTGACAAGAATGATGCTTGATTTACAAACTAGACTTTTTATACAAGCACCACCAGCAGTACCGTCAGCATCACCAGCACCAGCAGTACCGTCAGCACCACCAGCACCAGCAGTACCGTCAGCACCACCAGCACCAGCAACACCTACAACACTACAAACTCCGCCAGTTCCATAATCACCACGGATATCATCACAAATCAACAACGAGTATTTTGTATCAACGAGTTATGAAGTATTAACTCATTCCCTCTGAAGAATTTATATATATATTTTATATATATATGAATTTCTAAGCCACAATATATCTTTTCATACTAAGCTATTATGCGTGAATTTTAAAGGGTAGATACTATTCAATTAATTCATATTACTAATATGCTATGATGTACATCCTTCGTTAATGACTTAACAATCGTTAACTATAATCTCAGCTTCAACTCAATAGATTCCATTTCATGATAAACCAAGTGTATTATTCAAATATATGTTTGATATTACACTTTCATTTTCGATATACTCGAAATTTTCTAGAAAACATCATTCGTGCCTTGCGAAGTTCACAAGAATTCCACAAACAACAACATCATTCACCGAAGAAATATCAATAAAAATGAATAATGAAGTATTGATTCATAATTTCATTTACGTTGAAGAAATACTCTGCAAAATTACGTAATCTCTAAAGTTTAGGGATTATTCATTTCTAGTTCCAGCCAAAATCAAATGAGTTTAATAGTATATTAACTCATTAAATCTATATTACATCTGCAGAAAATATACATACATATATTTTCATAAAGACTGTAATAAAAATTCTATTGTACAAAATGTTACTTGTGAAACTTTTAACGGGTAGGTAATACCCGAGAAATATATAAATTCACAATTAATATGTTACACTGTACATTCTTCAATTCCAATTCAAAAATTGTTAACCATGCTCACTACTTTCACAACGATGCACATTCGTTCATAAAAATCAGGACAATCATTTTCATACAAATTCAATTACATATTCTGATTTTGATATATCAGAATCCAAGTCAAGATTTAACAGAAGACATCACTCTTAGATTCCTACATTTTTCAAAATCATACTTTGAATTCATACTTCATTAGAACATCACTTTTATTCATAAAACTCAGAAAAATATTCGCATCATTCAAAATTCACAAAGAATTCATATTAAACATATTGACGATTACAATTTGTGTTCAAACCCTTCAAAATTCCTAAAGACACCTCAACAAATGAACAACTGAGAAGATGAACCAACCACACATTATCTACGAAAAAAAAGATTTATGCATATAGTTATGCACCTGGAGAACACTCGAAACCTAAGTAAAAGTTTAACATGTAATTGTGCTAGATCCTTTGGCATTATTATTACCCAAAATAACTTTGCAATCCCTTATCAAAGTAGCCAGTTTTATCACACCTCCAACAAATCAACTTCGACTTTTTAGCCGAACTAGTCTTATTATAACCTTGATATATACGTTTACCCTTTTTGTTTTCGTTACCGGGGAACCTTTTATATCTCACCACATTAGCAGTAAACTTACCAGCAACTTCATTACTCTTTGGCATAAGTCTCTCCGAAAAACCACTATATTTATTCATTGAACCCCTATCGTATATCCATCTACATCTTGTAACGATAATTGCCATACCAAATACCGGGAATCATCAATCATTATTTTGAATCTCGCAGCATTTCTATGTCAACAATTATACATATACATATAACGTCTATCACCTGGACTTATGTACTTCAATTCTGAAATTCTGAAAAGCACTCAGTCTGCGAAACAATTCTCTGAGTTCTAAAAAAGCTGAATGAAGCAGCAAAAACTGTAGACAACCTTAACAACCAAAAGTTTGATGATAAAGAATAGTGTGTTGAAAAAGCTCAGAAAAAGAAAAAGTTTGGAACTGAAAAACGGATTGAACAAACTATGAAGAAGGCTGTGGACAAATCACAAGGACTAAACCTGTAATCAAAGAATCCCGATGATTCGATTTCTGATGGAAATTACAGAAGACATGTAATCTCTTTACGCATTCTAAAACAGTACAGAAGAATTTTTTCATCATCCTCTGATCTTAGATATTTTAAAATTCGAAGATATCATCGTATCTTTTATTATAAATATCTTCGATATTTTTGAAGATACCTTTATAATTATTCTTATCCGAAATTATCTATCTTTTCGCGCTATCAGAGTCACATCAAAAAAGAAACTGTTTTAGTTTCTAAATTCTGAAAAATTTGAATTTAAAATATGAATGTTTTTGAAGTAATGTTGAGAATTGAAGCATGAGTTAGTATAATATAATGACGCCTGATCAACCTGGTTATTTTACAGTAAGTTATGCTGAGTTTCTAATGGAACATGATGATTCACAGATCATATTGTCATCATGTGCCATGTTACACGACTCTTACATTCTACATAATCTCTAAACATATCAAGAAATATTTTCTTGATAGTTCTATCTTTTCTAGTAAATTCTGGTAATTTAACAAATCAGATCGTGCCATTACAATTTCTTTCTTAGAACATTAGCTATGTTCATTCTAAAATTCATACCTACGAATTCTGGACCATTACTTGCTGTACTTAAAGTCGAGAAGAGAAAATAAAAGCATGAAGCTTTGAAATATAAATAGGAGTATAAATCACAGCAAATAAGAGAGATCATTAACTCTGGATGTCGATAATTATGGAAAGATAGATACAAGGAAAGATTATGAAAATCACTACCCCAAGAACGAAATAGAAGTAAACAGATTCCTCCGGTGGGAGTTGGAAAAGAAGGATGATTGTTACGATAGTCAGAAATATATCAAGGATCAGAACTGGATTAAGCATATTGACGAATGTTTTGGAAGAATGAATTAAGGAAGAAAGTATAGAAGATGGAAGATGTGGAAATAAGGAAATAAAGGAGGTTAATTTATAATGAAATATCAGACAGAGCAATCGAGGCAGATTACCGCATTTAATTAAAGAGAATCATGATTTCTTTAATTACCGAAGAATCAAATCTTATATAGATTACGAAGATTTTCTTTAAATCCTTTGAATTCCGAAAATCAACTCTAACTACGTCAAAAGTCAAGATGAACCTTTACTTCTCTCATTTCACTCTTTTGCAATAGCTTCACTCATACTCTTCGAGTAATCGAATTATTTTATCCATATTACTCCATGGTAATAAAACTCTATATTTTCAACTTATATTCGTCATGAAAATATTCTTGTTGTCAACTATGACAATCTCAGTCAAATTTCGGGACGAAATTTCTTTAACGGGTAGGTACTGTCACGACCCGAAAAATTTCGACTTATTTTGAATCAAATTCCCGATATGATTTAATAATTCTGACACGATAAGCAAAGTCTGTAATGTTAAGTCTCAAAATTTTTGAACTATTTTCATAAACTCATTAAACCCATGACCATTTCCGATGATTCACGAACAATTACTTGTAATATATATATATATATATATATATATATATATATATATATATATAATTCGGAAATATAATTTAAAATATTATATGATGTAATTGTTAGAATTTGAAATGTCCCGTTCATATTGATTATAAACGTTCCATATTAATTGATTTCATCGCGAGGTTTTGACCTCTATATGAGACGTTTTTCAAAGACTGCATCCATTTTTAAAACAACCATAACCTTTATTTTATCGATAAAGGTTTTAAAAAAACATTACGTAGATTATCAAATAATGATAATCTAAAATATACCGTTTACACACGACCATTACATAATGGTTTACAATAAAAATATATTACATCGAAATAAGTTTCTTGAATGCAGTTTTTACACAATATCATACAATTATGGACTCCAAATCTTGTCCTTATTTTAATATGCAACAGCCGAAGCTCTTAATAATCACCTGAGAATAAACATGCTTAAAACGTCAACAAAAATGTTGGTGAGTTATAGGTTTAACCTATATATTATCAAATTAATATAATAGACCACAGGATTTTATTTATTCAATAATCGTACACTCGCAAGTGTATAAAAATCATTCTATGATGAACACCTAGTAACCGACATTAACATAATGCATATAGAATATTCCCCGCATACTCGCAAGTATGTCATAAATTGGCAATCGCAATCACCATATAAATCGAAGTATTAAAGCATTCCAAATTCCATAATGGGGTTTGTTAGGCCCATAGATCTATCTTTAGGATTCGCGTCAATTAGGGGTCATTTCCCTAATTCTTAGGCTACCAGACTTGAAGGGGCAATATTCGATTTAATAATCCAACCATAGAATGTAGTTTCGCATACTTGTGTCTATTTTGTAAAACATTTATAAAGCTGCATGTATTCTCATCCCAAAAATATTAGATTTTAAAAGTGGGACTATAACTCACTTTCACAGATTTTTCCTTCGTTGGAAATAAGACTTGGCCACTAGTCGATTCACGAACCTATAACAAATATGTACATATATATCAAAGTATGATTTAAATATATTCACAACATTTTTTATTACGTTTTTATGATTTAAGTTTGTTAAGTTAGCAGTCCTCGTTAGTAACCTAAAACTAGTTGTCCACAGTTAGATGTACTGAAATAAATCGATATATATTATCTCGAATCAATCCACGACCCAGTGTATACAAGTCTCAGGCTAGATCACAACTCAAAGTATATATATTATTTTGGAATCAACCTCAACCCTGTATAGCTAACTCAAACATTACTGCATATAGAGTGTCTATGGTTGTTCCGAAATATATATATATATATATATATATATATATATATATATATATATATATATATATATATATATATATGGGTCGATATGATATGTCAAAACATTGTATACGTGTCTATGGTATCTCAAGATTACATAATATGTATAATACAATATAAATTAGTTAGGATATATTTAGTCTAGATTTGTTACAAAATTTTCGTAGCTAAAACTACCAATTTATCCAATTTTGTTTTACCCGTCATTTTTTCGTTTCAAATCCGTTTTGAGTGATTCAAGTTGCTATGGTTTCATAATGAACTGAAATTTATGAAACTAAACAGAAAACGTATAAGTTTATAGTCAAAAATACAGGTTACAAGTCATTTTTTAAAGAGGTAGTCATTTTCTTTGAAAGAACGACATCTTGATGACCATTTTGAAAAACATACTTCCACTTTGAGTTTAACCATGATTTTTGGATATAGTTTCATGTTCATAAGAAAAATCATTTTCCCATAAGAACAACTTTTAAATCAAAGTTTATCATAGTCTTTAATTATCAAACCCAAAACAGCCCGCGGTGTTACTACAACGGCGTATGTCCTGTTTTACGGTGTTTTTCGTGTTTTCATGTTTTAAATCATTAAGTTAGCATATCATATAGATATAGAACATGTGTTTAGTTGATTTTAAAAGTCAAGTTAGAAGGATTAACTTTATTTACGAACAAGTTTAGAATTAACTAAACTATGTTCTAGTGATTACATGTTCAAATCTTCGAATAAGATAGTTTTATATATATGAATCGAATGATGTTATGAATATCATTACTACCTCAAATTTAGTAGGTAAACCTACTAGAAGTGAAAAAAATTGATCTAGCTTCAAAGGATTCTTGGATGGATTGAAAGTTCTTGAAGTAGAATCATGACACGAAAACAAGTTCAAGTAAGATTATCAATCAAAATAAGATTGTTATAGTTATAGAAATTGAACCAAAATTTGAATATGAGTATTACCTTGAATTAGAAAGATATCTTACTATAAATAAGAAAGATTTCTTGAGATTGGATGATCACTTGAAATGGATTAGAAAGCTTGGAAGTAGACTTGTAAACTTGAGAGTATTCTTGATTTTATGAAACTAGAACTTATAGAATTTATGAAGAACACTTAGAACCTGAAGATAGAACTTGAGAGAGATCAATTAGATGAAGAAAATTGAAGAATGAAAGTGTTTGTAGGTGTTTTTGGTCGTTGGTATATGGATTAGATATAAAGGATGTGTAAGTTTGTTTTCATGTAAATAATTCATGAATGATTTATAATATTTTTTGTAATTTTGTGAGATATTTCATGCTAGTTGCCAAATGATGATTTCCACATGTTTAATGACTCACATGGGCTGCTAAGGAGCTGATCATTGAAGTGTATATACCAATAGTATATACATCTAGAAGCTGTGTATTGTACGAGTACGAATACGGGTGCATACGAGTAGAATTGTTGAGGAAAATGAATGAGGATGTAATTGTAAGCATTTTTGTTAAGTAGAAGTACTTTGATATGTGTCTTGAAGTCTTTTAAAAGTGTACAAATACATCTTAATACACTACATGTATATTGATAATGCTAAAAACAAACATATATTTCATAGCATTATCCCTCAAGAAAGACAAGCTTTTAGTTGCAATTGTTCTATTTACAAGTGATATCCGTTTAAATAATAAAAGGTGAACATAAAAGGTAGATTCGACGATTTGAAGACGCAAACGACCAAAAAGCTAAAAAGTACAAAGTACAATCAAAGTGGTTCAAATTATTGGTGAGAAACGTCTCAAAATTACAAGAGTACAAGCCGCAAAATGCAAAATACAAGATATTAAATTGTACGAAAGGACGTTCGAAAATCCGGAACCGGGACCAGAGTCAACTCTCAATGCTCGACGCAACGGACAAAAAATTACAAGTGAACTATGCACATGAATATAAAACCGTCGGCAAGCTAGGAAACAAATCAATGTGAGCTGGATTTACCTTCCATGCGATCGCATGGGATTAACACTCCCAGGCCATGCCATCGCATGACCTACTTTTTCTGGCCACATTCCTATAAAAGGCAGGCTTTGCTCGAACTCTAAACACATCTTTTTCTTTCTTCATCTCTCAACGTATATATATATATATATATATATATATATATATATATATATATATATATATATATATATATATATATATATATATTATAATTTTAATTTTAATTTTAATTTTAATAATAATAAGGGTATGTTAGTGAATTTTGTAAGGGTGTAAGTCGAAATTCTGTCCGTGTAACGCTACGCTATTATTAATCATTGTAAGTTATGTTCAACCTTTCTAAATTAATGTCTCGTAGCTAAGTTATTATTATGCTTATTTAAGCCGAAGTAATCGTGATGTTGGGCTAAATATTAAAGACAGGGTAATTGGGCTTTGTACCATAATTGGGGTTTGGACAAAAGAACGACACTTGTGGAAATTAGACTATGGGTTATTAATGGGCTTTATATTTGTGTAATTAAATGGTAGTTTGTTAATTTAATATAAAGATTTACAATTGGACGTACCTATAAATAACCATATACACTCGATCGGACACGATGGGCGGGATATTTATAAGTACTAATAATCGTTCATTTAACCGGACACGGGATTGGATTAATAGTCTATGGACTTATTAAAACAGGGGTGAATTATATACAAGGAAAATTGGTGTAATTATAGTTTAAGTCCCCAATTAGTTGGAATATTTGACTTTGGATATAAGGATAATTTGACGAGGACACTTGCACTTTATATTTATGACTGATGGACTGTTATGGACAAAAACCAGACGGACATATTGAATAATCCAGGACAAAGGACAATTAACCCATGATAATAAACTAAAATCAACACGTCAAACATCATGATTACGAAAGTTTAAATAAGCATAATTCCTTTATTTCATATTTAATTGCACTTTTAATTATCGCACTTTTATTTACTGTCATTTTATTTAAATGCACTTTTAATTATGGTACTTTTTAATTATCGCAATTTTATTTATCGTCATTTTATTTATCGCATTTTTATTTATCGCAATTTCATTATCGTTATTTACTTTACGCTTAAAATTAAGTTATATTTATTTTTAATATTTTACATTAGGTTTTAACTGCAACTTAAGTTTTAAAATCGACAAACCGGTCATTAAACGGTAAAAACCCCTTTTTTATAATAATAATAATACTACTTATATATATATATATATATTTATATTTTTACAAATATAGTTTTTAAAAATATAGCTTTAAACTTGGCTAAGATCCCTGTGGAACGAACCGGACTTACTAAAAACTACACTACTGTACGATTAGGTACACTGCCTATAAGTGTTGTAGCAAGGTTTAGGTATATCCACTCTATAAATAAATAAATAACTTGTGTAAAATTGTATCGTATTTAATAGTATTTTGTATTAAAAATATAACTATCTTGTACCCCTTCGCTTTAACATCGAGTATTTTTGGCGCCGCTGCCGGGAAAAGCTTAAACGCCGAAAGCGAAATGCTATATAAAAAAAAAGATTTTTAATTTACTTTTGTAAAAATACGTTTTAATTTTAAAAAAAATACAAAAATATAAAAATATATATATATATATATATATATATATATATATATATATATATATATATATATATATATTATTAAGAGTTTGTTTAAAATATATAAAATTATAAAGTTTTTATTTTTATTTAAAAATTAAGTTTTTATTTAATTTTTATATATATTTTGTATAAATATAAATAGAAAATAGAAAAAAAAAAAAGTAATCGGGCCAAGGTACTGTAGCAGCCCAACTTCTGGCCTGGATCCACGGTCCATGCGACCGCATGGCTATATAACACAGATTTCATGCGACCGCATGATGCGAAAAGACAGATCTGAAACATAAGCTGAACGAAATTAGGGTTTTAATTAATAATAATTATTAATATAAACCTAATTAGGGTTTTAATTATATATTAATTAGTTTTAGTTTTATTTAATTTGTATTTTTAAGTTTTATTTAGTTTTATTAAATATATAAACTTATTACTTTTATAAAATAAATAATATAAAAATAATATTTTTATAAAAATTGTACTTTTTACAACTTTAAGTTTATTTTTATATTTTGTATCTTTTTATTTGTTTTAGCGTAATATTTGAATTTTTCGTTCGTATTTAGTTTTCAGTCATAGTTTTTGCCGTAGTTATTTTTATTTCTAGATTTTTAGGCTTTGCCGTAAAATCCCTTAAGTACCTTTTCTTTAGACTGAGATTTAGGTGCTTTAGAATTTTGCGACGCCGTTTTATAAATTTTAGTACTTTTTAAGTTATTGCCGTTTTGGATGTAAAATTTCTTTAAACTTTAATACCTTTAGACGCAACTTTTAATTCTTAGTTTTTAGACTTTTAAGTTTCGACGCGCTACGTTCTTTTTATTATTTTTCGACCTTTTATTTTTCGACGTTTTTCGACGCATTCTTTTTCTTTCTTATTTCTCGACGCTCTAGTTTTTAGGACTTAGAATATTTTCTATTTCTTCTCTAAAATTTCTTTAAATTTCGACGAAGAATTATTTTAAGTGGTTAAATTGATAGACATCCAAATTTTATGCTTCGTAGTAATAGTTGGATTTGTTAGTGGCTGAGTTGTGAGCTTCCGATTTAAAGGGTTCTGGCTCCCTGCTGCATCTATTGGCTATTCGAAACGTGGGCAAAATCAGAAAAGTCTATTAATTTGATAACTTATATAATTTTTATCTTTTATAACTAATAGGATATTCAGTGAATGCACCGAGCAAAACGTTCACCATCTTTTATACGTTCACCACCTGTAACTCGATCAAGACATCTAGCAAATATTGTCGCCGTTGATTTTTCTTTAGAATCGTCATCCAGTCGACCAAGTACTCCAATTCAAATTTCCGATAATCTATTTTTTGAACCCGACCTCACAATTGAGAATCCGGAAGATATTCAGGGACAATTCAGAGATCTTGAACCATTAATCTTTCCTCCGAAACCACCAATCATTCAAACGGAGATTGTCGAGGAACAACCCATTAAATCAGATTCCTCAAGTGATTCAGATTCAACAAATTCAATCATGGAAAATCTAGAACCTCTAAGTATGGAAGACCGAATGAGAGCTAAACGCACTGGCCAAGGTCACGCAATTACTCAACCTGACATTAATGCGCCAGATTATGAAATCAAAGGACAAATCCTACACATGGTAACTAATCAATGCCAATTTAGTGGTGCGCCGAAGGAAGATCCAAACGAACATCTTCGTACATTTAATAGGATCTGTACTTTATTTAAAATAAGAGAAGTGGAGGATGAACAGATATATCTCATGTTATTTCCCTGGACTTTAAAGGGAGAAGCCAAAGATTGGTTAGAATCGTTACCTGAAGGGGCGATTGATACATGGATTGTTTTAGTTGAAAATTTTCTTAAACAATTCTTTCCGGCATCTAAAGCCGTAAGACTTCAAGGAGAAATTGTTACGTTCACGCAAAAGCCAAATGAAACTCTATATGAAGCGTGGACAAGATTTGAAAAGTTATTGAGAGGATGTCCGCAACATGGTTTAGACACTTATCAAATAGTACAAATATTCTACCAAGGAGGCGACATCACTACACGAAAAGACATCGATATAGCAGCTGGTGGTTCCATTATGAAGAAAACCGCAACTGACGCTTACAAAATTATTGATAACACTGCTTCCCACTCACATGAGTGGCATCATGAAAAAGATATCGTTAGATCATCTGAAGCAGCTAGAGCTGATTCTAGCCATGACTTTGATTCCATTTCTGCAAAGATAGATGCTGTCGAGAGACGAATGGAAAAGATGACTAAAGATATCCACTCAATACGAATAAGTTGTGAGCAGTGTGGAGGACCACATTTAACAAACGATTGTCTCAGTATTGAACAAACAATGGGACAAAGAGAGAATGTTTTATACATGAACCAAAGGCCTGAAAATAATTATCAAAATAATTATCAAAATAATTATCAACCGCCAAGACCAATTTACAATCAAAATCAGAATTATAACCGAAATGTTCCATACAACAACCAATAAGGTCCTAGAAATCAACAAGTATCCAATAATACTTACAATCAGCAAAGACCTATTTTTCAAAACAAACCACCACAAACCGATGATAAAAAGCCAAATTTAGAAGATATGATGTCGAAGCTAGTTGAATCTCAAACGCAGTTTTTCACATCTCAGAAACAAACCAATGAACAAAATGCTCAAGTATTTAGAAATCAACAAGCTTCTATTCAAAATTTGGAACAAGAAGTAAGTAACCTAGAAAGGTTGATAGGTGAAAGAAAACCGGGAAGTCTACCTAGTGATACAAATGCTAACCCCCGGAATGAAACAGCTAAAGCCATTACCACAAGAAGTGGTATTACACTTAAACCACCTGAAATACCTGTAATTTCTGATGATTCTATTCCTACTCCACAAGAACCACAACCTGAGCAAGATAAGGAAACAGAACCGGCAGTTGAAAAGGTTAATGAAGATAACACAGTTAAGGCTAAACCTTATGTTAAACCATACCAAACACCACTTCCTTACCCAAGTAAAATGAGAAAAGAGAGACTTGAAGCCGAGCAATCCAAATTCTTGGATATGTTTAAACAAATAAATGTAAATTTTCCTTTCATTGATGTGATTTCTGGAATGCCTAGATATGCTAAATTCTTGAAAGATCTAATCACAAATAGAAAGAAAATAGAAGAACTCTCGGCTGTTACTATGAATGCTAATTGTTCTGCAGTACTGTTAAATAAGATACCAGAAAAATTATCAGATCCAGGAAGTTTCACAATTCCATGTTTTCTGGGCAGTCTTAGTTCAATAGAAGCATTGGCAGACTTAGGTGCTAGTATAAATTTAATGCCATATTCACTATACGCTAAACTAGACCTTGGAGAATTGAAACCAACACGAATAAGCATACAACTAGCCGATCGATCAGTAAAATATCCTAGAGGGATAATGGAAAACATGCTAGTTAAAGTTGGTACTTTAGTATTTCCAGTAGATTTTATTATTCTAGACATGGAAGAAGATTCTCGAGTTCCTCTCATATTAGGAAGACCATTCTTAAACACGGCTAAAGCAATAATAGACGTTTTTGGTAAGAAACTGACCCTAAGTATAGAGGACGAGAGTGTTACTTTTTCAGTTGATAGAGCCATGCAACAACCGCAATCTGCAGATGATACATTTTATTATATTCAAACTATAGATTCACATGCAAAATTGTTAGAAGAATTTCCAGAATTACAAGGAACGGGAGAATGTTCGTTAGGAGAAGGAACTGAACCAATTGATGAAAATGAAATGTTAGCTACACTTATGGCTAATGGATATGAACCAACAACAGAAGAAATTCAAATGCTAAAAGAAGAAGACAGATATCGATACAAATCATCGATAGAAGAACCACCGACATTAGAGTTAAAGCCACTTCCAAACCATTTGAAATATGCTTATTTACATGGTGAATATGAATTACCTGTAATAATATCGTCTTCTCTTACTGAAAATGAAAAATCTCAACTCATTTCTGTGCTAAAAGCTCATAAACCAGCTATTGCATGGAAAATTCATGACATTAAAGGCATAAGTCCTTCGTATTGCACACATAAAATCCTTATGGAAGAAGGTCATAAAACTTATGTGCAACGCCAACGAAGACTAAATCCTAATATGCAAGATGTTGTTAAGAAAGAAATAATTAAACTGCTAGATGCAAGTTTAATTTATCCAATCTCTGATAGTCCATGGGTAAGCCCAGTTCAATGCGTACCTAAGAAGGGTGGCATGACTGTCATCACAAATGAGAAAAATGAGCTTATTCCTACTAGGACTGTAAAAGGATGGCGTGTTTGTATTGATTATAGAAAATTAAATGACGCCACCAGAAAAGATCACTTTCTCTTACCTTTAATTGATCAAATGTTGGAAAGATTAGTCGGGAATAGTTACTATTGTTTTCTTGACGGTTTTTTTGGATATTTTCAAATTCCAATAGCACCCGAGGACTAAGATAAAACCACGTTCACGTGCCCTTATGGTAATTTTGCTTATAAACGCATGCAATTTGGACTTTGCAATGCCCCTGCAACCTTTCAAAGGTGCATGATGGCGATTTTTCACGACATGATAGAAGAATGCATGGAAGTTTTCATGGATGACTTTTCAGTCTTCGGTGATACTTTTGAATCATGTCTAGTTAATCTTGAACGAATGCTTATTAGATGCGAACAATCAAATCTAGTACTTAATTGGGAGAAATGTCATTTCATGGTTAGAGAAGGCATCGTTCTTGGTCATAAAATTTCAAAAGAAGGAATTGAAGTGGATAGAGCTAAAGTAGATGTAATTGCTAAACTTCCACATCCCACCAATGTTAGAGGAGTTAGGAGTTTTCTAGGGCATGCCGGTTTTTACCGACATTTCATAAAAGATTTTTCTAAAATTACCACTCCTATGAATAAACTCCTAGAAAAGGATGCTCCATTCATCTTTTCAGATGAATGCATCAAATCTTTTAATATTCTTAAAGAGAAACTCACTAATGCACCGATCATGATAACTCCAAATTGGAATCTACCGTTTGAACTCATGTGCGATGCAAGTAATTTTGCAATGGGAGCCGTTTTAGGACAAAGGATTGAAAAACAATTTCAACCTATTTATTATGCTAGTAAGACATTACAAGGAGCACAAACGAATTACACAACTACTGAAAAACAACTCCTTGCCATTGTCTTTGCTTTTGACAAATTTCGTTCATATCTCGTTCTAGCTAAAAAGGTGGTCTATACCGACCATTCTGCTCTTAGATACCTATTTTCAGAACAAGATGCTCAACCAAGATTAATCCGTTGGATCTTACTCTTACAAGAGTTTGATATTGAGATCCGAGACAAAAAGGGAGCAGAAAATCTCGCAGTTGATCATCTTTCTCATCTTGAAAATCCTGAATTAGAAGTTCTAAATGAATCGGCCATACAAGATAACTTTCCTGATGAATATCTATTGAAGATAGATTATAGTGAAATTCCATGGTTTATAGACTATGCAAACTACTTAGTATGTGGATACCTTGAAAAAGTATTGTCGTACCAAAAACGAAAGAAATTCTTTAGTGGTATAAAACACTATTTCTGGGAAGATCCACATTTGTTTAAAAGTTGTCCCGATGGAATAATACGCCGATGTGTATTCGAAGATGAAGCTAGTCAAATCTTAAACCATTGTCACACAGGACCAACAGGAGGGCATTATGGGCCTCAACTCACAGCAAGAAAAGTTTACGATGCTGGATTCTATTGGCCTACAATTTTTAAAGATGCACACCTTCTTTGAAAATCCCGTGATGCATATCAAAGGGCCGAAAAAATAAGTCAACGTGATGAAATGCCACAAAATGTCATTCAAGTATGTGAAGTATTTGACATTTGGGGTATTAACTTTATGGGTCCATTTCCAAAATCTCATAATAATCTCTACATTCTCGTTGCCATTGATTATGTATCTAAATGGGCGGAAGCACAGGCTCTCCCAACTAACGATGCACGAGTTGTAGTCAACTTTTTAAAACGTCTTTTTGCTAGGTTTGGAACACCGAAAGCTTTAATAAGTGATCGAGGTACTCATTTTTGTAATAATCAACTTGAGAAAGTTCTCAAAAGATATGGAGTAACTCATAAAATCTCAACCGCTTATCATCTACAAACAAGTGGACAAGTTGAAAATACCAACCGAGCTTTAAAACGTATTCTAGAGAAAATTTTAGGATCAAATCCGAAGGAATGGTCCATGAAATTAGAGGATGCACTTTGGGCTTTTAGAACAGCCTACAAAACTCCAATTGGAACCACACCTTTTAGACTCGTTTATGGAAAAGCATGTCACCTTCTAGTAGAAATTGAACACAAAGCATTTTGGGCTTTGAAGACATGTAATCTTGATTTACATGAAGCTAGATGTCTACGGTTAAGCCAACTAAACGAATTAGAAGAATTAAGACATGAAGCATACGAAAATTCGTTAATCTATAAGGAAAGAACGAAGAAATGGCATGATAAAATAATCAGAAGTTCAAAAGAATTTAAAGAAGGAGACAGAATTCTTCTTTTTAATTCACGACTCAAGCTATTTCCTGGAAAATTGAAATCAAGATGGTCTGGACCATTCATAGTCAAAAGAGTTTTTCCGTACGAAACAGTAGAATTAATAAATTCAAATGGGATTGAATTTAAGGTTAATGGTCACAGAGTTAAACATTACATAGATAATCCAATGGAAGTTGAAGTTGAAGTTAATCACAATTTCGACACCACAGCTAACTAAGTGTGGGAAGGTTCGCATCTTTTTAGGGGAATATTAATTTCTGTTAGAGTTAGATATTCTGTTTTCGTGTAATTTCCGAGAATGGAATCCGAATGGTCTTTCCCTAGCAGACCCTAAAGAACTAGTCTTCTCCCCCCATTCTGAATTTTTATTTTTTTTTAGGTTTTACGAGATGAAGAATTCCTTTGATCTGAACCATGATCTAATGCTACACGCTATGATTACTAAATGTAATAATGACACACTTCCGAGTGAACTGGTATCATTCATAAGAGAAAAAATGGACGGAGTAAGAAAAGAACTCAGAAAAGATCATCATAAGATACATTTTGGTAAAGGAAAATCAAAATCCGCAACAAAAAGAAGAGCACGACACCTTGAAAGATGTTATAAATGCGAAAAATGGTCACACGAAGGTAAATGTTCAAATAATCAAACATATTCAAATACCGAATTTGTTACTCTGTGCAGAGAAGGACCATTCATATGTTTAGAAGAAAAGATATTGAAGATTCGAGGTTATGCTTATGTAGCTATGGAGAACCAAATCACACGACTCTCATATGAGTCGGCTAAAGCAGGTATCTGAGAATTCTTTCTCATAGGTAAGTATGTACAGTTTTTATTTATTTTTATTACTTTTAACCTTTTGATAATAAACGCTGAATCGTTCGCTATAAAGTATTAAATTGGTATTCAATAAAATTAGGTATGCGTATCCGAAATTATTGATATCATACAAAAATTTATTACATCACTGCGAAATTTACCGTTTATTCTTAAGGTATAAATATCTTTAATCAATCAACCCAAAATATTTCAGAAATTCGTCAGGAGTAAAACTAGGTAATATAGCCGAAATTACTTTACCGAAAAGAGGTGCGTATATTTTTGATAATATTTGATTGATTAAAGTGGGATAAAAGACCAAAAAGATTTTTAATTTTTATTTTTTTATTTTTTAAAATTAATATATAAATATTAAATTATTATTGTAAACTTTTTAAAATCAATATATTTAAGTTTGTACATATTTAAAAAATTAATATTTTTAATATAAGTTTGTATGTATAAAAACAAAAATATAATATAAATTTGGTGTGAATTTTTAATTTTATGCATTTTAAATTTAAGTTTGGTGTGAATTTAAAAACAAAAATTTACTTTATTTCACTAAGTTAAAAATTTGATTTTTAAAATTCGTCGTGAGTTGAAAACTAGGTCATTGAACTGAAATTGCTCTACCCAAGGGAGGGACGAGAACTTTTATTATCATTATTTTTAATCTTATTGAATTAAAGTATGCCAAAAACATTTAAAAAAACCCAAAAATCTTTGCTTTTAAAACAACGCTTAAAAATGACAAATTTTAAAATTTTGTCGAGTGACGGACTAGGACAACGATCCGAAAAGACCTCATCCTAGGTAACAAGGAAAACAAAATTTTTAAAATTTAATTAATTATTTATTTTAATAAGTTAAAGGTTTTATATATATAAAAAAAGAGGGGGGGGGGGGGGGGGGCCTCATGCGATCGCATGAGATTTACCCTGTAACCTCATGAGATCGCATGAGGCAGGATATCTGGGCAGAAACATAAAGGCACGAGCTCTTTGTTATGCCTTCTCCAACACACACATACATACGAACACATAGACACATATCACCCTAAAATCACCAATTTTCACCCAAATTTCACCAAATTTCTCACAAAACTTCGCTACAATCATGCCTAGGTTCGGATTTTTCAACAAGAAGGTAAAAATTACACCCCTAAACTCTTAAAATTCTTAGTTTTTATGATAATTACCAATATTTTACCTAATTTGATTTTGTTAATTTCTAGTGTAATTAGAGTTAAATTGTTAGTATATTATGCATGTATAACCTAGATTGATGCTATTTAACATGATTTGAAGCCAAAAACTTCAAAACTTTTAGGAATCTAGAGTTTGTGTTCTTGAGTAATTTGGGGCTTTTTGATATAAACAGGTTATGGCCGATTTTTATCATGAATTATTGCTAAATTAAGTAGTGTAACATGTTTAGGTAGCTAAATGATCCAAACTTTGATCCTAAACATGATTTTTGAGAATTAAAGTGGACTTTTTAGGTCTAAAATTCATGAACTTGATTATATTGATGTAAATGCCTTTTGAAACTTGTTTAATTACTAGTAATGGTTATTTTAACATGTTATTTAAGTAGAATGCTTATGAACTTTGTAAACATTTTCATATATGCTTATTTGAAAAAGTATAGAATTGTTAAAATTGTGAAAATGTGTATAAGTTTAATTTTGATTAAACATGTTATTGTAATTGTTTCAAGTTGTTATTTTGCTAACACTAATGCATATTTGGATTCACAAATTTTGTATTTAATGTATTTTGCAGAGAAATACCGATACTGATGGTGCATCATCATCATCTAGACAACCTGCCCCAGAACCTGAACCAGAAATGCAATATGAACCGGAGCAACAACAGGAACAACAACAACAACCTGATCAACACGTACCTTATTATGATCTGCAACAAGAATATGTTGATGCCTACGTAGTATTTCCGATACATCCAATAGTACAACACCCAACGATTCATGAAGAACAATTGCATCCTAATCTGAGATTTGATCGAAGCTGGAAAGATTACCCAACATATCAAAGTAACAAATTCAAACTGGTACCGAAAAATGTAGAAGTGCCAAGGGTAATCGATTGGGTGCCTTTGGAAAGGGTCCCACTAGCTAACCGTGTTAGACTGCTACTGATCCAAAGGTATGGCAGCTCTTCTTTTCTCGATTGGGAACGTTTATTCACCATTCCTAGGCCTGTATATAAAGAATGGTGCGTTGAGCTTATGAGTACTATAGCGTTAAATGCGGATGTAGATAGGTTAGATGATAGAAGTTTTCTTAGATTTATACTTGGCCGTAGGATGTATAGGATGTCCATGCTGGACATGGCCAGGGCTTTACAGATATATACGCCCGCTGAATTACTATTACCCGATTGTACAAACTTGATTTATCATAGTGAAAGGGTAGATAGGAATTTTGATGCTAACGCCGTCTGGAGGCGTATGTCAGATTATAATGTTTTTGGACGGGCAGGAACACACTCCTACTTACATATTAACAGAGCCGAGCTTCGTATAATTCATAGATTTCTGGCTAACTCGATTACACAGAGAGGTCACAACAAGGAGAAAATGACCTTACATGATTTGTTTTACCGTAAGTGTATTCGAGACCCAAGAGGCTTTGTTAATATCCCTTACTGTGTTGGTTTTTTTTGTCTAAGATGGTGGAAGGAATACAGGAAAGGGGAGTAATAGGAGGAGGTATTTTTGTTACTCTCATTGGAGAGTATTTGGGTGTAGATAGGGATCAAGGGGGTCCACTTTTGGTATGTAGGGAACAGGTTGAGCCTTTAGGATTGAAGGTCTATCAGGGTGCTAAGGTATTAAAGAGCAGACACAACCAGGCAGTACCTATGATGGTAATCATCCACAGGTAAAGAGAGGTTCAGATGAGGAAATGGAGGAAGTGGATGACATTAGGGATGTCATTAGGGAGGCTATGACTGACGTCTACCAGTGTATAGATGAGGTAGAAATGACAAACGAGGATAGATTTAGTCAGTTAGAGCAGTGGCAAGCCCGGAATGAGTACAAGAATTCTAGGCAACGACAGCATGATAGATGGGACTATCATCAGTGTCAGATCATGAGTCGGCTATCACCTCAGGATCACTACGTACCGACTCGACCCGCTTACTATCCTCCACACCAGCCCGAGATGAGACCACCATTTACTCTCTACGACCCTAACCAGGCCTACCAGTACACCTATCACCAACCATGGAACCCGACCGATGACATGAACTGGAACCCCTATCCAGATTGATATAGTTCCCGTTAGTGATTTCTATGAATTTTATTTTTTTATTATTTCTATTTATTTATGTTTAAACCTATGATATTGTGATACTTTTATTGTAATGTTTAATGTTTTTATTATATTATACTAATATTTCATATTTGATTTGAAAGTGGGATGTTAAGTCCCATTTTAAATTACCATACATGTTATTATTTGTATGTATGTATATTGTCAATTGTACACAACAGGGTAAAACAGCGCATTTTCAAAGACTGGCATTAAGTTCAGCAAAAGCTACTAATTTTGACGACAAAACGAAAAACAAATGTGATGTAACAACAAGACGGAATGAACAAATGATGTGCACCATTTATCATTCAGCAAACAAACGCCAATATGTTTGGAAACTTTGGTAAAATTTAATCATTTTTCTACGCTAATCACCCTCAATAATTTAAATTGTTACTGATTTCTTGCAAATGAGGGCATTGCAAGATCTTAAGTGTGGGAAGGGATTAAATTCTTTCGGATTTTTAAAATTTTAACTTATACACTTGGTTACCCTTAAAAATACTAGTAACGCAGTAGTTGTATTAGAATCTAGTGCTCTCTGATAATAAAGAACAGCCCTAGTCTTATATACTGACTACCCAATTCTAGTAAAATTTTTCAAAATTTTCAAATAAATGAATTCAAAATCATGTTTATACATATTTATGAACGGTAAAACTAGGTGTTAACACCGAAATTATTGTTACCTCGGAAAGGACATAAATTGAGAAACAACTCAAAATGTTAGAATTCATTTAAAATGGAATAGAGGACAATAAAAAGACAAAGAAAGGAAAATAAAAGCCAAGTGTGGGAAAATTTACCAAGTTATTTAAAACATATATCACATATTTTTGTACAAATAACTGAAGATACTTTTGTTTTGGACAATTTTATCAGTTTTATCCAATTTCTTATAATATATTTGAAAGAAAGATGGATCTACACGATGAATCAATTCCATCATTAAAAGGAAGTAAAGTCTTCCGAAAAAGACACGCGCTTCTTGATTTAGGTCAGGAAGTTGTCGTCCAGACCAGTTGTAGTGTCTACGAAAAACCTTGAAAAGTTTTCTCAAAAATTAGCTGGAAATCCACGGACCTCAGCATCAAACAGGGTCGCCAAGTGGTCAGACTTATCCTAACCATGAGAGGATCTGTCTCGTAAAATGGGGAGGGCGCCGTGCAAATTAGCTTGATAAGACTAATGAATCAGACCCCCAGAAAGGATAATCTCCTTAAAGATTAAAAATTAGCTTTTAAGACTGATATTACTCAATCCTTGAGATTGACCTTAAAGATTGAGAATTCAAACTCATGGAATTCAATGATATCTAAACTCGAGCTTGAACGAGAAAATATTTTGATCAAATTACAAACTGATTTGTTTTCTGAAAACCCTATTTTCATTGCGTTCATTACCCTTGAACGTAAAATCCTAGGAATTCACCTGGAATTCATTAGGTCACCTGAACCAAATCGGGTGTGAACCGTAAGAACGGTTGTTGCATAGCATGGTCGAAGACAGGACCTTGTGCCAGACCGAAAAACTATAGGGTCATCTTTACTATTGCTCCTACCAAGGATAGTAATTGCATCCGACATGTTATAGACCATAATCAAAAGCATGTCACGGGATATTGCCTTAACAGTTACTTGTTCAACGCTTTCCTTTACAACCGGATGGTAGTTTACCGAAAGGTAATATACGGAGCAAGTATACTGGACGTGTTGCTTTCCTAATACAAGATTAGCAAGTGGGTGACACAAAATCGCAAGTTTTGAGCTAAAATTTTCAAATCTGAAACCCACAAAACCCACAAAAACAATTTTACAAACACCGGTGAAGGGTTATTCTGGAAAACTTATCTAGGGTAAAAGCTAGATTGAATATACAAAAGATCAAATGTTTTCATAAAGATCCAATTTCCTAAAGGATCTAAATTTTCATAGTCATGTGGGACTGTAAACCACAACGTTACTATCATTATTTATACCGCCGTATAGAAATCACTGATGTACAAAGTGTGAAGAATAAAGAAGTAATTCTAGTATTTTTATTTCAAGACTATATTGTTTGAGGACAAGCAACGCTCAAGTGTGGGAATATTTGATAATGCTAAAAACGAACATATATTTCATAGCATTATCCCTCAAGAAAGACAAGCTTTTAGTTGCAATTGTTCTATTTACAAGTGATATCCGTTTAAATAATAAAAGGTGAAGACAAAAGACAGATTCTACGATTTGAAGACGCAAATGACCAAAAAGCTAAAAAGTATAAAGTACAATCAAAGGGGTTCAAATTATTGGTGAGAAACGTCTCAAAATTACAAGAGTACAAGCCGCAAAATGCAAAATACAAGATATTAAATTGTACGAAAGGACGTTCGAAAATCCGGAACCGGGACTAGAGTCAACTCTCAACGCTCGACGCAACGGACTAAAAATTACCAGTGAACTATGCACATGAATATAATATAATATATAATTAATTCTTAAAATTATATATATATATATATATATATATATATATATATATATATATATATATATATATATATATTATATTATTATATAAAACCGTCGGCAAGCTAGGAAACAAATCAATGTGAGCTGGATTTACCTTCCATGCGATCGCATGGGATTAACACTCCCAGGCCATGCGATCGCATGGCCTACTTTTTCTGGCCACATTCCCATAAAAGGCAGGCTTTGCTCGAACTCTAAACACATCTTTTTCTTTCTTCATCTCTCAACGTATATATATATATATATATATATATATATATATATATATATATATATATATATATATATATATATATATATATATATATATATATATATATATATATATATATATTATAATTTTAATTTTAATTTTAATTTTAATAATAATAAGGGTATGTTAGCGAATGTTGTAAGGGTGTAAGTTGAAATTCTATCCGTGTAACGCTACACTATTATTAATTATTGTAAGTTATGTTCAACCTTTTTAAATTAATGTCTCGCAGCTAAGTTATTATTCTTCTTATTTAAGCCGAAGTAATCGTGATGTTGGGCTAAATATTAAAGACAGGGTAATTGGGCTTTGTACCATAATTGGGGTTTGGACAAAAGAACGACACTTGTGGAAATTAGACTATGGGTTATTAATGGGCTTTATATTTGTTTAATTAAATGATAGTTTATTAATTTAATATAAAGATTTACAATTGTACGTACCTATAAATAACCATATACACTCGATCGGACACGATGGGCGGGATATTTATAAGTACTAATAATCGTTCATTTAACCGGACACGGGAATGGATTAATAGTCTATGGACTTATTAAAACAGTGGTGAATTATATACAAGGAAAATTGGTGTAATTATAGTTTAAGTCCCCAATTAGTTGGAATATTTGACTTCGGATATAAGGATAATTTGACGAGGACACTCGCACTTTATATTTATGACTGATGGACTGTTATGGACAAAAACCAGACGGACATATTGAATAATCCAGGACAAAGGACAATTAACCCATGATAATAAACTAAAATCAACACGTCAAACATCATGATTACGAAAGTTTAAATAAGCATAATTCCTTTATTTCATATTTAATTGCACTTTTAATTATCACACTTTTATTTACTGTCATTTTATTTAAATGCACTTTTAATTATGGTACTTTTTAATTTTCGCAATTTTATTTATCGTCATTTTATTTATCGCATTTTTATTTATCGCAATTTCATTATCGTTATTTACTTTACGCTTAAAATTAAGTTATATTTATTTTTAATATTTTACATTAGGTTTTAACTGCAACTTAAGTTTTAAAATCGACAAACCGGTCATTAAACGGTAAAAACCCCTTTTTTATAATAATAATAATACTACTTATATATATTTATATTTTTACGAATATAGTTTTTAAAAATATAGCGTTAAACTTGGCTAAGTTCCCTGTGGAACGAACCGGACTTACTAAAAACTACACTACCATACGATTAGGTACACTGCCTATAAGTGTTGTAGCAAGTTTTAGGTATATCCACTCTATAAATAAATAAATAACTTGTGTAAAATTGTATCGTATTTAATAGTATTTTGTAGTAAAAATATAACTATTTTGTACCCATTCGCTTTAACATCATATATACATTTTAACTGAGTCGTTAAGTCATCGTTAGTCGTTACATGTAAGTGTTGTTTTGAAACCTTTAAGTTAACGATCTCATTTAATTTTGTTAACCCATTGTTTATTATATCTAATGAGATGTTAAATTATTACATTATAATGATATTATGATGTATGAATATATCTTAATATGATATATATACATTAAAATGTCATTACAATGATAATCGTTACATATATGTCTCGTTTCGAAATCCTTAAGTTTGTAGTCTTGTTTTTACATATGTAGTTCATTGTTAACACACTTAATGATATACTTAATTATCTTTTTATCATGTTAAACATAGTGTATCTATATCTTAATATGATTCATATGTATTTAGTAAGACGTTATTATAACGATAATCGTTATATATATCGTTTCGAGTTTCTTAATTCAAAAATCTCATTTTTATGTATATCACTCATTGTTAATACACTCAGTAAGATACTTACTTATCATAATCTCATGTTAACCATATATATATATATATATATATATATATATATATATATATATATATATATATATATATATATATATATATATATATATATATATATATCATCATGTAGTTTTTACTAGTTTTTAACGTTCGTGAATCGCTGGTCAACTTGGGTGGTCAATTGTCTACATGAAACTCATTTCAATTAATCAAGTCTTAACAAGTTTGATTCCTTAACATGTTGGAAACATTTAATCATGCAAATATAGTTTTCATTTAATATATAATCATGGAAAAGTTCGGGTCACTACAGTACCTACCCGTTAAATAAATTTCGTCCTGAAATTTTAAGCGGTTGAAGGTGTTGACGCATCTTCTGGAAATAAGTGCGGGTATTTCTTCTTTATCTAGTCTTCACATTCCCAGGTGAACTCGGGTCCTCTACGAGCATTCCATCGAACCTTAACAATTGGTATCTTGTTTTGCTTAATCCTTTTAACCTCACGATCCATTATTTCGACGGGTTCTTCGATGAATTGAAGTTTTTCATTGATTTGGATTTCTTCTAGCGGAATAGTGAGATCTTCTTTAGTAAAACATTTCTTCAAATTCAAGACGTGGAAAGTGATATGTACAGCCGCGAGTTGTTGAGGTAACTCAAGTCGGTAAGCTACTGATCCGACATGATTTATAATTTTGAATGGCCCGATGTATCTTGGATTTAGTTTCCCCCGTTTACCAAATCGAACAACACCTTTCCAAGGTGAAACCTTAAGCATGACCATCTCTCCAATTTCAAATTCTATATCTTTTCTTTTAATGTCCGCATAGCTCTTTTGTCGACTTTGGGCTGTTTTTAACTGTTGTTGAATTTGAATGATCTTCTCGGTAGTTTCTTGAATTATATCCGGACCCGTAATTTGTCTATCCCCAACTTCACTCCAACAAATCGGAGACCTGCACTTTCTACCATAATGTGCCTCAAACGGTGCCATCTCAACACTCGAGTGGTAACTGTTGTTGTAGGAAAACTCTGCTAACGGTAGGTGTCGATCCCAACTGTTTCCAAAATCAATAACACATGCTCGTAGCATGTCTTCAAGCATTTGTATCATCCTTTCGCTCTGCCCATCAGTCTGTAGATGATAGGCAGTACTCATGTCTAGACGAGTTTCTAATGCTTGCTGTAATGTCTGCCAAAACCTTGAAACAAATCTGCCATCCCTATCAGAGATAATAGAGATTGGTATTCCATGTCTGGAGACAACTTCTTTCAAGTATAATCATGCCAACTTCTCTATTTTGCCATCTTCTCTCATTGGCAGAAAATGTGCTGATTTGGTGAGACGATCGACTATTACCCAAATAGTATCATAACCACTTGCAGTCAATTTAGTAATGAAATCCATGGTAATGTTTTCCCATTTCCATTCTGGGATTTCAGGTTACTGAAGTAGACCTGATGGTTTCTGATGTTCAGCTTTATCCTTAGAACACGTCAAACATTCTCCTACGTATTTAGCAATATTGGCTTTCATACCCGGCCACCAAAAGTGTTTCTTGAGATCTTTATACATCTTCCCCGCTCCGGGATGTATTGAATATCTGGTTTTATGTGCTTCCTTAAGTATCATTTCTCTCACATCTCCAAACTTTGGCACCCAAATTCTTTCAGCTCTATATCGGGTTCCGCCTTCCCGAATATTAAGGTGTTTCTCCGATCCTTTGGGTATTTCATTCTTTAAATTCCCTTCTCTTACAACTCCCTGCTGCACCTCCTTTATTTGAGTAGTAAGGTTAGTACGAATAATTATAGTCATAGCTTTTACCCGCATAGGTTCTCTGTCCTTTCTACTCAAAGCGTCGGCTACCACATTCGCCTTCCCCGGATGGTAACGAATCTCGAAATTGTAATCATTCAATAACTCAATCCACCTACGCTGCCTCATGTTTAGTTGTTTCTGATTAAATATGTGTTGGAGACTTTTGTGATCGGTATATATAATACTTTTGACCCCATATAAGTAGTGCCTCCAAGTCTTTAATGCAAAAACAACCGCGCATAATTCCAAATCATGCGTCGTATAATTCTGCTCGTGAATCTTCAATTGTCTAGATGCATAAGCAATTACCTTTGTTCGTTACATTAATACACAACCGAGGCCTTGCTTTGAGGCGTCACAATATATCACAAAATCATCATTCCCTTCAGGCAATGACAATATAGGTGCCGTAGTTAACTTTTTCTTCAACAATTGAAACGCTTTCTCCTGCTCATCCTTCCATTCAAATTTCTTCCCTTTATGCGTTAATGCAGTCAAGGGTTTTGCTATTTTGGAAAAATCTTGGATGAATCTTCTGTAGTAACCAGCCAATCCTAAAAATTAACGTATATGCTTCGGAGTTTTCGGGGTTTCCCACTTTTCAACGGATTCAATCTTTGCCAGATCCACCTGAATACCTTCTTTGTTCACTATGTGACCGAGGAATTGAACTTCTTCCAACCAAAATGCACACTTTGAAAATTTAGCGTACAGTTTTTCTTTCCTCAACAACTCTAGCACTTTTCTCAAATGTTCTTCGTGCTCTTGATCATTCTTTGAGTAAATAAGTATGTCATCGATGAAAACAATGACAAACTTATCAAGGTATGGTCCACACACTCAGTTCATGAGGTCCATGAACACAGCTGGTGCGTTATTCAACCCAAACAGCATAACCATAAACTCGTAATGACCGTAACGCTTTCTGAAAGCAGTCTTCAGAATATCATCCTCCTTCACCTTCATTTGATGATACCCAGAACGTAAATCAATCTTCGAATAAACTGACGAGCCTTGTAGTTGATCAAATAAGTCGTCGATTCTCGGTAGTAGATAACGGTTCTTGATGGTAAGTTTGTTCATCTCTCGGTAGTCGATACACAACCTGAATGTACCATCCTTCTTTTTGACAAACAAAATAGGAGCTCCCCATGGTGATGTATTTAGTCGTATAAAACCACGCTCTAAAAGTTCTTGTAGTTGGCTTTGGAGTTCCTTCATTTCGCTGGGTGCGAGTCTGTATGGAGCACGAGTTATTGGTGCAGTTCCTAGTACAAGATCTATTTGAAATTCAACGGATCGGTGTGGAGGTAGTCCCGGTAATTCTTTCGAAAATACATCGGGAAATTCTTTTGCGACGGGAACATCATTGATGTTCTTTTCTTCGGTTTGTACTTTCTCGACATGTGCTAAAACAGCATAGCAACCTTTTCTTATTAGCTTTTGCACCTTTAAATTACTAATAAGATTTAGCTTCGCGTTGCTCTTTTCTCCGTACACCATTAAGGGTTTTCCTTCTTCTCGTACAATGCGAATTGCATTTTTGTAACATACGATCTCTGCTCTCTCCTTTTTCAACCAGTCCATGCCAATTATCACATCAAAACTCCCTAACTCTACTGGTATCAAATCAATCTTAAACATTTCGCTAAACAGTTTAATTTCTCGATTCCGACATATTTTATCTGCTGAAATTAATTTACCATTTGCTAATTCGAGTAAAAATTTATTATTCATAGGCGTCAATGGACCACTTAATTTAGCACAAAAATCTCTACTCATATAGCTTCTATCCGCACCCGAATCAAATAAAATATAAGCAGGTTTTTCATCAATAAGAAACGTACCCGTAACAAGCTCCGGGTCTTCTTGCACTTCTGCCGTATTAATATTGAAAACTCTTCCGCGGCCCTGTCCATTAGAATTCCCCTGATTTGGGCATTCGTTTCTGATATGACCCGGCTTCCCACATCCATAACAAATAATGGCGGTATTATTTGTTCCAACATTATTTGTTCCTTTATTCTTGTTAGCCATTGGTCCGTAAACTTCACACTTCGTCGTACCATGACCCTTTCTATTACACTTAGTACACGATGTCATACAAAGCCCAGTCGGATGGTATCCTTCACACCTATGGCATGGTTTCTGCCTCTGGTTGTTATTGTTGGGATTGTTGTTGTTGCGGTTGTTGTTATTGTTGGAACGGTTATTATATTTGTTGTAGTTATTGTTGGGATTGTTATTTTTTGTTGCGGTTAAAGTTACGGTTGTGGTGGTAGTTATTGCGTTTGTAATTGCGATTGTTGTTGTTGTTGTTGTTGTTGTTGTTGTTGTTGTTGTTGTATTGGTGACTCTTGTCACCGTTTTCTTCCCACTTCCTCTTGACTTGTTTCGTGTTGGCTTCTTCGGTCACTTGCTCTTTAATTCTTCCCTCAATCTGATTTATGAGTTTGTGAGCCATTCGACTTGCCTTTTGTATGGAGGCGGGCTCGTGTGAACTCACATCTTCTTGAATCCTTTCTGGTAACCCTTTTACAAATGCGTCGATTTTCTCTTCTTCATCTTCGAACGCTCCTGGACACAATAGACACAACTCTGTGAATCATCGTTCGTACGTGGTAATATCAAACCCTTGTTTTTGTATCCCTCTAAGCTCTACCTTGAGCTTATTGACCTCGTTTCTGGGACGGTACTGCTCGTTCATTAAGTGTTTGAATGCTAACCATGGTAGTGCGTAAGCAGCATCTTGTCCCACCTGTTCTAGATAAGTATTCCACCATGTTAACGTAGTACCCGTGAAGGTATGCATAGCATACTTTACTTTGTCTTCTTCAGTGCACTTACTTATGGCAAACACCGATTCAACCTTCTCAGTCCACCGTTTTAATCCGATTGGACCCTCAGTTCCATCGAATTCCAAAGGTTTACAGGCAGTGAATTCTTTGTAGGAGTATCCTACACGAGTTCTCGTGGCGTTAGTTCCATTGCTGGATTCAGAGTTATTGTTATTTTGCATCGCAGCCTGTACTGCGGCTATGTTTGCTGCAAGGAAAGCATGGAAGTCTTCCTCGCTCATGTTCAAATTCTGACGAGTCTTCGGTTCCATTCCTTCAAAAATAGCCCAAAAGAATTAAGTTAATCATATAGAATATTAAGAGTAGTCAATAGTATTCCGTAGCATAAAATGAACTCATTTATAAAAGCTTTTTCTTGATATTAGCGTTTTATAGTTTTAATTCGGGTAGTACCTACCCGTTAAGTTCATACTTAGTAGCTAATATACCATTCAACTACTACAATTCTATATGAAAAACTGATTATAATAATATTTCGCGTTCAAACTTTTATACAATATTTTACAAACTTACAATACCGCTATAATATATATAGCATGAAATATAGCACACAATAACTTTGATACAAAACACTTGTGACAACAATCCTAGTTAATACGCAAGTCGTTCAGCAAAGGCAATAAAAACACGTAATTCATAAGTCCATAAACAAGTCATGCATTCTGGTTTTACTAAGACTACTTCCCATCCTTGGTCTTGTGGAACATAACCGTTGTGGCCGTTGACAAGACAGCATGTTGTAAAGTCGTCAAAGGGACGAGGGTTTCATAATGCCCAACAGCCAAGTAATAATCTAAAAACCTTGTTTCTCACCCCAACTACTGAATTCGTCACTTGTGGGAAGGTTTTATTTAAAAGTTGTAATCCGATGTTCTTTTCTCACTTTGGTGAGAAGCGAACATCACTAGCCCGTAAGCATAAAATGCTTCTTTATGTTGCATGTTAGAAGCTCTTTCTAACTCACGAAGTCCTACATTGGGATGTGTTGAGTCAAAATAGGTTTTTAACTCGTAGCGTAAAATTGCATTTGGGTTCCCCGCATTTAATGCTTTAAAGAAAACACGGCGTAACTTACGGTGTCCCCAATGTGATATACCCCATCTTTCAAATGAAAGCCTTTTATAAACTAAGGCATGCCTGGAACATTCTTCAAATGTTCTACAAACTAATTTTGCCATAAATAATTGTGCTGACGAATTCTGACCGACTTTAGACAAGATTTCATCAATCATGTCCCCGGGTAGGTCTTTTAAAATTTTTGGTTGTCTATCCTTAACGTCCATTGTGTTTTTATACTGTAAAACAGACGAGAATTAGATTCGTAAAAGATAATTATCAAATAATACAAGCAATTTTCACATAAAACAAGAAAAGTACAAGCACACTTATTTTACATATTTTACGCCTCATGATTACAACTCATTATTCCGACTCACTAGTTTCTTCCTTGACCTGTTTCGTTTTGCTAATTTTCTAAGGATATATGATGTTCCTCTAATTCGAGCCGTTGTTTTCACAAATGGTTTAGAAAATCCTGGTGGCTTAGAGGTTCCCGGGTTATTGTTACAACTTAAGAAATATGGGTGTTGACGATACATATAAAGTTCATACGGGTTGGAATCAGGTTTCTCTATTTTGATGCCCTTTCCCTTATTATTTTCTTTTACTTTTTCAAATTGGGTCGAGGTAATTTCTATAACATCATCGGAATCCTCATTGGGATCCGATTCATCGGAAAATTGGTAATCTTCCCAATATTTTGCTTCCTCGGTGGAAACACCATTGACCATTATTAATTTTTGTCCATTCGTTGAGGGTTTTCTTTTACTTATATGTTTTTCTGTGGTTCCTAATATTTCCTCCTCTAGAACCTCTTCTTCTTCCGGTTCCTCTTTTTTCGATTCCTCTTCTTTCGGTTCCTCTTCGGGAATTTGTGAATCTTCCCAATATATATTCGACTCTTCATTATTATTAGGTGAGTCGATGGGATTTGTACTAGAGGTAGACATCTATCACACAATATCAAACATGTTAAGAGATTAATATATCACATAATATTTACATGTTACAATTTGTAGTTTCCAACAAAAAAAATATTCAGCAATCATTTTTAAAGAAAACACAGTCGAAGTCCAGATTCACTAATGCATCCTAACAAACTCGATAAGAGACACTAATGCAAATTTTCTGGTTATCTAAGAACAATGCTCGGATACCAACTGAAATGTCCCATTCATATTGATTATAAACGTTCCATATTAATTGATTTCGTCGCGAGATTTTGACCTCTATATGAGACGTTTTTCAAATACTGCATTCATTTTTAAAACAACCATAACCTTTATTTTATCGATAAAGGTTTTAAAAAAACATTACGTAGATTATCAAATAATGATAATCTAAAATATACCATTTACACACGACCATTACATAATGGTTTACAGTAAAAATATATTACATCGAAATAAGTTTCTTGAATACAGTTTTTACACAATATCATACAATCATGGACTCCAAATCTTGTCCTTATTTTAGTATGCAACAGCGGAAGCTCTTAATAATCACTTGAGAATAAACATGCTTAAAACGTCAATAAAAATGTTGGTGAGTTATAGGTTTAACCTATATATTATCAAATTAATATAATAGACCACAAGATTTTATTTATTCAATAATCTTACACTCGCAAGTGTATAAAAATCATTCTATGATGAACACCTGGTAACCGACATTAACATAATGCATATATAATATTCCCCGCATACTCGCAAGTATGTCAAAAATTGGCAATCGCAATCACCATATAAATCGAAGTATTAAAGCATTCCAAATTCCAGAATGGGGTTTGTTAGGCCCATAGATCTATCTTTAGGATTCGCGTCTATTAGGGGTCATTTCCCTAATTCTTAGGCTACCAGACTTGAAGGGGCAATATTCGGTTTAATAATCCAACCATAGAATGTAGTTTCGCATACTTGTGTCTATTTTGTAAAATATTTATAAAGCTGCATGTATTCTCATCCAAAAAATATTAGATTTTAAAAGTGGTACTATAACTCACTTTCACATATATTTCCTTCGTTGGAAATAAGACTTGGCCACTGGTTGATTCACGAACCTATAACAAATATGTACATATATATCAAAGTATGATTTCAATATATTCACAATATTTTTTATTACGTTTTTATGATTTAAGTTTGTTAAGTTAGCAGTCCTCGTTAGCAACCTACAACTAGTTGTCCACAGTTAGATGTACTGAAATAAATCGATATATATTATATCGAATCAATCCACGACCCAGTGTATACAAGTCTCAGGCTAGAACACAACTCAAAGTATATATATTATTTTGGAATCAACCTCAACCCTGTATAGCTAACTCAAACATTACTGCATATAGAGTGTCTATGGTTTTTCCGAAATATATATATCAGATGGGTCGATATGATATGTCAAAACAATGTATACGTGTCTATGGTATCCCAAGATTACATAATATGTATAATACAATATAAATTAGTTAGGATATGTTTAGTCTAGATTTGTTACAAAATTTTCGTAGCTAAAACTACCAATTTATCCAATTTTGTTTTACCCGTCATTTCTTCGTTTCAAATCCGTTTTGAGTGATTCAAGTTGCTATGGTTTCATAATGAACTGATATTTATGAAACTAAACAGAAAAAGTATAATTTTATAGTCAGAAATACAGGTTCCAAGTCATTTTTAAAGAGGTAGTCATTTCTGTCGAAAGAACGACATTTTGATGACCATTTTGAAAAAAATACTTTCACTTTGAGTTTAACCATGATTTTTGGATATAATTTCATGTTCATAAGAAAAATCATTTTCCCAGAAGAACAACTTTTAAATCAAAGTTTATCATAGTCTTTAATTATCAAACCCAAAATAGCCCGCAGTGTTACTACAACGGCGTATGTTCGGTTTTACGGTGTTTTTCGTGTTTTCATGTTTTAAATCATTAAGTTAGCATATCATATAGATATAGAACATGTGTTTAGTTGATTTTAAATTTCAAGTTATAAGGATTAACTTTATTTGCGAACAAGTTTAGAATTAACTAAACTATGTTCTAGTGGTTACATGTTCAAATCTTCGAATAAGATAGTTGTATATATATGAATCGAATGATGTTATGAACATCATTACTACATCAAGTTTAGTAGGTAAACCTACTGGAAGTGAAAAAAATTGCTCTAGCTTCAAAGGATTCTTGGATGGCTTGAAAGTTCTTGAAGTAGAATCATGACACGAAAACAAGTTCAAGTAAGATTATCACTCGAAATAAGATTGTTATAGTTATAGAAATTGAACCAAAGTTTAAATAAGAGTATTACCTTGAATTAGAAAGATATCTTACTGTAAATAAGAAAGATTTCTTGAGATTGGATGATCACTTGAAATGGATTAGAAAGCTTGGAAGTAGACTTGTAAACTTGAGAGTATTCTTGATTTTATGAAACTAGAACTTATAGAATTTATGAAGAACACTTAGAACTTGAAGATAGAACTTGAGAGAGATCAATTAGATGAAGAAAATTGAAGAATGAAAGTGTTTGTAGGTGTTTTTGGTCGTTGGTATATGGATTAGATATAAAGGATGTGTAAGTTTGTTTTCATGTAAATAATTCAAGAATGATTTATAATATTTTTTGTAATTTTGTGAGATATTTCATGCTAGTTGCCAAATGATGGTTCCCTAATGTTTAAAGACTCACATGGGCTGCTAAAGATATGATCATTAAGTGTATATACCAATAGTATATACATCTAGAAGCTGTGTATTGTACGAGTACGAATACGGGTGCATACGAGTAGAATTGTTGATGAAAATGAATGAGGATGTAATTGTAAGCATTTTTGTTAAGTAGAAGTACTTTGATATGTGTCTTGAAGTCTTACAAAAGTGTACAAATACATCTTAATACACTACATGTATATACACATTTTAATTGAGTCGTTAAGTCATCGTTAGTCGTTACATGTAAGTGTTGTTTTGAAACCTTTAAGTTAATGATCTCATTTAATGTTGTTAACCCATTGTTTATTATATCTAATGAGATGTTAAATTATTACATTATAATGATATTATGATGTATGAATATATCTTAATATGATATATATACATTAAAATGTCGTTACAATGATAATCGTTACATATATGTCTCGTTTCGAAATCCTTAAGTTAATAGTCTTGTTTTTACATATGTAGTTCATTGTTAACACACTTAATGATATACTTAATTATCATTTTATCATGTTAAACATAGTGTATCTATATCTTAATATGATTCATATGTATTTAGTAAGACGTTGTTATAACGATAATCGTTATATATATCGTTTCGAGTTTCTTAATTCAAAAATCTCATTTTTATGTATATCACTCATTGTTAATACACTTAGTAAGATACTTACTTATCATAATCTCATGTTAACCATATATATCCATATATATATATATATATATATATATATATATATATATATATATATATATATATATATATATATATATATATATATCATCATGTAGTTTTTACAAGTTTTTAACGTTCGTGAATCGTCGGTCAACTTGGGTGGTCAATTGTCTACATGAAACTCATTTCAATTAATCAAGTCTTAACAAGTTTGATTGCTTAACATGTTGGAAACATTTAATCATGCAAATATAGTTTTCATTTAATATATAATCATGAAAAAGTTCGGGTCACTACAGAATTAAAAATGTAAAATAAAATAATATATAATAATTATTATTTAAAACATATCTATATTTGTAAATGAAGTATATTAAATATATATATATATATATTTATATATATATATATATATATATATATATATATATATATATATATATATATATATATATATATATATATATATATATATATATATATATATATATATATATATATATATATATATATATATATATATAGTTTTGAATTTATTTTGTAATTGACTGTAACACTCAATTGTCATTCGATCGATATTAAGTAAGTTAAATACGAACTTACGTGAGTTTAAAAATAAACGTTGATCCGAAAATAAGTTTTATAAATTATAGCTTTATTAAAAATAAATTTAGGATCTATTTGTTAAAGTTTAACACTCCGTATATTTTACTTGGGACTGAGCGCTAATAATCAATCAACTTTTTATGATTGATTTTACACATTAAAAGATCAAAATAATTAAATATATTTAATTTAAAAATATGGGATTTTTCTAAATACTTTTATCCACTACTGATTAACAACGGAGCACGATATAGCATTTCGTGAAAAACTGTCGGTAGAAGATTACAAGAATGAGGCTGCTTATATGTTTATGATTGATAAATTACTATATTTGATTGTTTAAATTCCACGTTTTAGTTTTACATATGAATTATTATACTAATTGTTTTCTTTTCTTCCCACTTGTTTGTTAAACTGAACCATCTATCTATCTCATCTCCTGTTTCATTTCTTGTTTCTTTTCACCAATCTATTATATATATACATGTTACATACTAGATCAACCACCAAACCCACCCTTCTTTTTTTCTTTTTTCTTTCTTGTTTCTGTGAACTAACTCGACACCACATCTCACCATCTTCAACCTTCGGCTCAACGACACCATGGACAAACATCAACCCATATCACCACCATCACAACCACATGACACCTTCCACCATCACCTTCACCATTGAACATCACCGGTTGCTGTTCAAGTTCACTCACCACCTCAACCCACCTTCGGACCACCTACAAACACCGCAACCAAACACCATCGAACCAATGACCTTCTTACTGATACGGTTTATGTTTGATCACCAAGGACTGCTGCCCATTTGTTGCAGCCCAACTCGCCACCTAACTGTTTCTTTTTACTGCTGTTTTCGACCACTAAATCACCACCACTTGCTACTATTCGCCACTGCTATAACCTATCTGTTTACTGCTCATCCGTCACCAAAACATCCCCATTAAACCTACTGCTGTTGCTTCTGTTTTCGCTACCATCATGTTGATGCTACTGCAGCTGCACCATTGAACTATCGCTGCTACTGCTACCAGTTTGTTTCTGTTTCTGTTTAAACCACAAACCGTCACCATCATCATAAATACTACTGCTCCTGCTACTCACTATCATTTCTGTTTTGCTGCTGTTTCCTCGTTGTCTGTTTTTCTGTATAAACAGTCACAAAACCCAGATAACAATGATGATGACATGGTCACGGTTATGATTATGATTCACGATCATGATAATATGATGGTGATGTACATGATGGTTTCGATGATGTTATGATACGATGTGTATGATAATATGATTATGATGATGATCATGAAATGAAAGGGACGATGATGATGATCGTGTTGATGGATCGAGATGATGATGATGGTATGATACATGATAATGATGATGCATAAAAATGATTATGATAAGGGTATAATTTTTTATTATTATTATTATTATTATTATTATTATTATTATTATTATTATTATTATTATTATTATTATTATTATTATTATTATTATTATTATTAGTATTATTATATTTTTTTTGGTTAAGTTGTTATTAACGTTAAGATTATGAATTAAAGATTATAATTAAGATATGATTTAAATGAAGTATTATTATTAATATAATTAATTATTATTAATAAAATTATTATTATAGTTATTATTATTATTATAATTATTATAATTATTATATTATTATATTATTATTATCATTATTATTATCATTAATATTATTATGAGAATGATTAAAATTATAATTTAGTTATGATTTAAATGAATTATTAATATAATTATTATTATCATTGTTATTAATAATATTATTATTAATTTATTATAATTATGTTATTATTATTACTATAAATAAAATGACTAGTATTATTATCAAAATTATTATTTTCATTATTAAATTTAATTATTATTACTACTATCACTATTTTAGTATTATTATTATTATTATTATTATTATTATTATTATTATTATTATTATTATTATTTTAACAAATAAATGATATTTATAAAAATATATTTAATATATATAATAACTATATTAAGATTACATGCTATTATTTTTAAAATAAATGTTATTATTATTTAAGTTACATATAATATATAAATATATTTTAATATAATCATATATATATATATATATATATATATATATATATATATATATATATATATATATATATATATATATTTTAATACATTATATATATATTTTTTAAATACTTTAATAAGAATCTGATATATAAATATTAATTATTTATTTGAAATATATAAATAGATATAATTAATTTATTTATTAATATAACATATAAGTTATAAATATAACAAGTATATTAATAATATAAATATATAAACTTGTTTAAATATTATTATAGGTGTTAATATATATACTTGATATATGTTCATGAATCCGAGGCCAACCCTGCATTGTTCAGTTCAGTCGTATGCATATTTTTACTACAAAATATCGTATCGTGAGTTTCATTTTCTCCTTTTTAAATGCTTTTACTATAAATATTTTTGGGCTGAGAATACATGCGCTGATTTTATAAATGTTTAACGAAATAGACACAAGTACTTAACTACATTCTATGATGAAATTGTTATACCAGATATCCCTATTATTTATTTAGTCTGGTAACCTAAGAATTAGGGAACAGACACCCTAATTGACACGAATCCTAAAGGTAGATCTACGGGCACTAACACCCCCCATTCTGGAAAATGGAATGCTTTAGTACTTCGAATTATTAGTATAGAGAGTGTGGCCTGTATGCTGGGGGATATTACTTTGACGTCTTGTTAATGTCGGTTACCAGGCAACTTATCATATGAATGATTTTTATACACGGAATTTGTGTATGTTGTTTATAAATGAAATCTTGTGGTCTATTAAAATTATTGAAATGATTGTTTATGATAAATCTATGAACTCACCAACCTTTTAGTTGACACTTTTAAGTATGTTTATTCTCAGGTATGAAAGAAATCTTCCGCTGTGCATTTGCTCATGTTAAAGATATTATTTGGAGTCGTTCGGGGCATATTTTCAAAAGACGTTGCATTCAAATCATTCGAGTTAAAAAAGATTGTTATTAATTAAATGACAGATAGATCATTTATATTTTGAGAAACGTAATTATAATTGGTATAGAATGGATGTATTTGAAATGGTATGCATACCCATTAACTTTCGTTGAAATAAAAGTTTGTCTTTTAAAAATGAATGCAATGTTCACAAAATGTATCATATAGAGGTCAATACCTCGCAATGAAATCAACTAATGTGAATCGTTTATAATCAATATGAGCGGGCCCTTTCAATATGGGTACTCAATTGAAGATGAGCACGGCGTATCATCCTCAAACGGACGGTTAAACTGAGCGTACGAATCAAACATTGGAGGATATTTTACGGGCGTGTGTTATTGATTTCGGTGGTAGTTGGGATGAGCACTTACCTTTGGTGGAATTCTCGTACAACAATAGTTATCACGCTAGTATAGGAATGCCACCATATGAGATGCTTTATGGGCGAAGGTGTCGAACTCCTATTTGTTGGGGTGAAGTGGGACAAAGGGAAATCGGGAGTACCAATTTGGTTCTACAGACGAATAGTAAAATTGAGATGATTCGGGCTCGATTAAAGGCGGCACAAGGTAGACAAAAATCTTATGCCAATAAACGAAGGCGACTGATTGAGTTCCAAAAAGGGGGAAATGGTGATGCTTAAGGTTTCACCGTTGAAGGGTATTATACGGTTCCGAAAGCGGGGGAAGTTAGCTCCCCGATTTATTGGTCCTTTCAAGATCTTGGATCGTGTCGGTGAGGTTGCTTATAGACTAGAGTTGCCCGAAGATCTTGCGGGGATTCATAACACATTCCATGTTTCCCATCTCCGTAAGTGTCTTGCAGATGACTCGACGTGAGTACAGTTAGATGAGATTTCGTTGAATAACAAGTTAGAGTATGTGGAGGAACCGATTGCCATTCTTAACGAGAAGATCAAAATGTTGCGTAATAAGGAGGTGAGGACTTTTAAAGTCCAATGGCATCATCGAAAGGGTTCCGAGTTCACATGGGAATCCGAAGAGTTTGTTTTGGTGTATCTTCCTGCTTGTCATGCGGCTTGGATTACGAGGACGCAATCCGAGTCAAGTGGGGGAGAGTTATAAGACCCAAGTACGAATGGTAAAAGCTGGCGGCTTCTGTTTCAGCATGGGGCCGCGGCGCGGCGGGCGTCAGGTGGAAACCCCTTGTTTAATTAAATTAAAGAAGGGCATTTTGGTATTTTCACTTGGAGAACGAATTTAAGGCCACAAGATTAGTTCCAAGGTGTCATTTACTCCTCTCACACCAACCTTATCCCATCCACTTGAATTTTAGAGAGAGAACCCATTTAAGAGAGAGAAAGCTCAAATAAAGAAAGAAGAAGCTTGTTTCGAGTTAAAGTGCAAGCGTTAAAGTTGTTCATCTAGTTTCTAGCTACATTTTGGTAGTGTTGGTAAGCTTTAACTCCGAATTTTGAGTTCTAATTGAATTACAATCTGGGTACTTAATTGAAGATGAGTACGGCGTATCATCCTCAAACGGACGGTTAAACTGAGCGTACGAATCAAACATTGGAGGATATTTTACGGGCGTGTGTTATTGATTTCGGTGGTAGTTGGGATGAGCACTTACCTTTGGTGGAATTCTCGTACAACAATAGCTATCATGCTAGTATTGGAATGCCACCGTATGAGATGCTTTATGGGCGAAGGTGTCGAACTCCTATTTGTTGGGATGAAATGGGACAAAGAGAAATTGGGAGTACCGATTTGGTTTTGGAGACGAATTGTAAGATTGAGATGATTCGTGCTCGACTTAAGGCGGCGCAAGATAGAAAAAAGTCTTATGCCGATAAATGAAGGCGACCGATTGAGTTCCAAGGAGGCGACATGGTGATGCTTAAGGTTTCGCCATGGAAAGGTATTATTCGGTTTCGAAAACGAGGAGAGTTAGCTCCTCGGTTTATCGGGCCTTTCAAAAGTTTGGCTCGTGTTGGTGAGGTTGCTTATAGACTAGAGTTACCCGAAGAGCTTGCGGGAATTAATAACACATTTCATGTTTCTCATCTCCGTAAGTGTCTTGCGGATGACTCGATTTGGGTGCCGTTAGATGAGATTGCTCTAAATAACAAGCTAGAATATGTTGAAGAACCGATAGCCATTCTTGATGAAAAGGTTAAAATGTTGCGTAACAAAGAGGTGGGGACTTTTAAGGTCCAATGGCATCATCGAAAGGGTTCCAAGTTTACGTGGAAACCCGAAGAGTTTGTTTTGGTGCATCTTCCGGCTTGTCATGTGGCTTGGATCGCGAGGACGCGCTCCGAATCAAGTGGGGGAGAGTTGTAACATCCCGTTTTTCCTCGTACATAGTCCAAGGTGCGTATTTTAACTCTTACATGTTTAGCATTAACCGCGATCGAATTTAATGGCATAAACTGTGACACTTGGGTGTGACCTGAGCAATCATCGCGTTTCAAGCAGCCTAGTCGCGTCCCAGGCCATCGTGAAACGTGATGGACACAACCAATACGTGATGGACACAACTAATACGCGATGCATTAAAAATCTATTGACCTGAGCGAATTGTCTCGTTCGAGTAGGGTTTACCGCGTTTGGGTATCGCGAACCGCAACAGATTGTCGTGAAACGCGACGGTGTCGCTGAATTGACCATTTTGACCGTTTTTAATGGTTAGTTTTGGGGGTGTTTTGGTCTGTTCACTATATGGACGGTTTGAGGACATAAAAGCTGATACCAAGCTTATCCTAAACACATTTAACACTCTTTCACCTACACAATTAAATTAGAGAGAGAGTTAGAGTTTTAAAGTGAGAGAGATCACTTTGGGGAAGAAGAAGACCAAATCTTGCCTAAGTCCAAGTTTTAAAGTTGTTCCCTACATCTCTAGCTATGATTTGGTAGTGTTGGTAAGTTTTAACTCCGAGTTTTGAGTTCAATTTAATTTGTAGCTAGGGTTTGTTCATTTAAAGCTTGTAAGACCCATTTTAGGGTTAAATGGGCGGTTTTGGGTGAACTTGATGTATGGAAACCCTAAGGTTTGTAATCTAGGGTTTAGTCATGTGTTTTAGTGATTGTAGAGTTATTTGTGTTGTTAAATCACTAACACACTTATGTGTTAGTGAAAGAATTGTTAGTGGGTTCAAGTTTGACCCAATTGTGGGTCTTGACTTTAAAATGAGTAAAATGGGTAATGGTTGACCTAGTTGGGCAAGAAGGGTATGAAATACCCCAATTTTGTGTTAGTTGGTGTTATTGGACTTGAATCACTAGCTTTTAGTGATTAATGATAAGTCTTAGCTTTGAATGGGCGGTTTTGGTTAAAATGGGTCATTTAATGCAATTGGGTCATTTAATGCACAAGTGTTAAGTGTTGGTGTCTAGTCCAACTAGTTGTGTGTTGATTGGATACTTAATGTATTAGGTACTTTGCTTTGAAACTTGCGGAAGTATATAATTGTCGCCGAAGTGATAAGGTGAGTGGAATAATTATACGTGTATGTATATAATATATTTATTTGTGTGGTGTAAAATGTGGGTTAGTCGCGGTGTTAAGACACCACGTTTTACGTGACGAGTGTAGTGACCCGAACTTTTCCATGTTTATATATATTAATTGAGATTGATATTTACATGATTAAATGTTTTTAACATGTTAAGCAATCAAACTTGTTAAGACTTGATTAATTGAAATATGTTTCATATAGACAATTGACCACCCAAGTTGACCGGTGATTCACGAACGTTAAAACTTGTAAAAACTATATGATGACATATATATGGATATATATATAGTTAACATGATACTATGATAAGTAAACATATCATTAAGTATATTAATAATGAACTACATATGTAAAAACAAGACTACTAACTTAATGATTTTTAAACGAGACATATATGTAACGATTATCATTGTAAAGACATTTAATGTATATATATCATATTAAGAGATATTCATACATGATAATATTATGATAATATAATAATTTAAAATCTCATTTGATATTATAAACATTGGGTTAACAACATTTAACAAGATCGTTAACCTAAAGGTTTCAAAACAACACTTACATGTAACGACTAACGATGACTTAACGACTCAGTTAAAATGTATATACATGTAGTGTTTTAATATGTATTTATAAACTTTTGAAAGACTTCAATACACTTATCAAAATACTTCTACTTAACAAAAATGCTTACAATTACATCCTCGTTCAGTTTCATCAACAATTCTACTAGTATGCACCCGTATTCGTACTCGTACAATACACAGCTTTTAGATGTATGTACTATTGGTATATACACTCCAATGACCAGCTCTTAGCAGCCCATGTGAGTCACCTAACACATGTGGGAACCATCATTTGGCAACTAGCATGAAATATCTCATAAAATTACAAAAATATGAGTAATCATTCATGACTTATTTACATGAAAACAAAATTACATATCCTTTATATCTAATCCATACACCAACGACCAAAAACACCTACAAACACTTTCATTCTTCAATTTTCTTCATCTAATTGATCTCTCTCAAGTTCTATCTTCAAGTTCTAAGTGTTCTTCATAAATTCTACAAGTTCTAGTTACATAAAATCAAGAATACTTTCAAGTTTGCTAGCTCACTTCCAATCTTGTAAGGTGATCATCCAACCTCAAGAAATCTTTGTTTCTTACAGTAGGTTATCATTCTAATACAAGGTAATAATCATATTCAAACTTTGGTTCAATTTCTATAACTATAACAATCTTATTTCAAGTGATGATCTTACTTGAACTTGTTTTCGTGTCATGATTCTGCTTCAAGAACTTCGAGCCATCCAAGGATCCGTTGAAGCTAGATCTATTTTTCTCTTTTCCAGTAGGTTTATCCAAGGAACTTAAGGTAGTAATGATGTTCATAACATTATACGATTCATACATATAAAGCTATCTTATTCGAAGGTTTAAACTTGTAATCACTAGAACATAGTTTAGTTAATTCTAAACTTGTTCGCAAACAAAAGTTAATCCTTCTAACTTGACTTTTAAAATCAACTAAACACATGTTCTATATCTATATGATATGCTAACTTAATGATTTAAAACCTGGAAACACGAAAAACACCGTAAAACCGGATTTACGCCGTCGTAGTAACACCGCGGGCTGTTTTGGGTTAGTTAATTAAAAACTATGATAAACTTTGATTTAAAAGTTGTTATTCTGATAAAATTATTTTTATTATGAACATGAAACTATATCCAAAAATTATGGTTAAACTCAAAGTGGAAGTATGTTTTCTAAAATGGTCATCTAGACGTCGTTCTTTCGACTGAAATGACTACCTTTACAAAAATGACTTGTAAGTTATTTTTCCGACTATAAACCTATACTTTTTCTGTTTAGATTCATAAAATAGAGTTCAATATGAAACCATAGCAATTTGATTCACTCAAAACGGATTTAAAATGAAGAAGTTATGGGTAAAACAAGATTGGATAATTTTTCTCATTTTAGCTACGTGAAAATTGGTAACAAATCTATTCCAACCATAACTTAATCAACTTGTATTGTATATTATGTAATCTTGAGATACCATAGACACGTATACCATGTTTCGACCTATCATGTCGACACATCTATATATATTTCGGAACAACCATAGACACTCTATATGTGAATGTTGGAGTTGGCTATACAGGGTTGAGGTTAATTCCAAAATATATATAGTTTGAGTTGTGATCAATACTGAGATATGTATACACTGGGTCGTGGATTGATTCAAGATAATATTTATCGATTTATTTCTGTACATCTAACTGTGGACAACTAGTTGTAGGTTATTAACGAGGACAGCTGACTTAATAAACTTAAAACATCAAAATATATTAAAAGTGTTGTAAATATATTTTGAACATACTTTGATATATATGTATATATTGTTATAGGTTCGTGAATCAACCAGTGACCAAGTCTTACTTCCCGACGAAGTAAAAATCTGTGAAAGTGAGTTATAGTCCCACTTTTAAAATCTAATATTTTTGGGATGAGAATACATGCAGGTTTTATAAATGATTTACAAAATAGACACAAGTACGTGAAACTACATTCTATGGTTGAATTATCGAAATCGAATATGCCCCTTTTTATTAAGTCTGGTAATCTAAGAATTAGGGAACAGACACCCTAATTGACGCGAATCCTAAAGATAGATCTATTGGGCCAAACAAACCCTATCCAAAGTACCGGATGCTTTAGTACTTCGAAATTTATATCATATCCGAAGGGTGTCCCGGAATGATGGGGATATTCTTATATATGCATCTTGTTAATGTCGGTTACCAGGTGTTCACCATATGAATGATTTTTATCTCTATGTATGGGATGTGTATTGAAATATGAAATCTTGTGGTCTATTATTATGATTTGATATGTATAGGTTAAACCTATAACTCACCAACATTTTTGTTGACGTTTTAAGCATGTTTATTCTCAGGTGATTATTAAGAGCTTCCGCTGTCGCATACTTAAATAAGGACGAGATTTGGAGTCCATGCTTGTATGATATTGTGTAAAAACTGCATTCAAGAAACTTATTTTGTTGTAACATATTTGTATTGTAAACCATTATGTAATGGTCGTGTGTAAACAGGATATTTTAGATTATCATTATTTGATAATCTACGTAAAGCTTTTTAAAACCTTTATCTATGAAATAAAGGTTATGGTTTGTTTTAAAAATGAATGCAGTCTTTGAAAAACGTCTCATATAGAGGTCAAAACCTCGCAACGAAATCAATTAATATGGAACGTTTTTAATCAATAAGAACGGGACATTTCAGTTGGTATCCGAGCGTTGGTCTTAGAGAACCAGAATTTTGCATTAGTGTGTCTTATCGAGTTTGTTAGGATGCATTAGTGAGTCTGGACTTCGACCGTGTTTACTTGAAAAATGATTGCTTAACAAATTTTGTTGGAAACTATATATTTTTAACATGTGAATATTATGTGATATATTAATCTCTTAACGCATTTGATATTATGTGATAGATGTCTACCTCTAGAACAAGTCCCATTGACTCACCTAATAATAATGAAGAGTCAAATGTAAATTGGAATGATTCGTGGACTGATTCACAAGTTCCCGAAGAGGAACCGGAAGAAGAGTCGGAACCGGAAGAAGAATCGGAACCGGATGAAGAAATAGAACCGGTGGGGGAAATAATAAAACGGTTAAGTAAAAGAAAATCCTCAACCAACCGACCAAGGTTAATTATGGTCAATGGTGTTTCCGCCAAGGAAGCAAAATATTGGGAGGATTACCAATTCTCCGATGAATCGGATTCCGACGAGAATTTCGATGATGTTATAGAAATTACCCCAACTGAATTTAAAAAGGCAAAAGAAAATAATAAGGGAAAGGGTATAAAAATAGAGAAATCTAATTCCAACCTCGATGAACTTTATATGTATCGTCAACCCCCGAAGTCCTTAAGTTGTAACAATGACCCGGGAACCTCTAAACCACCAGGTTTTTCTAAACCAATGTGGAAAACGAGGGCTCGTATTAGGGGAACATCATATATCCCTAGAAACTTGGCAAAACGAACCAAAACCGAAGAAGAAGAAACAAGCGAGTCGGAATAAGATAGTTGTATTCGTGTGGTGTAATATATGTAATATAGTGTCCTTATGCTTTATGATATATGTAAAAATTGCTTGTATTAATAAGTATTTTTTTTATGAATCTAACTCTTGTCTATTTTACAGTATAAAAACACAAAATGGATAGACAACCCAATATTTTAAGAGACCTACCCGGAGACATGATTGATGAAATCTTGTCTAGAGTCGGTCAGAATTCTTCGGCACAACTATTTAAGGCGAGATCAGTTTGTAAGACATTCGAAGAACGTTCCAAGAATGCCTTGGTTTATAAAAGGCTTTCGTTCGAAAGATGGGGGATATCACATTGGGAAATCCATAAGTTACGATGTGTTTACTTTGACGCATATATTGCGGGGAACCCAAATGCTATTTTACGCAATGGGTTAAGAAATTATTTTGACTCAATATATCCGAATATTGGACTTCGTGATTTAGAAAAAGCGGCTAACATGCAACATAAAGAAGCATGTTATGCTTACGGATTAGTAATGTTCGCTTCTCACCAAAGTGAGAACAAGAACATCGGGCTACAACTATTAAACAAAACGTTCCCACAAGTGACGGAGTAGGTAATTGGGGTAAGAAATGAGGTTTTTAGATTGTTACGGGACTGTTGGACATTACGTAACCCTCGTCCCTTTGACGACGTTACAACACGCTGTCTTATCAACGGCCATAACGGTTATGTTCCACAAGACCAAGGATGGGAAGTAATCCTAGTAAAACCAGAATGCATGACTTGTTTCTGGACGTATGAATTACGTGTCTTTATTGCCTTTGCTGAACGACTTGTGTACTAGCTAGAATTATCTTCACAACTATCTTGTATCAAATTTATTGTGTGCGATATTTCATGCTATATGTAAAATAAGCGGTATTGTAAGTTTGTAAAATATTGTATAAAAGTTTGAACGCGAAATATTATTATAATCAGTTTTTCATATAGAATTGTAGTAGTTGAATTGTATATTAGCTACTAAGTATGAACTTAACGGGTAGGTACTACCCGAATTTAAACTTATAAAACGCTAATATGAAGAAAAAGCTTTTATAAATGAGTTCATATTATGCTACGAAATACTATTAACTACTCTTAATATTCTGTATGATTAACTTGTTCCATTTGACTATTTTGAAGGAAATGTCACCGACTACTCGACACACCGTGAATATGAATGAAGAGGAATTCCGTACTTTTCTAGCTTCAAACATAGCCGCAGTACAGGCTGCGCTACATACCAACAATAACCTTGGATCTAGCTGTAAGTTTTTCGTATGCCCGAGAGACATATTTAATTAATGTGGCTAACATGTTATGATCCAAGTCGGGTCATACCCAATAACAAGCTTACCGACACCTTAATCGTATTTTGATCTTAACGATTGGATCGTTGATTGAATTACGCAACACTTGAAATTTAAGAAAAATGGTTTTCTTAAATAATATTACTTGATGTGTATATAAATTATGGTGTAATTTATATAACAAGAATTTAATTATTTATAGGTTAAATAATTAATAAAGTTAAGTTACATTTTATAAAATTGGTTTTATAAAATAATGTAAACATAACTTATAATATGGATTTAATTATTTATAGGTTAAATAATTAATTTAGTTATGTTACATTTTGTAAAGTTAGTTTTGTAAAATATATAATGTGCAAGTTTATAAAAATGTATTTTATAAAATCTAGTTTTATAAATACTAGTTTTATAAAAACTAGTTTTATAAAATCTAGTCTTATAAAATAAGTTAATAAAAGATTGGAAGTGGCATGGGAGTATGGAGAAGGCATGCTCTTTTGACTTGCTTTTACCTTGTTACTTGCATTCCATGTGCATATTAACCAATACATTTTGCAAGACCAACACACACATGCAATACACATCATAAACTAGCAAAAAAAATTCTGCATACTCCCTCAATTGGAGCTGCTGCTGCCGTGACCTTTCTTAGGGGTAGGAGAGCTCATTTTAATTTTTTGCAAGTCTATTTCAAGTGTAAGTTAAATCCTAACCAAAGTACAAAGTGTTGGTGGCAAGCTTGGGGTATATCATCTTGAGGTTTCATACTTTTGGAACTCCATTCATCATCATCATCTTCATCACTCATCAACAAGCTTGGAGTAGGTATAAACCCTTTTCTTGCTTGTAGTTTGTAAGTATGTTTCACAACTTGATCCTAATTGGGATTTAACTTTAATTGGTTAAAGATTAACATGTTCTAAAATGGTAATTACTTGCTTCCGCTTTTAATTGATTCTTAAAATGTTTTATACATAATGGAACTTGTTAAATCCCAACAATGGTATCTAGAGCCGAAGTTGTTGAAATATGCTTCGAGATGATTTATTAAACTCACTATAATTTTGCATTTTATGTACATGCATGAAAGTAAAATGCAAGATATTATATGTTTGGGTGGGTTACATGTTTGGCCGAATTTAGGGAGGTTTCAAATGGGTTTGGAACTTGCCATTTGGTCATATTTTGTTGTATGTTGTTGTTCACAATCAAGACTTGGCCTTGTGTTTGAATGGATGCATGTTTGGTTGATTTAATTTATTCATTTGGCATGTAATATTAATTCATTCATGTGGTTGTATTATTCAAGCAATTTGGTTTGTAATATTATTATTTTGGTTATGTAATTTATTTTATATTTGGCATGTAAAATAGATTAGGTTGTATTTTCATTTTTAGAGAAAAATGTATTAGGATATATTTTTTTGTAAAAGATGAAGATGCAAGATGAAGAACACAAGAAGAAGCATTTTGGATGCAAGATTAAGTGGGAGATTTAAAATCTCCTACTTTGTGTTATAACCCCTTTACCGGTGACATTTGTTTTCGGCTAAACAAATGTCTACCAAATCGGCTTGATTGTGAACACATTTGTTTGCATGCGTGGTTGTTTTATTTCTTGTATGATTGTAGATTGTGTATGTTACTACAACAAGTTATCACACAAGTTAACAACAAGCATAACTACAATTTAATTGGTTAAATTATTAACGACATGCAAAACGTCAATTTAAATGGTTAAATTAAAAACGGCTAAAAGGACATTAATAAACGGTTATTAAGAACATGATAAGGATCATATATATAAAATGGTTTACATCATGTAATTGGCTAAAATTACTAGACTTGAAAATGGATTTCAAATGAACCATACACTAAATGCATGTTGGTGTATGGCATATATGTTCTCTCAAACTAGAATTAATGAAAACTTAAAATCCCTTAATCAACATAGCAAACAAGTTAAACGCCATCCTTTTGTGTGACACTTAAAAATATTAGGGAACTCATAATGGGATAAAGGTCACCTAACCGTTATAAGCAAACTAATATGGTTAAGGTAAAATTCACATGCTTGTGGGATAAAGGTCACCTAACCACTTGCATGTTAATTTTACATGTTTACACAAGTAGGACGACTTGATTTGGGAATCATGAACTTAGGGTCACTAAAGCATGAGGAACAAATAGGCGTTGATGGGATAAATAAGCCATGCAAAAGGATTGCATGATCCCATAATTTAGAAGTTGCAAAAGGATTGCAATTGTCATATAAATGACTACCTAGCTAAATCAAATAACGGGATAAAGGTCACCTAACCGAAATTTGATTTACCGTTGGATTCTAATATTTAATAAGACAATTATAATATAAAAGGGTATTGTTTATTAAATTTGAAATCAATACTTAAATGAACTTTGTTAATTTTGTAGATGGCCGCTAATAACAACAACAACATGCAAAACGCACCACTTAACCTAAACAACCTATCGTTGAGGTCTCTCCTTGAGAAAGACAAACTCAACCATACGAACTTTATGGATTGGTTCCGTAATCTTAGGATTGTCCTCAAACTCGAGGATAAAGCGTATGTGTTGGAGGACCCCATTCCCGATCAACCCGACATGGATGATACGGAGGGCATGGCCTACTATGACAAATATTGTGCCGATTCGGTGCAAGTTGGTTGCCTAATGCTTGGGACTATGATACCCGAACTCCAAAAGGATTTCGAACATCATAGTGCATATGACATGATAACGCAATTGAAGGAGATGTTCCTTCAACAAGCACGTGTCGAGCGCTTCGAAACGGTTCGAGCGCTACATGCATGTCGTATGGATGACACCCAATCCGTCTCCTCCTATGTCCTCAAAATGAAAAGCCTCATTGATCGCGCAAACCGTCTTAACCTCAACATTTCTAATGAGCTAGCCACCGATCTTATCCTAAACTCCTTGTCAAAGAGGTTTGACCAATTTGTAATTAATTACAATATGAATGGGATGGATAAGACCATCGGTGAGCTTCATGGCATGTTAAGGACGGCCGAAACAAGCATGGGTAAAAGGGCTTCACATGTGCTAATGATCAATGATGGCGGGTCAAAAGGTAACAACACCTCTAAGCCTAAGGTGGCTAAGAGAAAAGGACCCGCCCATCAAGGCAAGGGAAAGGGGAGGATGGTTACCCCAACCAAAAACAAGAACAAGAAGCAAAAGGTTACCGGACAAGCAAACCCCAAGGAAGACCCGTGCTTCGGTTGCGGTGAAATGGGTCACTGGAAACGGAACTGCCCGGTCTACCTTAAGGAGTTGAAGGAAAAGAGGGATGCGGGGCAAACCTCAGGTAACATATATATGGTATATATAGAGCTTAGTATTACTTCTTCTAATACATGGGTATTAGACACTGGATGTGGAACTCACATTTGCAATTCTTTGCAGGGGTTCAAAAGAAGTAGCAAGCAAACGGGAACATCAAGTCTCTTTATGGGTAATGGAGCCAAAGTGCAAGTGAAGGCTCAAGGAGACTTTGTATTAAAGCTTCCAAGTGGTTTGGAACTTATTTTGAACAATGTTTTGTATGCACCGGATTTATGTCGAAACATTATTTCAGTTTCCCGTTTAAAACAATGTGGTTTTTATCTTAATTTTGTTAATAATGATATCCATGTTTATTTAGATAATGTATTCTATTTTAAGGCTTCGCCTTCGAATGGAATTTATGAATTGGTTCATAATGATACATCATCTAGTAGCTCAATATACCATACTAGCACCAAGAGACTCAAAAGGGATTTGAGTGATTCCTACTTATGGCATTGTCGCCTTGGTCACATAAACAAGAACCGAATGCATACACTTCAAAAGAATGGACTCTTGAAATCAAATGAGATGGACTCGTTTGATGTGTGTGAATCTTGTTTACAAGGCAAAATGACTAAAGCACCTTTCAAAGGGACCTATGAAAGGGCTAAGGACTTATTGGGATTAATACATTCGGATGTATGTGGACCCTTTAAGCCCATAGCAAGGAATGGTGAAAGATACTTCGTTACTTTCATTGATGACTTCAGTCGTTTTGGATATGTCTACTTGTTAAGACATAAGGACGAAACTTTTGAAGCATTCAAAGAATATCAAAGCGAAGTACAAAATCAACTCAATAAGACAATCAAGGTACTTCGTACCGATAGAGGAGGTGAATACCTAAGCGATGCTTTCCAAGATCATCTTAGGAGTTGTGGGATTATCTCACAACTTACTCCACCAGGAACACCCCAACTTAATGGAGTTTCCGAAAGGAGGAACCGAACCCTAATGGATATGGTTCGATCTATGATGGCAAGAAGCTCGTTACCTCTATCGTTTTGGGGTTATTGTCTATGCTCCGCGGCTCGTATTTTAAATATGGCCCCAACCAAGAAAGTGGAACGAACTCCTCATGAGATGTGGTTTGGAAAACCTCCGTCTCTATCATACTTAAAGGTATGGGGATGCGAAGCTTATCCTAAGCGTTACGTCCCTAATAAGTTGAATGCTCGATCCACGAAGTGTATCTTCATAGGATATCCCAAGGATGATATGGGATACTATTTCTATGATCAAACCGAGCAAAATGTATTTGTTGCTCGAAAGGCTGAATTCCTTGAAACTAAGTTCCTAATGGAAGGAAATAGTGAGAGGAAGATAGATCTTGAAGAAGTTCAAGATCAAGTAGATGATACACAATTGGTTGACACTAGCACTCAACATGAAAATGTTGATAGTGATCAAATGGATGATCAAAATACACAAGACGTTCGCAGATCTGGTAGGATTAGTAATCCTCCTGAGAGATATGGGTTTCTCATGGATGGTTGCTATGTGGTTGATTTGGATGAACCAACAAACTACCAAGATGCTTTATCAAGGATTGATAAGGATAAATGGCAGGAAGCCATGAACGCTGAGATGCAATCCATGTATGACAACCAAGTTTGGGAACTTGTTGAACAACCTACTGGCTCAAGGCTAGTTGATTGTAAATGGCTTTTCAAGATGAAAACCGACATACATGGAAACTTGGATACATATAAAGCTAGACTTGTAGCAAAAGGTTTCACTCAAACTCAAGGGGTTGACTATGATGAAACTTTTTCGCCTGTGGCAATGCTAAAGTCTATTAGGATATTACTTGCCATTGCTGCTCATTATGATTATGAAATATGGCAAATGGATGTCAAGACCGCTTTCCTAAACGGACATCTTGAGGAAGATGTCTACATGGTTCAGCCTGAAGGTTTTGTTGATCCGAAATATCCTAAGAAAGTATGCAAGTTAAAGAAGTCAATCTACGGATTGAAACAAGCATCTAGAATGTGGAATCATCGTTTTAATGAGGAGGCCAAGAAATTTGGCTTCATTAAAAATGGTGATGAAGCTTGTGTATACAAGAAAGCTAGTGGGAGTACTATCATGTTCCTTGTACTATATGTGGATGATATATTGTTATTTGGAAATGATATTCCGGCAATGCAAGGTGTTAAAACGTGGTTAAGCAAATGCTTCTCCATTAAGGATCTTGGGGAAGCACAATACGTTTTGGGGATTGGGATCTACAGGGATAGATCCAAGAAACTGATAGGTTTAAATCAAAGTGCATACATTGAAAAGATCTTGAAAAGGTTCAAGATGGAGAACTCTAAGAAAGGTTTGGTACCTAATCAAAAGGGAACACTTCTCAGTTCATCTCAGTGCCCCACCACGAAAGATGAACAGGAGAGAATGAAGAAAGTCCCATATGCTTCTGCCATTGGGTCAATCATGTATGCAATGATATGCACTAGACCGGATGTGTCATGCGCTCTTAGCCTGACAAGTAGATACCAGAATAACCCAGGAAACAGTCATTGGATTGCTGTTAAAAGTATATTGAAATACCTTAGGAGGACTAAGGATATGTTTCTTATATATGGGTCTGGTGAGGAGGAACTCGCTGTAAAAGGTTACGTGGACGCGAGTTTCCAAACTGATCGTGATGATTCTCGATCACAATCCGGTTATGTCTTCACATTAAATGGAGGTGCGGTCTCTTGGAAGAGTTCAAAACAGGATGTTGTTGCTCTATCCACTACAGAGTCAGAGTACATCGCCGCATCATTGGCAGCTCAGGAAGCTGCATGGATGAAGAAATTCATCGACGACTTAGGAGTAGTCCCTTCCATTCAGGACCCTCTTGAGATCTTTTGTGACAACGAGGGTGCGATTGCTCAAATCAAGGAACCTCGTGCTCATCAAAAGACACGTCACATTGAGCGGAGATTCAATTACATAAGGGATGAAGTTGAAAAGGGAAAGATATGTATTCACAAAGTTCACACAGATCTTAATATAGCGGATCCTCTCACGAAGCTCTTACATGGATCAAAACATGCAGGACATGTTTGTGCATTAGGGCTTCAATATTCTAGTGATTGGACATGATCTGTTTTAAGTATTGTAACGGAACGAAATTGTTCAAACTCATTAATATAATTATGGTTTAATTTATTTTGAGTTATGTTCCTATTTTGCATATTTTATCCATGAATAAGTAATTATTCTAAATTCCGTAGTCGATCACATTTGTGGGAACAAGTGTGAGGTTTAGACTATTATGAACTTGGATTGGTATACATGCACGGGATGAATGTGGGGCAAGGTTGCAACCAAGGTTCATAGATATTTGTGGGATACAAATATTGGAAGACCCGCCCTCAAGATTTACAAAATGGAGCCTTTGTGGTTGATCACATGTAATCTTGAGTAAAGGCGAATATCATTGTATCCTCTGACCTGAGATACATATTGGGTTCGGATATCTACCGAGTATCGTACCTTGATTCCTTCCTTCGCTATTCTGAAATATGGTAGTTCACAAGGAAGAGCTCAGGCATAATGCAAGGTACATATTTAGGACGTATGTAGTCAAGATGGAATTTGTCCCTCTTATTCGTTGAGAGTCAGATGTCTAAGGCCTGATAAAGTTATATCTAAAAGAGAGTGATCACTCTGTATCTCTTGGATTTAACATGACATCTAGGACGAAAGGATATAATAAAAAATTCACCTATTCATATTCGAGATGGGAACTCAAAAGGGATGATGTTATTGAATGGCACAAAGTCATAACATATTGGGGGTGGTGGACGGTCGTTAGGTGGTATCCATCACTTGCATTAATTTCTTATGTTTCTCGTGCAAGTGGGAGATTGTAAGTTTTTCGTATGCCCGAGAGACATATTTAATTAATGTGGCTAACATGTTATGATCCAAGTCGGGTCATACCCAATAACAAGCTTACCGACACCTTAATCGTATTTTGATCTTAACGATTGGATCGTTGATTGAATTACGCAACACTTGAAATTTAAGAAAAATGGTTTTCTTAAATAATATTACTTGATGTGTATATAAATTATGGTATAATTTATATAACAAGAATTTAATTATTTATAGGTTAAATAATTAATAAAGTTAAGTTACATTTTATAAAATTGGTTTTATAAAATAATGTAAACATAACTTATAATATGGATTTAATTATTTATAGGTTAAATAATTAATTTAGTTATGTTACATTTTGTAAAGTTAGTTTTGTAAAATATATAATGTGCAAGTTTATAAAAATGTATTTTATAAAATCTAGTTTTATAAATACTAGTTTTATAAAAACTAGTTTTATAAAATCTAGTCTTATAAAATAAGTTAATAAAAGATTGGAAGTGGCATGGGAGTATGGAGAAGGCATGCTCTTTTGACTTGCTTTTACCTTGTTACTTGCATTCCATGTGCATATTAACCAATACATTTTGCAAGACCAACACACACATGCAATACACATCATAAACTAGCAAAAAAAATTCTGCATACTCCCTCAATTGGAGCTGCTGCTGCCGTGACCTTTCTTAGGGGTAGGAGAGCTCATTTTAATTTTTTGCAAGTCTATTTCAAGTGTAAGTTAAATCCTAACCAAAGTACAAAGTGTTGGTGGCAAGCTTGGGGTATATCATCTTGAGGTTTCATACTTTTGGAACTCCATTCATCATCATCATCTTCATCACTCATCAACAAGCTTGGAGTAGGTATAAACCCTTTTCTTGCTTGTAGTTTGTAAGTATGTTTCACAACTTGATCCTAATTGGGATTTAACTTTAATTGGTTAAAGATTAACATGTTCTAAAATGGTAATTACTTGCTTTCGCTTTTAATTGATTCTTAAAATGTTTTATACATAATGGAACTTGTTAAATCCCAACAATGGTATCTAGAGCCGAAGTTGTTGAAATATGCTTCGAGATGATTTATTAAACTCACTATAATTTTGCATTTTATGTACATGCATGAAAGTAAAATGCAAGATATTATATGTTTGGGTGGGTTACATGTTTGGCCGAATTTAGGGAGGTTTCAAATGGGTTTGGAACTTGCCATTTGGTCATATTTTGTTGTATGTTGTTGTTCACAATCAAGACTTGGCCTTGTGTTTGAATGGATGCATGTTTGGTTGATTTAATTTATTCATTTGGCATGTAATATTAATTCATTCATGTGGTTGTATTATTCAAGCAATTTGGTTTGTAATATTATTATTTTGGTTATGTAATTTATTTTATATTTGGCATGTAAAATAGATTAGGTTGTATTTTCATTTTTAGAGAAAAATGTATTAGGATATATTTTTTTGTAAAAGATGAAGATGCAAGATGAAGAACACAAGAAGAAGCATTTTGGATGCAAGATTAAGTGGGAGATTTAAAATCTCCTACTTTGTGTTATAACCCCTTTACCGGTGACATTTGTTTTCGGCTAAACAAATGTCTACCAAATCGGCTTGATTGTGAACACATTTGTTTGCATGCGTGGTTGTTTTATTTCTTGTATGATTGTAGATTGTGTATGTTACTACAACAAGTTATCACACAAGTTAACAACAAGCATAACTACAATTTAATTGGTTAAATTATTAACGACATGCAAAACGTCAATTTAAATGGTTAAATTAAAAACGGCTAAAAGGACATTAATAAACGGTTATTAAGAACATGATAAGGATCATATATATAAAATGGTTTACATCATGTAATTGGCTAAAATTACTAGACTTGAAAATGGATTTCAAATGAACCATACACTAAATGCATGTTGGTGTATGGCATATATGTTCTCTCAAACTAGAATTAATGAAAACTTAAAATCCCTTAATCAACATAGCAAACAAGTTAAACGCCATCCTTTTGTGTGACACTTAAAAATATTAGGGAACTCATAATGGGATAAAGGTCACCTAACCGTTATAAGCAAACTAATATGGTTAAGGTAAAATTCACATGCTTGTGGGATAAAGGTCACCTAACCACTTGCATGTTAATTTTACATGTTTACACAAGTAGGACGACTTGATTTGGGAATCATGAACTTAGGGTCACTAAAGCATGAGGAACAAATAGGCGTTGATGGGATAAATAAGCCATGCAAAAGGATTGCATGATCCCATAATTTAGAAGTTGCAAAAGGATTGCAATTGTCATATAAATGACTACCTAGCTAAATCAAATAACGGGATAAAGGTCACCTAACCGAAATTTGATTTACCGTTGGATTCTAATATTTAATAAGACAATTATAATATAAAAGGGTATTGTTTATTAAATTTGAAATCAATACTTAAATGAACTTTGTTAATTTTGTAGATGGCCGCTAATAACAACAACAACATGCAAAACGCACCACTTAACCTAAACAACCTATCGTTGAGGTCTCTCCTTGAGAAAGACAAACTCAACCATACGAACTTTATGGATTGGTTCCGTAATCTTAGGATTGTCCTCAAACTCGAGGATAAAGCGTATGTGTTGGAGGACCCCATTCCCGATCAACCCGACATGGATGATACGGAGGGCATGGCCTACTATGACAAATATTGTGCCGATTCGGTGCAAGTTGGTTGCCTAATGCTTGGGACTATGATACCCGAACTCCAAAAGGATTTCGAACATCATAGTGCATATGACATGATAACGCAATTGAAGGAGATGTTCCTTCAACAAGCACGTGTCGAGCGCTTCGAAACGGTTCGAGCGCTACATGCATGTCGTATGGATGACACCCAATCCGTCTCCTCCTATGTCCTCAAAATGAAAAGCCTCATTGATCGCGCAAACCGTCTTAACCTCAACATTTCTAATGAGCTAGCCACCGATCTTATCCTAAACTCCTTGTCAAAGAGGTTTGACCAATTTGTAATTAATTACAATATGAATGGGATGGATAAGACCATCGGTGAGCTTCATGGCATGTTAAGGACGGCCGAAACAAGCATGGGTAAAAGGGCTTCACCTGTGCTAATGATCAATGATGGCGGGTCAAAAGGTAACAACACCTCTAAGCCTAAGGTGGCTAAGAGAAAAGGACCCGCCCATCAAGGCAAGGGAAAGGGGAGGATGGTTACCCCAACCAAAAACAAGAACAAGAAGCAAAAGGTTACCGGACAAGCAAACCCCAAGGAAGACCCGTGCTTCGGTTGCGGTGAAATGGGTCACTGGAAACGGAACTGCCCGGTCTACCTTAAGGAGTTGAAGGAAAAGAGGGATGCGGGGCAAACCTCAGGTAACATATATATGGTATATATAGAGCTTAGTATTACTTCTTCTAATACATGGGTATTAGACACTGGATGTGGAACTCACATTTGCAATTCTTTGCAGGGGTTCAAAAGAAGTAGCAAGCAAACGGGAACATCAAGTCTCTTTATGGGTAATGGAGCCAAAGTGCAAGTGAAGGCTCAAGGAGACTTTGTATTAAAGCTTCCAAGTGGTTTGGAACTTATTTTGAACAATGTTTTGTATGCACCGGATTTATGTCGAAACATTATTTCAGTTTCCCGTTTAAAACAATGTGGTTTTTATCTTAATTTTGTTAATAATGATATCCATGTTTATTTAGATAATGTATTCTATTTTAAGGCTTCGCCTTCGAATGGAATTTATGAATTGGTTCATAATGATACATCATCTAGTAGCTCAATATACCATACTAGCACCAAGAGACTCAAAAGGGATTTGAGTGATTCCTACTTATGGCATTGTCGCCTTGGTCACATAAACAAGAACCGAATGCATACACTTCAAAAGAATGGACTCTTGAAATCAAATGAGATGGACTCGTTTGATGTGTGTGAATCTTGTTTACAAGGCAAAATGACTAAAGCACCTTTCAAAGGGACCTATGAAAGGGCTAAGGACTTATTGGGATTAATACATTCGGATGTATGTGGACCCTTTAAGCCCATAGCAAGGAATGGTGAAAGATACTTCGTTACTTTCATTGATGACTTCAGTCGTTTTGGATATGTCTACTTGTTAAGACATAAGGACGAAACTTTTGAAGCATTCAAAGAATATCAAAGCGAAGTACAAAATCAACTCAATAAGACAATCAAGGTACTTCGTACCGATAGAGGAGGTGAATACCTAAGCGATGCTTTCCAAGATCATCTTAGGAGTTGTGGGATTATCTCACAACTTACTCCACCAGGAACACCCCAACTTAATGGAGTTTCCGAAAGGAGGAACCGAACCCTAATGGATATGGTTCGATCTATGATGGCAAGAAGCTCGTTACCTCTATCGTTTTGGGGTTATTGTCTATGCTCCGCGGCTCGTATTTTAAATATGGCCCCAACCAAGAAAGTGGAACGAACTCCTCATGAGATGTGGTTTGGAAAACCTCCGTCTCTATCATACTTAAAGGTATGGGGATGCGAAGCTTATCCTAAGCGTTACGTCCCTAATAAGTTGAATGCTCGATCCACGAAGTGTATCTTCATAGGATATCCCAAGGATGATATGGGATACTATTTCTATGATCAAACCGAGCAAAATGTATTTGTTGCTCGAAAGGCTGAATTCCTTGAAACTAAGTTCCTAATGGAAGGAAATAGTGAGAGGAAGATAGATCTTGAAGAAGTTCAAGATCAAGTAGATGATACACAATTGGTTGACACTAGCACTCAACATGAAAATGTTGATAGTGATCAAATGGATGATCAAAATACACAAGACGTTCGCAGATCTGGTAGGATTAGTAATCCTCCTGAGAGATATGGGTTTCTCATGGATGGTTGCTATGTGGTTGATTTGGATGAACCAACAAACTACCAAGATGCTTTATCAAGGATTGATAAGGATAAATGGCAGGAAGCCATGAACGCTGAGATGCAATCCATGTATGACAACCAAGTTTGGGAACTTGTTGAACAACCTACTGGCTCAAGGCTAGTTGATTGTAAATGGCTTTTCAAGATGAAAACCGACATACATGGAAACTTGGATACATATAAAGCTAGACTTGTAGCAAAAGGTTTCACTCAAACTCAAGGTGTTGACTATGATGAAACTTTTTCGCCTGTGGCAATGCTAAAGTCTATTAGGATATTACTTGCCATTGCTGCTCATTATGATTATGAAATATGGCAAATGGATGTCAAGACCGCTTTCCTAAACGGACATCTTGAGGAAGATGTCTACATGGTTCAGCCTGAAGGTTTTGTTGATCCGAAATATCCTAAGAAAGTATGCAAGTTAAAGAAGTCAATCTACGGATTGAAACAAGCATCTAGAATGTGGAATCATCGTTTTAATGAGGAGGCCAAGAAATTTGGCTTCATTAAAAATGGTGATGAAGCTTGTGTATACAAGAAAGCTAGTGGGAGTACTATCATGTTCCTTGTACTATATGTGGATGATATATTGTTATTTGGAAATGATATTCCTGCAATGCAAGGTGTTAAAACGTGGTTAAGCAAATGCTTCTCCATTAAGGATCTTGGGGAAGCACAATACGTTTTGGGGATTGGGATCTACAGGGATAGATCCAAGAAACTGATAGGTTTAAATCAAAGTGCATACATTGAAAAGATCTTGAAAAGGTTCAAGATGGAGAACTCTAAGAAAGGTTTGGTACCTAATCAAAAGGGAACACTTCTCAGTTCATCTCAGTGCCCCACCACGAAAGATGAACAGGAGAGAATGAAGAAAGTCCCATATGCTTCTGCCATTGGGTCAATCATGTATGCAATGATATGCACTAGACCGGATGTGTCATGCGCTCTTAGCCTGACAAGTAGATACCAGAATAACCCAGGAAACAGTCATTGGATTGCTGTTAAAAGTATATTGAAATACCTTAGGAGGACTAAGGATATGTTTCTTATATATGGGTCTGGTGAGGAGGAACTCGCTGTAAAAGGTTACGTGGACGCGAGTTTCCAAACTGATCGTGATGATTCTCGATCACAATCCGGTTATGTCTTCACATTAAATGGAGGTGCGGTCTCTTGGAAGAGTTCAAAACAGGATGTTGTTGCTCTATCCACTACAGAGTCAGAGTACATCGCCGCATCATTGGCAGCTCAGGAAGCTGCATGGATGAAGAAATTCATCGACGACTTAGGAGTAGTCCCTTCCATTCAGGACCCTCTTGAGATCTTTTGTGACAACGAGGGTGCGATTGCTCAAATCAAGGAACCTCGTGCTCATCAAAAGACACGTCACATTGAGCGGAGATTCAACTACATAAGAGATGAAGTTGAAAAGGGAAAGATATGTATTCACAAAGTTCACACAGATCTTAATATAGCGGATCCTCTCACGAAGCTCTTACATGGATCAAAACATGCAGGACATGTTTGTGCATTAGGGCTTCGATATTCTAGTGATTGGACATGATCTGTTTTAAGTATTGTAACGAAACGAAATTGTTCAAACTCATTAATATAATTATGGTTTAATTTATTTTGAGTTATGTTCCTATTTTGCATATTTTATCCATGAATAAGTAATTATTCTAAATTCCGTAGTCGATCACATTTGTGGGAACAAGTGTGAGGTTTAGACTATTATGAACTTGGATTGGTATACATGCACGGGATGAATGTGGGGCAAGGTTGCAACCAAGGTTCATAGATATTTGTGGGATACAAATATTGGAAGACCCGCCCTCAAGATTTACAAAATGGAGCCTTTGTGGTTGATCACATGTAATCTTGAGTAAAGGCGAATATCATTGTATCCTCTGACCTGAGATACATATTGGGTTCGGATATCTACCGAGTATCGTACCTTGATTCCTTCCTTCGCTATTCTGAAATATGGTAGTTCACAAGGAAGAGCTCAGGCATAATGCAAGGTACATATTTAGGACGTATGTAGTCAAGATGGAATTTGTCCCTCTTATTCGTTGAGAGTCAGATGTCTAAGGCCTGATAAAGTTATATCTAAAAGAGAGTGATCACTCTGTATCTCTTGGATTTAACATGACATCTAGGACGAAAGGATATAATAAAAAATTCACCTATTCATATTCGAGATGGGAACTCAAAAGGGATGATGTTATTGAATGGCACAAAGTCATAACATATTGGGGGTGGTGGACGGTCGTTAGGTGGTATCCATCACTTGCATTAATTTCTTATGTTTCTCGTGCAAGTGGGAGATTGTAAGTTTTTCGTATGCCCGAGAGACATATTTAATTAATGTGGCTAACATGTTATGATCCAAGTCGGGTCATACCCAATAACAAGCTTACCGACACCTTAATCGTATTTTGATCTTAACGATTGGATCGTTGATTGAATTACGCAACACTTGAAATTTAAGAAAAATGGTTTTCTTAAATAATATTACTTGATGTGTATATAAATTATGGTATAATTTATATAACAAGAATTTAATTATTTATAGGTTAAATAATTAATAAAGTTAAGTTACATTTTATAAAATTGGTTTTATAAAATAATGTAAACATAACTTATAATATGGATTTAATTATTTATAGGTTAAATAACTAATTTAGTTATGTTACATTTTGTAAAGTTAGTTTTGTAAAATATATAATGTGCAAGTTTATAAAAATGTATTTTATAAAATCTAGTTTTATAAATACTAGTTTTATAAAAACTAGTTTTATAAAATCTAGTCTTATAAAATAAGTTAATAAAAGATTGGAAGTGGCATGGGAGTATGGAGAAGGCATGCTCTTTTGACTTGCTTTTACCTTGTTACTTGCATTCCATGTGCATATTAACCAATACATTTTGCAAGACCAACACACACATGCAATACACATCATAAACTAGCAAAAAAAATTCTGCATACTCCCTCAATTGGAGCTGCTGCTGCCGTGACCTTTCTTAGGGGTAGGAGAGCTCATTTTAATTTTTTGCAAGTCTATTTCAAGTGTAAGTTAAATCCTAACCAAAGTACAAAGTGTTGGTGGCAAGCTTGGGGTATATCATCTTGAGGTTTCATACTTTTGGAACTCCATTCATCATCATCATCTTCATCACTCATCAACAAGCTTGGAGTAGGTATAAACCCTTTTCTTGCTTGTAGTTTGTAAGTATGTTTCACAACTTGATCCTAATTGGGATTTAACTTTAATTGGTTAAAGATTAACATGTTCTAAAATGGTAATTACTTGCTTTCGCTTTTAATTGATTCTTAAAATGTTTTATACATAATGGAACTTGTTAAATCCCAACAATGGTATCTAGAGCCGAAGTTGTTGAAATATGCTTCGAGATGATTTATTAAACTCACTATAATTTTGCATTTTATGTACATGCATGAAAGTAAAATGCAAGATATTATATGTTTGGGTGGGTTACATGTTTGGCCGAATTTAGGGAGGTTTCAAATGGGTTTGGAACTTGCCATTTGGTCATATTTTGTTGTATGTTGTTGTTCACAATCAAGACTTGGCCTTGTGTTTGAATGGATGCATGTTTGGTTGATTTAATTTATTCATTTGGCATGTAATATTAATTCATTCATGTGGTTGTATTATTCAAGCAATTTGGTTTGTAATATTATTATTTTGGTTATGTAATTTATTTTATATTTGGCATGTAAAATAGATTAGGTTGTATTTTCATTTTTAGAGAAAAATGTATTAGGATATATTTTTTTGTAAAAGATGAAGATGCAAGATGAAGAACACAAGAAGAAGCATTTTGGATGCAAGATTAAGTGGGAGATTTAAAATCTCCTACTTTGTGTTATAACCCCTTTACCGGTGACATTTGTTTTCGGCTAAACAAATGTCTACCAAATCGGCTTGATTGTGAACACATTTGTTTGCATGCGTGGTTGTTTTATTTCTTGTATGATTGTAGATTGTGTATGTTACTACAACAAGTTATCACACAAGTTAACAACAAGCATAACTACAATTTAATTGGTTAAATTATTAACGACATGCAAAACGTCAATTTAAATGGTTAAATTAAAAACGGCTAAAAGGACATTAATAAACGGTTATTAAGAACATGATAAGGATCATATATATAAAATGGTTTACATCATGTAATTGGCTAAAATTACTAGACTTGAAAATGGATTTCAAATGAACCATACACTAAATGCATGTTGGTGTATGGCATATATGTTCTCTCAAACTAGAATTAATGAAAACTTAAAATCCCTTAATCAACATAGCAAACAAGTTAAACGCCATCCTTTTGTGTGACACTTAAAAATATTAGGGAACTCATAATGGGATAAAGGTCACCTAACCGTTATAAGCAAACTAATATGGTTAAGGTAAAATTCACATGCTTGTGGGATAAAGGTCACCTAACCACTTGCATGTTAATTTTACATGTTTACACAAGTAGGACGACTTGATTTGGGAATCATGAACTTAGGGTCACTAAAGCATGAGGAACAAATAGGCGTTGATGGGATAAATAAGCCATGCAAAAGGATTGCATGATCCCATAATTTAGAAGTTGCAAAAGGATTGCAATTGTCATATAAATGACTACCTAGCTAAATCAAATAACGGGATAAAGGTCACCTAACCGAAATTTGATTTACCGTTGGATTCTAATATTTAATAAGACAATTATAATATAAAAGGGTATTGTTTATTAAATTTGAAATCAATACTTAAATGAACTTTGTTAATTTTGTAGATGGCCGCTAATAACAACAACAACATGCAAAACGCACCACTTAACCTAAACAACCTATCGTTGAGGTCTCTCCTTGAGAAAGACAAACTCAACCATACGAACTTTATGGATTGGTTCCGTAATCTTAGGATTGTCCTCAAACTCGAGGATAAAGCGTATGTGTTGGAGGACCCCATTCCCGATCAACCCGACATGGATGATACGGAGGGCATGGCCTACTATGACAAATATTGTGCCGATTCGGTGCAAGTTGGTTGCCTAATGCTTGGGACTATGATACCCGAACTCCAAAAGGATTTCGAACATCATAGTGCATATGACATGATAACGCAATTGAAGGAGATGTTCCTTCAACAAGCACGTGTCGAGCGCTTCGAAACGGTTCGAGCGCTACATGCATGTCGTATGGATGACACCCAATCCGTCTCCTCCTATGTCCTCAAAATGAAAAGCCTCATTGATCGCGCAAACCGTCTTAACCTCAACATTTCTAATGAGCTAGCCACCGATCTTATCCTAAACTCCTTGTCAAAGAGGTTTGACCAATTTGTAATTAATTACAATATGAATGGGATGGATAAGACCATCGGTGAGCTTCATGGCATGTTAAGGACGGCCGAAACAAGCATGGGTAAAAGGGCTTCACCTGTGCTAATGATCAATGATGGCGGGTCAAAAGGTAACAACACCTCTAAGCCTAAGGTGGCTAAGAGAAAAGGACCCGCCCATCAAGGCAAGGGAAAGGGGAGGATGGTTACCCCAACCAAAAACAAGAACAAGAAGCAAAAGGTTACCGGACAAGCAAACCCCAAGGAAGACCCGTGCTTCGGTTGCGGTAAAATGGGTCACTGGAAACGGAACTGCCCGGTCTACCTTAAGGAGTTGAAGGAAAAGAGGGATGCGGGGCAAACCTCAGGTAACATATATATGGTATATATAGAGCTTAGTATTACTTCTTCTAATACATGGGTATTAGACACTGGATGTGGAACTCACATTTGCAATTCTTTGCAGGGGTTCAAAAGAAGTAGCAAGCAAACGGGAACATCAAGTCTCTTTATGGGTAATGGAGCCAAAGTGCAAGTGAAGGCTCAAGGAGACTTTGTATTAAAGCTTCCAAGTGGTTTGGAACTTATTTTGAACAATGTTTTGTATGCACCGGATTTATGTCGAAACATTATTTCAGTTTCCCGTTTAAAACAATGTGGTTTTTATCTTAATTTTGTTAATAATGATATCCATGTTTATTTAGATAATGTATTCTATTTTAAGGCTTCGCCTTCGAATGGAATTTATGAATTGGTTCATAATGATACATCATCTAGTAGCTCAATATACCATACTAGCACCAAGAGACTCAAAAGGGATTTGAGTGATTCCTACTTATGGCATTGTCGCCTTGGTCACATAAACAAGAACCGAATGCATACACTTCAAAAGAATGGATTCTTGAAATCAAATGAGATGGACTCGTTTGATGTGTGTGAATCTTGTTTACAAGGCAAAATGACTAAAGCACCTTTCAAAGGGACCTATGAAAGGGCTAAGGACTTATTGGGATTAATACATTCGGATATATGTGGACCCTTTAAGCCCATAGCAAGGAATGGTGAAAGATACTTCGTTACTTTCATTGATGACTTCAGTCGTTTTGGATATGTCTACTTGTTAAGACATAAGGACGAAACTTTTGAAGCATTCAAAGAATATCAAAGCGAAGTACAAAATCAACTCAATAAGACAATCAAGGTACTTCGTACCGATAGAGGAGGTGAATACCTAAGCGATGCTTTCCAAGATCATCTTAGGAGTTGTGGGATTATCTCACAACTTACTCCACCAGGAACACCCCAACTTAATGGAGTTTCCGAAAGGAGGAACCGAACCCTAATGGATATGGTTCGATCTATGATGGCAAGAAGCTCGTTACCTCTATCGTTTTGGGGTTATTGTCTATGCTCCGCGGCTCGTATTTTAAATATGGCCCCAACCAAGAAAGTGGAACGAACTCCTCATGAGATGTGGTTTGGAAAACCTCCGTCTCTATCATACTTAAAGGTATGGGGATGTGAAGCTTATCCTAAGCGTTACGTCCCTAATAAGTTGAATGCTCGATCCACGAAGTGTATCTTCATAGGATATCCCAAGGATGATATGGGATACTATTTCTATGATCAAACCGAGCAAAATGTATTTGTTGCTCGAAAGGCTGAATTCCTTGAAACTAAGTTCCTAATGGAAGGAAATAGTGAGAGGAAGATAGATCTTGAAGAAGTTCAAGATCAAGTAGATGATACACAATTGGTTGACACTAGCACTCAACATGAAAATGTTGATAGTGATCAAATGGATGATCAAAATACACAAGACGTTCGCAGATCTGGTAGGATTAGTAATCCTCCTGAGAGATATGGGTTTCTCATGGATGGTTGCTATGTGGTTGATTTGGATGAACCAACAAACTACCAAGATGCTTTATCAAGGATTGATAAGGATAAATGGCAGGAAGCCATGAACGCTGAGATGCAATCCATGTATGACAACCAAGTTTGGGAACTTGTTGAACAACCTACTGGCTCAAGGCTAGTTGATTGTAAATGGCTTTTCAAGATGAAAACCGACATACATGGAAACTTGGATACATATAAAGCTAGACTTGTAGCAAAAGGTTTCACTCAAACTCAAGGGGTTGACTATGATGAAACTTTTTCGCCTGTGGCAATGCTAAAGTCTATTAGGATATTACTTGCCATTGCTGCTCATTATGATTATGAAATATGGCAAATGGATGTCAAGACCGCTTTCCTAAACGGACATCTTGAGGAAGATGTCTACATGGTTCAGCCTGAAGGTTTTGTTGATCCGAAATATCCTAAGAAAGTATGCAAGTTAAAGAAGTCAATCTACGGATTGAAACAAGCATCTAGAATGTGGAATCATCGTTTTAATGAGGAGGCCAAGAAATTTGGCTTCATTAAAAATGGTGATGAAGCTTGTGTATACAAGAAAGCTAGTGGGAGCACTATCATGTTCCTTGTACTATATGTGGATGATATATTGTTATTTGGAAATGATATTCCGGCAATGCAAGGTGTTAAAACGTGGTTAAGCAAATGCTTCTCCATTAAGGATCTTGGGGAAGCACAATACGTTTTGGGGATTGGGATCTACAGGGATAGATCCAAGAAACTGATAGGTTTAAATCAAAGTGCATACATTGAAAAGATCTTGAAAAGGTTCAAGATGGAGAACTCTAAGAAAGGTTTGGTACCTATTCAAAAGGGAACACTTCTCAGTTCATCTCAGTGCCCCACCACGAAAGATGAACAGGAGAGAATGAAGAAAGTCCCATATGCTTCTGCCATTGGGTCAATCATGTATGCAATGATATGTACTAGACCGGATGTGTCATGCGCTCTTAGCCTGACAAGTAGATACCAGAATAACCCAGGAAACAGTCATTGGATTGCTGTTAAAAGTATATTGAAATACCTTAGGAGGACTAAGGATATGTTTCTTATATATGGGTCTGGTGAGGAGGAACTCGCTGTAAAAGGTTACGTGGACGCGAGTTTCCAAACTGATCGTGATGATTCTCGATCACAATCCGGTTATGTCTTCACATTAAATGGAGGTGCGGTCTCTTGGAAGAGTTCAAAACAGGATGTTGTTGCTCTATCCACTACAGAGTCAGAGTACATCGCCGCATCATTGGCAGCTCAGGAAGCTGCATGGATGAAGAAATTCATCGACGGCTTAGGAGTAGTCCCTTCCATTCAGGACCCTCTTGAGATCTTTTGTGACAACGAGGGTGCGATTGCTCAAATCAAGGAACCTCGTGCTCATCAAAAGACACGTCACATTGAGCGGAGATTCAACTACATAAGGGATGAAGTTGAAAAGGGAAAGATATGTATTCGCAAAGTTCACACAGATCTTAATATAGCGGATCCTCTCACGAAGCTCTTACATGGATCAAAACATGCAGGACATGTTTGTGCATTAGGGCTTCGATATTCTAGTGATTGGACATGATCTGTTTTAAGTATTGTAACGGAATGAAATTGTTCAAACTCATTAATATAATTATGGTTTAATTTATTTTGAGTTATGTTCCTATTTTGCATATTTTATCCATGAATAAGTAATTATTCTAAATTCCGTAGTCGATCACATTTGTGGGAAGTGTGAGGTTTAGACTATTATGAACTTGGATTGGTATACATGCACGGGATGAATGTGGGGCAAGGTTGCAACCAAGGTTCATAGATATTTGTGGGATACAAATATTGGAAGACCCGCCCTCAAGATTTACAAAATGGAGCCTTTGTGGTTGATCACAAGTAATCTTGAGTAAAGGCGAATATCATTGTATCCTCTGACCTGAGATACATATTGGGTTCGGATATCTACCGAGTATCGTACCTTGATTCCTTCCTTCGCTATTCTGAAATATGGTAGTTCACAAGGAAGAGCTCAGGCATAATGCAAGGTACATATTTAGGACGTATGTAGTCAAGATGGAATTTGTCCCTCTTATTCGTTGAGAGTCAGATGTCTAAGGCCTGATAAAGTTATATCTAAAAGAGAGTGATCACTCTGTATCTCTTGGATTTAACATGACATCTAGGACGAAAGGATATAATAAAAAATTCACCTATTCATATTTGAGATGGGAACTCAAAAGGGATGATGTTATTGAATGGCACAAAGTCATAACATATTGGGGGTGGTGGACGGTCGTTAGGTGGTATCCATCACTTGCATTAATTTCTTATGTTTCTCGTGCAAGTGGGAGATTGTAAGTTTTTCGTATGCCCGAGAGACATATTTAATTAATGTGGCTAACATGTTATGATCCAAGTCGGGTCATACCCAATAACAAGCTTACCGACACCTTAATCGTATTTTGATCTTAACGATTGGATCGTTGATTGAATTACGCAACACTTGAAATTTAAGAAAAATGGTTTTCTTAAATAATATTACTTGATGTGTATATAAATTATGGTATAATTTATATAGCAAGAATTTAATTATTTATAGGTTAAATAATTAATAAAGTTAAGTTACATTTTATAAAATTGGTTTTATAAAATAATGTAAACATAACTTATAATATGGATTTAATTATTTATAGGTTAAATAATTAATTTAGTTATGTTACATTTTGTAAAGTTAGTTTTGTAAAATATATAATGTGCAAGTTTATAAAAATGTATTTTATAAAATCTAGTTTTATAAATACTAGTTTTATAAAAACTAGTTTTATAAAATCTAGTCTTATAAAATAAGTTAATAAAAGATTGGAAGTGGCATGGGAGTATGGAGAAGGCATGCTCTTTTGACTTGCTTTTACCTTGTTACTTGCATTCCATGTGCATATTAACCAATACATTTTGCAAGACCAACACACACATGCAATACACATCATAAACTAGCAAAAAAATTTCTGCATACTCCCTCAATTGGAGCTGCTGCTGCCGTGACCTTTCTTAGGGGTAGGAGAGCTCATTTTAATTTTTTGCAAGTCTATTTCAAGTGTAAGTTAAATCCTAACCAAAGTACAAAGTGTTGGTGGCAAGCTTGGGGTATATCATCTTGAGGTTTCATACTTTTGGAACTCCATTCATCATCATCATCTTCATCACTCATCAACAAGCTTGGAGTAGGTATAAACCCTTTTCTTGCTTGTAGTTTGTAAGTATGTTTCACAACTTGATCCTAATTGGGATTTAACTTTAATTGGTTAAAGATTAACATGTTCTAAAATGGTAATTACTTGCTTCCGCTTTTAATTGATTCTTAAAATGTTTTATACATAATGGAACTTGTTAAATCCCAACACTAGCAGTACAGGAAATCGTGTAGGATGCACCTACAAAGAATTCACTGCCTACAAACCTTTGGAATTTGATGGAACCGAAGGACCGATCGGATTGAAATGGTGGACCGAGAAGGTCGAATCGGTGTTTGCCATAAGTAAGTGTACTGAAGAGGACAAAGTGAAGTACGCTACACATACCTTCACAGGTTCTGCGTTAACATGGTGGAATACCTATCTAGAGCAAGTGGGACAAGACGATGCGTACGCACTACCGTGGTCAGCATTCAAGCACTTGATGAACGAGAAGTACCGTCCCAGAACCGAGGTCAATAAGCTCAAGACAGAACTTAGAGGGTTACGAACCCAAGGATTTGATATTACCACGTACGAAAGACGATTCACAGAATTGTGCCTATTGTGTCCGGGAGCATTCGAAGATGAGGAAGAGAAGATCGACGCGTTTGTGAAAGGATTACCGGAAAGAATCCAAGAAGATATAAGTTCACACGAGCCCGCCTCCATACAACAGGCATGTAGAATGGCTCACAAACTAGTGAACCAGATTGAAGAAAGAATTAAAGAACAGACTGCTGAAGAGGCCAATGTGAAGCAAGTCAAAAGAAAGTACGAGGAAAACGGTGATAAGAATCACCAATACAACAACAACAGCAATTACAACAATAATCGCAACAATTATCCCAACAATCGCAACATCAATCGCAACTACAACAAACGGCCCAACAACAACAACAGCAACTACAACAATCATCCCAACAACAATAATAACCGCAACAACAACAACAATCAGAAGCAGCTATGCCAAAGGTGTGAAAAGTATCACTCGGGGTTCTGCACCAAATTTTGCAACAAGTGTAAAAGAAATGGTCATAGCGCGGCGAAGTGTGAGGTCTACGGACCAGGGGTTAATAGAACGAAAGGAACAAATGGTGTCGGAATGAGTAATGGCGGAGCAAGTAGTGTCGGAGCAAGTTATGCCAATGTAGTTTGTTATAAATGTGGAAAACCGGGCCACATTATTAGAAATTGCCCGAACCAGGAGAACACGAATGGACAAGGCCGCGGAAGAGTTTTCAATATTAATGCGGCAGAGGCACAGGAAGACCCGGAGCTTGTTACGGGTACGTTTCTTATTGACAATAAATCTGCTTACGTTTTATTTGATTCGGGTGCGGATAGAAGCTATATGAGTAGAGATTTTTGTGCTAAATTAAGTTGTCCATTGACGCCTTTAGATAGTAAATTTTTACTCGAATTAGCAAATGGTAAATTAATTTCAGCAGATAATATATGTCGGAATCGAGAAATTAAACTGGTTAGCGAAACATTTAAGATTGATTTGATACCAGTAGAGTTAGGGAGTTTTGATGTGATAATCGGTATGGACTGGTTGAAAGAAGTGAAAGCAGAGATCGTTTGTTACAAAAATGCAATTCGCATTATACGAGAAAAAGGAAAACCCTTAATGGTGTACGGAGAAAAGGGCAACACGAAGCTACATCTTATTAGTAATTTGAAGGCACAAAAACTAATAAGAAAAGGTTGCTATGCTGTTCTAGCACACGTCGAGAAAGTACAAACTGAAGAAAAGAGCATCAATGATGTTCCCGTCGCAAAAGAATTTCCCGATGTATTTCTGAAAGAATTACCGGGACTACCTCTACATCGATCTGTTGAATTTCAAATAGATCTTATACCAGGAGCTGCACCAATAGCTCGTGCTCCTTATAGACTCGCACCCAGCGAGATGAAAGAACTGCAAAGCCAACTGCAAGAACTATTAGAACGTGGTTTCATTCGACCAAGCACATCACCATGGGGAGCTCCTGTTTTGTTTGTCAAGAAGAAGGATGGTACATTTAAGTTGTGTATTGACTACAGAGAGTTGAACAAACTTACCATCAAAAACCGTTATCCACTGCCGAGAATTGACGACTTATTTGATCAACTACAAGGCTCGTCGGTTTATTCGAAGATCGATTTACGTTCTGGATATCATCAAATGCGAGTAAAGGAGGATGATATTCCAAAAACTGCTTTTAGGACGCGTTATGGTCATTACGAGTTTATGGTTATGCCGTTTGGATTGACTAACGCACCAGCTGTGTTCATGGACCTTATAAACCGAGTGTGTGGGCCATATCTTGACAAGTTTGTCATTGTTTTCATCGATGACATACTTATTTACTCAAAGAATGATCAAGAGCACGAAGAACATTTGAGAAAAGTGCTAGAAGTATTGAGGAAAGAAAAACTGTACACTAAGTTTTCAAAGTGTGCATTTTGGTTGGAAGAAGTTCAATTCCTCGGTCACATAGTGAACAAAGAAGGTATCCAGGTGGACCCGACAAAGATTGAAACTGTTGAAAAGTGGGAAACCCCGAAAACTCCGAAACACATACGCCAGTTTTTAGGACTAGCTGGTTACTACAGAAGGTTCATCCAAGACTTTTCCAGAATAGCAAAACCCTTGACTGCATTAATGCATAAAGGGAAGAAATTTGAATGGAATGATGAACAAGAGAAAGCGTTTCAGTTATTGAAGAAAAAACTAACTACGGCACCTATATTGTCATTGCCTGAAGGGAATGATGATTTTGTGATTTATTGTGACGCATCAAAGCAAGGTCTCGGTTGTGTATTAATGCAACGAACAAAGGTGATTGCTTATGCGTCTAGACAATTGAAGATTCACGAACAAAATTATACGACGCATGATTTGGAATTAGGCATCGATTGTTTTTGCATTAAAGACTTGGAGGCACTACTTATATGGGGTCAAAAGTATTATATATACTGACCACAAAAGTCTTCAACACATATTTAATCAGAAACAACTAAATATGAGGCAGCGTAAGTGGATTGAATTGTTGAATGATTACGACTTTGAGATTCATTACCACCCGAGGAAGGCAAATGTGGTAGCCGATGCCTTGAGCAGGAAGGACAGAGAACCCATTCGAGTAAAATCTATGAATATAATGATTCACACTAACCTTACTACTCAAATAAAGGAGGCACAACAAGGAGTTTTAAAAGAGGGATATTTAAAGGATGAAATACCCAAAGGATCGGAGAAGCATCTTAATATTCGGGAAGACGGAACCCGGTATAGGGCTGAAAGAATTTGGGTACCAAAATTTGGAGATATGAGAGAAATGGTACTTAGAGAAGCTCATAAAACCAGATACTCAATACATCCTGGAACGGGGAAGATGTACAAGGATCTCAAGAAACATTTTTGGTGGCCGGGTATGAAAGCCGATGTTGCTAAATACGTAGGAGAATGTTTGACGTGTTCTAAGGTCAAAGCTGAGCATCAGAAACCATCAGGTCTACTTCAACAACCCGAAATCCCGGAATGGAAATGGGAAAACATTACCATGGATTTCATCACTAAATTTCCAAGGACTGCAAGTGGTTTTGATACTATTTGGGTAATAGTTGATCGTCTCACCAAGTCAGCACACTTCCTGCCAATAAGAGAAGATGACAAGATAGAGAAGTTAGCACGACTGTATTTGAAGGAAGTCGTCTCCAGACATGGAATACCAATCTCTATTATCTCTGATAGGGATGGCAGATTTATTTCAAGATTCTGGCAGACATTACATCAAGCATTGGGAACTCGTCTAGACATGAGTACTGCCTATCATCCACAAACTGATGGGCAGAGCGAAAGGACGATACAAACGCTTGAAGACATGCTACGAGCATGTGTTATTGATTTCGGAAACAGTTGGGATCGACATCTACCGTTAGCAGAATTTTCCTACAACAACAGCTACCATTCAAGCATTGAGATGGCGCCGTTTGAAGCACTTTATGGTAGAAAGTGCAGGTCTCCAATTTGTTGGAGTGAAGTGGGGGATAGACAGATTACGGGTCCGGAGATTATACAAGAAACTACCGAGAAGATCATCCAAATTCAACAACGGTTGAAAACCACCCAGAGTCGACAAAAGAGCTACGCGGACAGTAAAAGAAAAGATATAGAGTTTGAAATTGGAGAAATGGTCATGCTTAAGGTTTCACCTTGGAAAGGAGTTGTTCGATTTGGTAAACGGGGGAAACTAAATCCAAGGTACATTGGACCATTCAAGATTATAGATCGTGTCGGACCAGTAGCTTACCAACTGGAGCTACCTCAACAACTCACGGCTGTACATAACACTTTCCACGTCTCAAATTTGAAGAAATGTTTTGCTATAGAAGATCTCACTATTCCGTTGGACAAAATCCAAATCAATGAAAAACTTCAATTCATTGAAGAACCCGTCGAAATAATGGATCGTGAGGTTAAGAGACTTAAACAAAACAAGATACCAATTGTTAAGGTTCGATGGAATGCTCGTAGACAACCCGAGTTCACCTGGGAGCGTGAAGATCAGATGAAGAAGAAATACCCGCATCTATTTCCAGAAGATTCGTCAACACCTTCAACAGCTTAAAATTTCAGGACGAAATTTATTTAACGGGTAGGTACTGTAGTGACCCAAACTTTTCCATGTTTATATATATTAATTGAGATTGATATTTACATGATTAAATGTTTCTAACATGTTAAGCAATCAAACTTGTTAAGACTTGATTAATTGAAATATGTTTCATATAGACAATTGACCACCCAAGTTGACCGGTGATTCACGAACGTCAAAACTTGTAAAAACTATATGATGACATATATATGGATATATATATATAGTTAACATGATACTATGATAAGTAAACATATCATTAAGTATATTAATAATGAACTACATATGTAAAAACAAGACTACTAACTTAATGATTTTTAAATGAGACATATATGTAACGATTATCATTGTAAAGACATTTAATGTATATATATCATATTAAGAGATATTCATACATGATAATATCATGATAATATAATAATTTAAAATCTCATTTGATATTATAAACATTGGGTTAACAACATTTAACAAGATCGTTAACCTAAAGGTTTCAAAACAACACTTACATGTAACGACTAACGATGACTTAACGACTCAGTTAAAATGTATATACATGTAGTGTTTTAATATGTATTTATACACTTTTGAAAGACTTCAATACACTTATCAAAATACTTCTACTTAACAAAAATGCTTACAATTACATCCTCGTTCAGTTTCATCAACAATTCTACTCGTATGCACCCGTATTCGTACTCGTACAATACACAGCTTTTAGATGTATGTACTATTGGTATATACACTCCAATGATCAGCTCTTAGCAGCCCATGTGAGTCACCTAACACATGTGGGAACCATCATTTGGCAACTAGCATGAAATATCTCATAAAATTACAAAAATATGAGTAATCATTCATGACTTATTTACATGAAAACAAAATTACATATCCTTTATATCTAATCCATACACCAACGACCAAAAACACCTACAAACACTTTCATTCTTCAATTTTCTTCATCTAATTGATCTCTCTCAAGTTCTATCTTCAAGTTCTAAGTGTTCTTCATAAATTCTACAAGTTCTAGTTACATAAAATCAAGAATACTTTCAAGTTTGCTAGCTCACTTCCAATCTTGTAAGGTGATCATCCAACCTCAAGAAATCTTTGTTTCTTATAGTAGTTTATCATTCTAATACAAGGAAATAATCATATTCGAACTTTGGTTCAATTTCTATAACTATAACAATCTTATTTCAAGTGATGATCTTACTTGAACTTGTTTTCGTGTCATGATTCTGCTTCAAGAACTTCGAGCCATCCAAGGATCCGTTGAAGCTAGATCTATTTTTCTCTTTTCCAGTAGGTTTATCCAAGGAACTTAAGGTAGTAATGATGTTCATAACATCATTCGATTCATACATATAAAGCTATCTTATTCGAAGGTTTAAACTTGTAATCACTAGAACATAGTTTAGTTAATTCTAAACTTGTTCGCAAACAAAAGTTAATCCTTCTAACTTGACTTTTAAAATCAAATAAACACATATTCTATATCTATATGATATGTTAACTTAATGATTTAAAACCTGGAAACACGAAAAACACCGTAAAACCGGATTTACGCCGTCGTAGTAACACCGCGGGCTGTTTTGGGTTAGTTAATTAAAAACTATGATAAACTTTGATTTAAAAGTTGTTATTTTGAGAAAATTATTTTTATTATGAACATGAAACTATATCCAAAAATTATGGTTAAACTCAAAGTGGAAGTATGTTTTCTAAAATGGTCATCTAGACGTCGTTCTTTCGACTGAAATGACTACCTTTACAAAAACGACTTGTAAATTATTTTTCTGACTATAAACCTATACTTTTTCTGTTTATATTCATAAAATAGAGTTTAATATGAAACCATAGCAATTTGATTCACTCAAAACGAATTTAAAATGAAGAAGTTATGGGTAAAACAAGATTGGATAATTTTTCTCATTTTAGCTACGTGAAAATTGGTAACAAATCTATTCCAACCATAACTTAATCAACTTGTATTGTATATTATGTAATCTTGAGATACCATAGACACGTATACTATGTTTCGACCTATCATGTCGACACATCTATATATATTTCGGAACAACCATAGACACTCTATATGTGAATGTTGGAGTTGGCTATACAGGGTTGAGGTTGATTCCAAAATATATATAGTTTGAGTTGTGATCAATACTGAGATATGTATACACTGGGTCGTGGATTGATTCAAGATAATATTTATCGATTTATTTCTGTACATCTAACTGTGGACAACTAGTTGTAGGTTATTAACGAGGACAGCTGACTTAATAAACTTAAAAAATCAAAATATATTAAAAGTGTTGTAAATATATTTTGAACATACTTTGATATATATGTATATATTGTTATAGGTTCGTGAATCAACCAGTGGCCAAGTCTTACTTCCCGACGAAGTAAAAATATGTGAAAGTGAGTTATAGTCCCACTTTTAAAATCTAATATTTTTTGGGATGAGAATACATGCAGGTTTTATAAATGATTTACAAAATAGACACAAGTACGTGAAACTACATTCTATGGTTGAATTATCGAAATCGAATATGCCCCTTTTTATTAAGTCTGGTAATCTAAGAATTAGGGAACAGACACCCTAATTGACGCGAATCCTAAAGATAGATCTATTGGGCCTAACAAACCCCATCCAAAGTACCGGATGCTTTAGTACTTCGAAATTTATATCATATCCGAAGGGTGTCCCGGAATGATGGGGATATTCTTATATATGCATCTTGTTAATGTCGATTACCAGGTGTTCACCATATGAATGATTTTTATCTCTATGTATGGGATGTGTATTGAAATATGAAATCTTGTGGTCTATTATTATGATTTGATATATATAGGTTAAACCTATAACTCACCAACATTTTTGTTGACGTTTTAAGCATGTTTATTCTCAGGTGATTATTAAGAGCTTCCGCTGTCGCATACTTAAATAAGGACGAGATTTGGAGTCCATGCTTGTATGATATTGTGTAAAAACTGCATTCAAGAAACTTATTTTGTTGTAACATATTTGTATTGTAAACCATTATGTAATGGTCGTGTGTAAACAGGATATTTTAGATTATCATTATTTGATAATCTACGTAAAGCTTTTTAAAACCTTTATCTATGAAATAAAGGTTATGGTTTGTTTTAAAAATGAATGCAGTCTTTGAAAAACGTCTCATATAGAAGTCAAAACCTCGCAACGAAATCAATTAATATGGAACGTTTTTAATCAATAAGAACGGGACATTTCAACGAGTGGGTTAGTCGCGGTGTTAAGACACCACTCCGGGATTAATGACATGTGGGTTAGTCGCGGTGTTAAGGCACCACATTGTTGTGATAGGTGGGTTAGTCGCGGTGTTAAGACACCACCCGGGGGTTAGTGATACGCGGTGGTAAGTACACTAATGGATGTTGAGAACTCCAATGGTCTTTCACGAGCACCATTCCCTTGTACGATTGGTTAACCATGGTTGTGTGTTGTAGTGTAGCATATTATATTGTTCGTGTTATATGCTATTGCTGTGCTAGCTTGTGTTATCGGAGATTAGTGTTATACTTTGCGATGGTATGCTAATTATTTTGCCAGCATGTATGCGGTAATTGTGTAAGTGATGCAAGTAAGTAGGTTATATATGTATATGTATAATTATTGCATTCACTAAGCGTTTGCTTACCCCTCTCGTTGTTTACTTTTTAGGTACAAGTTTGGAGAAGGGAAAGGGGGTTACCGGGAATTAGATATCCCCATGATGGTTGCTTAGGTGAAGCTTTTGGAAGACGACCTATTGTTTTGGGTAGTTTAGCCCCAAACCATGCTTATGTGTCGTTTGGTTTAAAACTATCATTTAAAGGTCGAACTTGTATCACACTTGATTAAGGGCCTTCGTGCCTATTATGTAAACTTTAAACTTGTTAAATGTTTAACGTTGTGTATGGAACGGTGGACGTCATATAACCAATTAAAGTGGCGTGTTATTGGTTCATTATAAAAAAAAAAAAAAAAAAAAAACTTTCTGGGTTAAATACGGGTTGGGTTGTCTCAAGTAAAAAATCATGGGACCCGTATGCCACTTAAAATCCACTATCATCAACATGAGATCAATACAATAGGCCTTCTATAGATTAAATAGAGGTATAATACATCATCATACTCTTGAAATACAATAATCAACAAGTATATGAAACAATCTAAAGATAAAAGAGGAATAACTCACATAAAAATTTTGTTGTTGTTTGACCGAATGTAACTCGAGCTAGAACCAATTGAGACGAATTCAAAGGTTGAAAACCTTGGCCTAGATGCCAGGAAAACAATGTCCAAAAATGGTGAATGTTCAACGGTCGGATCTCTGGGGATCAGTTGATTTGTGAGCTGCAGTCTTAAAAATGGGATTTGGGATTTCATTATTTTTCTTGATGTCTCATCTCTCTTGTTATCTCAATGGCTGCACACTTGACTTTAAATGATAACCTAGACTTACATGGTCTATTCAACCTTGTAATGGGCCTAATTTTTGGGCTATGTGCCTTCTACATAATTGGAAACCCAACTAAAACTCAACAAGGATTAATATAGAAAGTGATTTAGGTCTCCAACCTTATAAATAATAAAACCCAAACGAGTGTACATTCGGGATTGTCACACATGCTAACAACCTTACACCGATCTTCTCGGAGGCTTCACGGATCGTGAGCAAGGGCTCACAGATCGTGACCTGGATGTTGGTATGCGAGAAGGAGTGCAAAACGCAAAAAAGTGTGATGAACATTTGAGAGGTAAAATCTCTCGTTTGAAACATTGTATTCGGGACATGGAGGCTTTCGTAGATCGTGAAGTGGTGCTCACAAAATGCGAGGCTTTGGCGTAGTCAACAAGTTGTTTGATTTTGGTAAGGAATTCGTTTCTTACATATAAGTTATAACCCTAATCTTATTGTATCTGTAAACACCTACGAAAATATAATAAAGCAAATTTCTTGTATGGTTACTCGTGGACTAAACTAATAGCAAGATTGGATATAGTCACGTTAAATTCTCGTGTTATTTACGCTTCTTGTTTGTGTGTCGTGTTTATTCATTTGTTGTCGGGTGAGTTTTATCATCGATCATATTTTATCACAAAATCATGAGTTTTATTCATTTGTTTGTGTGTTGTTTGGATCAACAAAATCGTAACACCGATCATATTTTATCACATTACTCCAAACCTTCAAGCAACACTTCCCATAAACCTTGCATTACACCGCTTTAAAAGAAGGAGACATTGTCACGTCACACCTCCAAAACCACTCAAAATGATTATACGTCACGATCAAACGTAACGAGATATTAGTTACTCTCGATTCTCAAAATTCCAAACAACTCAACAACAGTGTCATTCCCGAGATATCAATGACAAGTTCTTCTCAAGATTATACCTGGAAATTGAGACCCATACTCTCAAATTTGAGTCAACTGGGTCAATCTTTTAGGTCAACCGGGTCTTGATAAAACTTAGGTCTGCTCATGTAAACCAAAACTTAAAAAAAGGTCCAATAGGTTTTCCTCCAACCTATTGGGTTATATACTACATCTAAACGAACATGTCTAATGTGTATCAATCTTTAAAGCTCTATAATAGAGATAAGTCTAATGGATCTTATGAATGAGTAAAATGAGTTAAACATAAGAAGTTTCATTCGTCAAACATTTATAATAGCATTTATGATTATATTAATTATTATATATATTCCTAATATTTTCTTATATATTTAATAAACATAAACAAATAATAACTAAAATTTTATAATGTAATAATACTCATCTAAGAGAATTTTGAGTTGACCACTTAATGATATAGAGGTGATAAATTAGTTTTCTCATACAATAACAACAATATTCAATTCCGCACTTGTGAGTTATGAAGGAGGTGGGATGTAGACAATCTTTTCTCTACCATAAAATAGAAGATAAGGCGTTTCTCTAACCACGAGTCGAGAAAAAATTCTCCACCCACCGAAAGAGAAAGTCATCAATCTCTCTACTCCAGGGTAGAGAGATTGCTTCCGTGAATTCCTCCGACCAAAAAAAAAGAAAGAATTTTTTTTGAATAAATAAATAAATAAAGAAACAAAAATCATAAGAAAAAAAATAAAAATGAGACGCCATGAAAATGGTAGAATCAAATTTCCATGAGTTTAAAGTCTTCCTGATTGAATTTAGGCTCTACGCGGCAGTCAAGATGCCAGTGAGTCGACGCTTGTTGTTGCCTCAATCAGTAGAGCAAAAGGTATGGAAAACAGAACTCGAAAGACATGTCAGGTGGCAGTTGTTGCGCAAGCAAAGAGCCAACCTCTCGTGACAAAAACCAAAACTCCACTCATGTACCTTTGCAATGGACATCCCCGAAACCACACAGCCAAATGAAAACCAACCAAGCTCGGAAGCAAAGAAGGTCGGCCTCCGCCATAATGGCCCCAAGATGCACCGAACGATGCGAGGCCCCTAATCATACAAACATACAAACATACATACATACGTACATACATACTTACATACTTACATACAGCAATACATACATAACGTACATACCTACATAAGCATACATACCTACATAAGTGCATGCATGCATACATACATATATGCATGCATATGTACATAAATACATACCTACATAAGTATACATACATATGTGCACATATATATACAAAAATACACATATATACATACGTGCACACATCCATACATACATACATACCTACATAAGCATACATACATACAATCTACAAACATACATACATGCATACATATATACACACCAACAAACAAGCAAAAACATATGTACATACATACATACAAAAACAAACTAACCTACATAAACATGCATACATATATAACACATACATACATCATACATGCCTGCACACACATACAAAATCTATACCAAGAAGGGGTCTGGGTAAAAAGCGAAAGCAAGAAATACATAAATCACTCCACATGAAGATGCATCCATGCATAAACATACTTACATAGATCACTTAAAAAGAGAAGATACATTAATATACATTCATCTTTACATACCTACATACATATATAGACATGATTACATACATTAAAGAACTTACATACATACATCCATAAACATACGTACATACATACATACATACATATATACAAAAACGTACATGCATGCATGTATACATACACCAACATACAAAAACTTACTCGTCAAATAGTAATAATAATAAAAATACTAATAAAAATAAACTTACTCGTCAAATAGTTTTCTCATACAAAAGTCTAAATCCTTAGAACAATTTTGAGTAACCATTCAATTAAACTAATATACTTCACCCATCTCAATTTAATAGTCCATATTTGATAATGTTTTTGTTTGTATTATGTATTGTTTGATGAAATTCATATAAAGTTAGTAAATAAAGATTTGAAAAATCAAACAAAGACTATTAAATTGAGACGGATGGAGTAGCAAGTAACTATTTTGAACCCATAAGTATTGTTATCTTATAATAAATTACTATACATTCTAAATGTGGTATTTCATCTACTAATACCATTGCTCGGTTGCTCCACATGGCAATTTGCAGTCTACAAACCCAAAATTAAACTAGAAACCATCCACCAATTAACGTCTTCTTTTTTTTAGAGACTCAAATACTTAAACAACAAAATTCACAAGGAACAAAAATGTAAATAATTCCTAAAATCCGTTTAAAAACAAACCATTTCATGTGAGTATATTTAGCTGTAATACATTTGTGTGCAGTACGATTTTGAATTAGGCAATTTCTAACAAAATACGTTTGTTAAACTAAGTATTATTCACGAAACTAGTCTTTTGTATAATTTATATATGTTAGTAGTTATATATTATCAATTTTTAATTGTTCTTTTTATAATTAAACGTTCATTCATAGTACAAACTGGTTTTAATAAAATTGATAAGGGGCCAGAACCAAACATCTATGTTAGTTCGACCCCCACAAGAAATCCATTGAATGGAAAGGCAACCAATAGCAAAACAAATACAAGGATGAAGTTTATATCTTGGCCAATTAAATAAAGATAAGGCTTTTTTGTGGGGCCTTCATGAACTACACATGGACATCTACCTTAATTAGCTTCTTTATAAACCCCATCAATACTACCACAGTGTTCAATTCCCTGTATAAAGTGCACAAAGTGGGACGCACCAAATGATTCCTACATTTCAAATCTCATCATACATTTCATCAAAAACTCAATAATTCTAATTACACAAAAAGTTCCAAACATTTGTAATCCCTATACCAAATGGTCTCATCTGACAAAAAGTTAGCCAACGTTGTGTCAGGAAAAACGGCGAGACCGTGTGATAATTGTATAAGAAAGCGTGCTCGGTGGTATTGTGCCGCCGATGATGCTTTCTTATGTCAATCATGTGATGGTTCCGTTCATTCTGCGAACCCATTGGCTCGCAGACATGAAAGGGTTCGTCTAAAAGTAACTTCTTTAAAGCTATCCTCTTTAGACGAACCCTCATCGCCACAGTGGCACCGTGGTTTTACAAAGAAACCAAGGACCCCACGTGGCGGCAACCATCACAAGCAGGCGTTTAAAAATACGCCTAAATCAGAAGAAAGTAGCATGATAGCTTTTAATCCTCTTCACTTAGTCCCAGAAATCGGACATGATGAAACGACCACTTTAACATCTGAAGAACAACTTTTATATCAAGTTCCGGTCTTGGATCCGTTTGCAGCCGAGCTTTGTCTTTCGAATGAGGTGGCAAAACCTATCAAACAAAAGGAGGTTACTACTCATCATGTTGATGCAGATCATGATCATGATGATGATCATCATGGTTCGAAAGTGACTTTTGATTTGAATAGTTTGAACAGTTTGATACTTCCATCTGACATCGAGCTAGACGAGTTCACAGCTAACATGGAGAGCTTATTAGGAAAAGGTCTTGATGAAGAATCGTTTGCATTAATGGACGGATTAGGGTTGTTAGATAGTAGAGAGAAAGATTCAAGTGAGAGTTTTGAAAGAGTGAAAGTAGAAAAAGAAGAAGAAGAAGATGATCAAATGCAGAGTGAGATGGAGATGATGAGAGAACCGTTTCAGTTGAGTTTCGATTATGATTCGCCGTTATGGGACGAGAAAGATGAAAAGGTGGCAGTGGAATTTGGGGATTATATAGGTGTAGTGAAAAAAGATTATGATTATGATCATGTTGATCATATAGATGTAAAAAAATATAATGATGAAAATAAGAATAATAAAAGAATATTGAAATTAGATTATGAAGGAATCATAGCTGCTTGGGATGAACAAAGATCTCCTTGGACCACCGGTGACCGGCCGGAGTTAAATCCTGATCATTGTTGGCCTGATTGCATGGTATGTTTACTATATTTACTCTTTATTACTCTTCTTACTTGGTAAAAAAATTGATATTGACAACTTATGTCTCAATAGATTACTACAAGAATTTTTCTTGTAACAATAATTATTTGTTTGATTGATCTATATGACATAAAAAGAAGAAAATTTAGCTTTTTGTTACAATATTACCATATGTACGCACGTAATCAAATTCAAGTGTTAGTATTGTTTTGCAATCAAGAAAAGGCTAAATAGACATGGTACAAAATTAAGTATGTTAGAAGTACAAAATCACGTGTTTTCTTTCTTTGAAACTCTACTTGTTAAAAATACAATTATATAAATAGTCATGATTTTATTTGTATGAAAACACAAATAAGCTTTATCGCACTCGATCTACAATACAAGAAATTTCAAGTTCAAACCTTAACATGACCAGGTCTCGATACGGTCAGACGGATTAATTATCCATTTAGGCCGCCTATGCCATAGTAAAAATACTCGCCCCCGGATAACCCAAATAGGGAAAAGTCAAAAAAACTCATCATCTTAAAAAAATACTAGATCTATAGTGTGTGATGGCTTTAATAACGGTTTTGATTGTCTTTGTGTCTTAGGGTGGATGCAAGATAATACATCATCAGCATGTTCCTTATGGAGATATGGGGATAATGACGGGGAATCCGTCAATGTTAGATGGAGGGCGAGAGGCAAGGGTGTCAAGGTATAGAGAAAAGAGACGAACAAGGTTGTTTTCAAAGAAAATAAGATATGAGGTACGGAAATTAAATGCTGAGAAGAGGCCTAGAATGAAAGGAAGATTTGTGAAGAGAGCTTCTTCCTTTGCTTAGCAAATGTAATTAACCTTATAGTATATATGCCTAACAGTACATGACTCTTTTCCGATGGTCATATCTTTAGTCCACGCTCGTTCTCGTACTGAGTTTGGCTATGATTTTTGGGATCTTATCTTACCGCTCGTTTTGCGCTCTTTTCGGGCACCAGACCTCGCCAGAGTTGTTTTCTTTGGCGGAAGTTGGTGGCACACCACCCTGTTGGTGGTGGCCACAGGCTACTATAGCCGAGAGGTGACTTGTTGCGCTCCTGTTCCCTTTTGTTTCTTGACGTATGATGGCGGTTGATGGTTCACCATCGAGTTGGTGGTGGCTACCGGTGGCTGGAGGACGTTTGGAGGCTGATACTTTTTTGCAGGCGCGTTGCTGGTTCACCACCTTGTTAGAGCTGGCCACTGACGGCGGTCAGTTATTGGCAGTTATTGTCGGGTGACCCCTCACACTGTTGGTGGTAGTTGCTCGTAGTTTTCGGGGGTCGTGTGCGGTGGTGGTGGGTGTGATTTCGGTTGCGGGATTGGATTTGCTTGTTTTCGTGGGTTTCTATTCCTGGTCCATTCTTTTCTGGTGGCAACTTTGGATTCGGTCTAGGTGACGATCTCCCAAGTGAGATCTGGATCTAAATATGGGGGAGATACCGGTTTTTTGCGGTTGGGTATTTTTTTCGTGACGGTTGGGTTGTCTCCTGACGGTTGCGCTTCTTGTTATGTTCTCTGATTTTCAACCGTTCAATGGGGTCAACGTTCTCCCGAGAGTTCGATGTTCAGTCAGAAATGGTTAAGGTGCTTCCGGAACTAGGGATTTGATTTTTTTGCCTTGTTTCATTGTTAGCTAGCTTTGTTAATCGTCTACCCACCTATTGGTAGTCGTTTGTTTGTTTAGCTTACTTTGTTTGTTATCCGCTTTCTGTGGATTTTTTAGGCTAGACTTCTCATTCTTAATATTTCTGTTTTGTACCTTGTTGATCTTCGGAAACATTAACTTTATTATCTTCACGAAACATTTATCAAACATCTATATTGAAATTTTCTTCAAGTAAAAAATTAATAAGGTAATTTTATATAATTCATATTACTTATTCGGAGTATTACACAAATTATTGGTATACATAACCAAACTCATTTAGAGCCCATGAATTATTTAAATTATAAATCATTTAACATTTAAGTATTCTGTTTATCAAGCGCAACATTAACTCCTTTCTAACTTAAAACGAATCCTCTTAATCTTAATTAAAGGTCAAGTATTTCTCGAAATCATAATGTGATCTCGTGATCATCATCAACAGGAGTGCTTGAGAAATTAATGATTCCATTATGTTGTCTTCCATTATGTTGATGATCATATCCAGAAGCGGCCCTGGTGGTGATTGAAACGTGCGATTACGTTGGGCATAAAAGATTTTGGGCCATAAAAAATTTTGGGCATCAAAATTTCCGTTCATGCTACATTATTATAGATAAATTTAAGATGATTTAAAACAATATAACAGAAAATGTAAAGGATTATAGATAAATTTCAGATGATTTACAACAATAAAATGGGAATTATGAAGATTGAAGCTAAAATGGGAGTTATAAAGGATACATTATGATTTATGTAAAGATATAAGCTAAATGAAACGAAAAAGAATACTCATGTCTTTAATTTTAATGGCAAAGTTTTTCTTCTATGGAGAAGATGACTAAGAAGAGTAGGGACAATGAGTGTTTTATATTTATACAAAAAAACTCTTGGGCTTAGTTTAATATTTCACAATACCCCTTAGAACCTTTTTTAAATTCGTTTGTTTAAGATTTAGTTTTTCATGTTAGGAATGTAGCACGTGAGCCCTAACAAGACTTGATAACCCTAGGTTATCAACCCCACTTACAATAAACGAAAATAGTTGATGTATACGAAGAAACTAGCAAAAACGATAAAGACAAGAGAATTTAACGAGGTTATATGTAATCACGAATGATTACTTTAATCCTCGGCCACCAAAGAGAGTTCTTTGTTGATATAATTCGTGGATACATGTATGTGTTACAATAAGATATGCTTAAATAGGCAAAACTAAACAAAGAAATAGCTTTGGGAACAAGAAAACTCGATTTTGAAAACTTCCTCGCAGACGAAGCCGCGTCACGCCCATAGAGGGCCGCGCCGCGCCTTTAAGGCAAAATTCGAAACAGAAGTTTTCTTCAGCTCGACCCCATTGTGTGTTTTTATACTGTAAAATAGACGAGGATTAGATTCGTAAAAGATAATTAACAAACAATACAAACAATTTTTACATATAACATAAAAATACAAGCACACTATAATACATATTTTACACAACATGATTACAACTCTTTATTCATACTCACTCATTTCTTCCTCTTCGGACATGGTTCGTTTCGCTAATTTCCTAGGGATATATGGTGCTCCCCTAATACGAGCCGTTCTTTTCTCAAATGGTCTAGAAAAACCTGGTGGCTTAGATGTTCCCGGGTTATAGTGAAAGTTTAAGAAATACGGGTGTTTACGGTACACCCCATCAGGGTACTTCATGTTAACATAAAGTTCATCGGGGTTGTAATCGGATTTCTCTATTCTGATGCCCTTTCCCTTATTATTTTCTTTTGCTTTTTCAAATTGGGTCGAGGTAATTCTATAACATCATCGGAATCCTCATCGGAATCCGATTCATCATAAAATTGGTAATTTTCCCAATATTTTGCTTCCTTGGCTGAAACACATTGACCATTATTAACTTTGGTCCATTGGTTGAGGATTTTATTTTATTTAACCGTTTTTCTGTAGTTATTAATATTTCTTCCTCCGGAACCTCTTCTTCTTCCGGTTCCTCCTCTTCCGGTTCTTCCTCGGGAATTTGTGAATCTTCCCAAAATATATTCGACTCTTCATTATTATTAGGTGAGTCGATGGGATTTGTACTAGAGGTAGACATCTATCACACAATATCAAATACGTTAAGAAATTAATATATCACATAATATTTACATGTTAATAATATATAGTTTCCAACAAAAAGTGTTAAGCAATAGTTTTTAAAGAAAATACGGTCGAAGTCCAGACTCACTAATGCATCCTAACAAACTCGGTAAGTCACACTAAAGCAATTTTCTGGTTCTCTAAGACCAACGCTCGGATACCAACTAAAATGTCCCATTCATATTGATTATAAACGTTTCATATTAATTGATTTCTTTGCGAGGTTTTTGACCTCTATATGAGACGTTTTTCAAAGACTGCATTCGATTTTTAAAACAAACCATAACCTTTAAAATATTACGACGATTATCAAATAATGATAATCTAAAATATAGCGTTTTCACACGACCATTACATAATGGTTTACAATCATATTACACAACAATATATGTCTTCGAATGCAGTTTTTAAACAATATTATACAAGCATGTTGACTCTAACTCTTGTCCATATATTAGCATGCAACAGCGGAAGCTCTTAATAATCACCTGAGAATAAACATGCTTTAAACGTCACCAAAAATGTTGGTGAGTTATAGGTTTAACCTATATATCAAATTGTAATAATAGACCACAAGATTTCATCTTTTAATAACATGTAATCTGCATAAAAATCATTCATATGGTTGAACACCTGGTAACCGACATTAACAAATGCATCTAGAATATCCCCATATATAAATATCGAAGTACTAAAGCAGTTCAAATTCTCTGACTGGGGCGTGTCAAAGCCCATAGATCTATCTTTAGGATTCGCGTCAATTGGTGGCAATTATAATAAACACCAATTCTTAGGCTACCAAGTTCAACAAGGGCGATATCCGGTATAACGATTCAACATGGAATGTAGTTTCAATACTTGTGTCTATTTTGTAAATCATTTTCAAAACTGCATGTATTCTCATCCCAAAAATATTAGATAGTAAAAATGGGACTATAACTCACCTGCACAGATTTTTTCTTCGTCGGGAAAATAAGACTTGGCCACGGGTCGATTCACGAACCTATAACGAATATATACATATATATCAAAGTATGATCGAAATATGTTCACAACATTTTTTATTACGTTTTAACGATTTAAGTTTGTTAAGTTAGCAGTCCAACGTTAGTAATCTACAACTAGTTGTACGTTGTACACAGTTAGATGTACAGAAAAAAATCAATATAAATTATCTCGAATCAATCCACGACCCAGTGTATACAAGTCTCAGGCTAGATCACAACTCAAAGTATATATATTATTTTGGAATCAACCTCAACCCTGTAACATCCCGCCTTTTTCCATTTACTTTTCCGTTATACTAATATAAAGTCCGTTATATGTTTATAACATCTCCTGTTGATACGCGTTTTAAATTATCTCGTTTAGGTAATTCCCGCACCCGAACGAAAGTTGAGGGACTAAACTTGACAAGGGATCAAACCCTTGACTAGGTCAAAGGGTCAAACCTCTTTCACCCATTCATTATCATCTCCATCTCTCTCTCTTTCTCTCTAGCAAGAACACACACCCATTTACCAAATTCATTCAATCATCATCTAAATTCGATCTAGGAGGCTTACAACAAAATAAACTACATATTTGTGATCCTCTCTTCATCCTTTTCATTTTGGTACCAACTTCATCTCATTTGGGTAACTTTCTAAAATCACTAGATTTTGTGTTCTTGATGTTTTTAACTTATAAAAGTGTTAATTAGTGTCTATGGCTGAAGTCTAACATGAATATATGATTTATATGCTCGATCTCGTTGTTTTAGTGTAACTAGCATGAACTTGAATTTTGGTGTGTTGTTCTTGAATTTTGGATGATCATATGTTGTTAGATGTTAAAAGTTGATGTTTTAATTGTGTTACTAGCATCACTAGCTTCAATTTGATGTGTAGGTTGCCTTAGAAAACTTCATGAACTTGATTATTGATTTTGGTGAATTTGGGTTAGGGTTTGATGAACTTGAAATGGACTTTTGATGCATTGAATACCATGGATTATTATTGGTAAGTGTCTAGTTGGATTGTATGCTTGATTACCTTCGAAACGGCATATCATTCATGTAAATTGGTTGCCCGAATCATTGAATTGCATTTACGAACTTGTATGCGGTTAATGTTAAGCATTAGATGCGGTTTTGGTTGTTGTTAGTGATGAATTGCTTGATGAAATGTGTTTAGTTGTTTTCCTTGTCAAATTACCTTTCCAACGATATATAGTATGCATTTTGGATGTTTTCGGTTCATAAAATATGTTAATTTGAGTTTTGGTTCGTGACTTGGTCTTTTTCTGCAAACTGCATGTTTCCCAGGTATTGCGCGCCGCGCATATACCCGCGCGCCGCGCAAAATTAGAAATCCCAGATGTTTGCCTTCGTGGTTAAGTTCTGACCAAGATTTACACTTGGGTGCGCGCCGCGCAACCCTTTGCGCGCCGCGCATATGCCCAGCTCATTTTAGTTTTTATTTTTCCTTTCACAAAATGTTTCCCGCTTAACCGTAACTCCGATTAACATGAAACTTGGCCATTCTGCTCATAAATGATTTCTCATCATGGGAAAATTGTCGGATACCCGACCCGACCCCGTTGACCTTGACTTTGACCAAGTTTGACTTTTAGTCAAACTTAACCAAACGATTATACAATCGTTCTAACATACTTAACTACTTGTATCGTGCATGAAACTTGACAAATTGATTCACATGCTATATAAATCGAGTCGTAACGAGCCATAGGACTAATTGAACATCTTTGACCAATCGTGACTATCGTTATTGATACAACCTATTTGTTTAGGTCAAGACTAGCATTGTTCTTTGCACACATTTACTTGTTGAAGTACTTTACTACTCGTGCATTCAAGGTGAGATCATAGTCCCACTTTCACTCTTTTTGAACTTACATTTGGGATGAGAAAACATAAACATTTCTTTACTAAGTGAACACAAGTACAGGAAAACAAACATTCTACATACGAGTTTAGAACAAAAATCCTCAATTCGATTATCATTAGTTACACTTGCCGGGTGTAAGCGAGAACTTATGTTGTATGGATCCATATGGGTTTGACAAACCCTCATTCAAACGGTTCGCTACCGTTTACGAATGAAATATATTTTCGAGAAACAGTGTATGTTCTAGCACTAAGTGATGGGGTTCAATGGAAGGAAATGTTAAGCATTGATAATTGGGTGCTCGTGAAACAAACTTTTGGAATGTATTACTATTATTTCATTGATGCAAATCTTGTGGTTCACTTGTACTTACTTACTTAAACCTATGATTTCACCAACGTTTTCGTTGACAGATTTCTATGTTTTTCTCAGGTCCTTGAACGATACATGATACATGCTTCCGCTCATTATTTTGATACTTGCATTGGATATCGAGTATACATGCATACATGGAGCGTCTTTTGGATACTTTTAAATTGTGTCGCATAAGTTTCATTTGTACTTAAAACTTGGTATCGTAACTTGTGGTGGAACTATTCTTGTAAAACTTGAACAACCTTTACATTTGAAATGAATGCGACATATCTTTTGGTCAAACGTTGTTTTAAAGACTTATGACCACGTAACGGGACCTAAGTAGACGGCGCCGTCAATGACGATTTGGTCGGGTCGCTACAGATGGTATCAGAGCGTTGGTTGTAGGAATTTAGAGTTCATTAGTGTCAACCCCGAGTCATAGGGTACATTGATGAGTCTAGACTACAACCGGCATATAGACTTGAAGTAGGAATTACTTGACTACTTGTGCATTTATACTCGAACGCTTCTACTCATATCTACTCTTAGTTCATCTTAATCTCACGTTGTTTAATTTGATTGACACGCCACCTTGACTTTATAGAATAATGTCGAATGCACATATGAATCAGGGTAATATAATTTCCGGGATTATATTACGGTGACTCATATGAACGTTCCGACATTATGGCATAAAGAATTTAAGGCGAGTCGAGGAAAAACTTCTCTTTATCTTTATTCTATATCACGGTTAGTATTATTGAGAATACTAATCAATGATATTCTTGTGTCTTGAAGGAACAATGGCTCCTCGTCGTGTACGCTGCAATGAAACTCCCGAACAAGCTCTCGAACGGATGATAGCTACCGCCGTAGATGCGGCCATGGCCGGTCACTCATCCAACAACAATAATAATAACAACCACAACAACAACAACAACAACAACAACAACAACAACAACAACAATGGAGCCGGAAACTCAAACGAGGGATGCTCCTATAAAGCTTTCATGGGGTGCAAACCTCACACTTTTGATGGAACCGGGGGACCGGTCGTGCTCACCCGATGGTTTGAGCAAACGGAAGCCGTCTTTAGCATAAGCGGTTGTCGGGACTAAGACAAGGTCAAATACTCCACTCACACTTTCTCCGGAATTGCTCTAACATGGTGGAACACCTATGTTCAATCGGTGGGTACCGATGAAGCTCATGCCCTCTCTTGGGCCGATCTAAAGGAAAAGATGATTGTTGAATATTTTCCGCGCGAAGAAACCCGAAAGCTTGAGGAAGAACTAAGAGCTTTGAAAGCGGTCGGAAACGATCTTAAAGCTTATAATCAACGCTTCGCCGAACTATCCTTGATGTGTCCTAATCTTGTTAACCCCGAATCTCAAAGGATTGAGCTCTACATGCTCGGTCTTCCAAAAAGCATCAAACAAGGAGTGATGTCATCCAAACCCACTACTCATCAAGCCGCTATGAACATGGCTCGCCAACTAATTGAAACGGTTGACGAAATCGTAGTTCCGGCACCTAAGGCCGAGGATAAATCGGGCGGCAACAAAAGAAAGTGGGAACCCTCCCAATCAAGCAACAACAACTTTGCTAAGAAGCCTTACACCTCCGACGGCAAGAAAGGTTATGCCGGGAACCTACCTCTTTGCAACAAATGCAACAAACATCACTTTGGCGAATGTAGTAAGTTAATTTGCCACCGGTGCCAAGGAATTGGTCATAAGGCCAACGATTGTAAAAGTGCCACTCCCGTCGCTCGAAAATGGCCCAATGCACCAAAGACGGGCACTTGTTATGAATGTGGCCAAACGGGCCATTATAGAAATGCATGCCCGAAGAGGAAAGATAACCCCAATACGCGCGGCCGAGCTTTCAACATAAACACCGAGGAAGCCCGGGATGACACTGAACTAGTCACGGGTACGTTTCTTCTCAACAATTCTTATGTCTCTTGCTTATTCGATTCGGGTGCCGATAAATGCTTTGTATCCAAGACTTTGACTCATTCTTTTAGCACTCCACCTCTTCCATTAGATACCACTTATACCATTGAAGTGGCTAACGGAAAACTATTAAGTGCCGACACATATTACCGGGGGTGTACGTTAAACATTTTGGGTAGGGAATTTGAAATTGACTTGATACCCATGGAACTAGGAAGCTTTGATGTAATAATCGGTATGAATTGGTTAGTCAAAACGAAATCTCACATTCTTTGTGATCTTAACGCAATCCGAATTCCTATCGAGAATGGTGAACCTTTGATTGTTTATGGCGATAAGAGTTGCACCAGACTCAACCTCGTTTCGTGCCTTAAAGTTAGAAAACTACTCCGTAAGGGTTGTTTTGCGATCCTTGCCCACGTTAAGAAAGTCGAGTCCGATGAGAAGCACATCGATGATGTGCCAATTGTTAGTGACTATTCCGATGTATTTCCCGACGAATTGCCGGGTCTTCCGCCTCATCGACCGGTTGAATTCCAAATCGATCTTATTCCGGGAGCCGCACCCGTAGCACGTGCACCATATAGACTCGCTCCATCTGAAATGCAAGAATTACAAAGTCAAATCCAAGAACTACTTGATCGAGGTTTTATCCAACCTAGCCATTCACCTTGGGGCGCTCCAATTTTGTTTGTTAAAAAGAAAGACGGATCCCTACGAATGTGCATTGATTATCGTGAACTAAATAAATTGACGGTTAAGAACCGATATCCTCTTCCTCGCATCGATGACCTCTTTGATCAACTACAAGGGTCTTGTGTATATTCGAAAATCGATCTCCGCTCGGGTTATCATCAATTGAGGGTTAAGGGGGAAGATGTCTCCAAAACCGCTTTCCGAACTCGTTATGGTAGTTATGAATTCCTTGTCATGCCATTTGGTCTCACTAACGCACCGGCGGTGTTCATGGATCTTATGAACCGCGTGTGCAAACCGTATCTCGATAAATTCGTTATTGTGTTCATCGATGACATATTGATCTATTCTAAAAATGAAGAAGAGCACGAACAGCATCTCCGACTTGTGCTTGAACTTTTAAGACAAGAACAACTCTATGCCAAATTCTCCAAGTGTGAATTTTGGTTAAAGGAAGTTCAATTTCTTGGTCATGTTGTAAGTGACCAAGGTATTAAAGTCGATCCAACGAAAATCGAAGCCATTAGCAAATGGGAGACTCCTACTACTCCTACTCACATTCGTCAATTTTTGGGTCTCGCCGGGTACTATCGTAGATTCATCGAAAATTTCTCTTTGGTTGCACGTCCTCTAACCGCATTGACTCACAAGGGAAAGAAATTCATTTGGGCGACCGAACATGAATCCGCATTCCAAATCTTGAAAACGAAGCTAACCACCGCTCCTATCTTGTCACTTCCCGAAGGCAATGATGACTTTGTTGTATATTGCGATGCCTCAAAACATGGTTTTGGGTGTGTATTGATGCAACGAACGAAAGTCATTGCTTATGCTTCTCGACAACTCAAAATTCATGAACGAAACTATACGACACATGATCTCGAACTCGGAGCCGTTGTCTTTGCACTTAAAATGTGGAGACACTATCTTTATGGAACCAAGAGTACTATCTTTACCGACCACAAAAGTCTCCAACACATTTTCGATCAAAAGCAACTAAACATGAGACAACGAAGGTGGATTGAAACCTTAAACGATTACGATTGCGAGCTTCGTTACCATCCCGGGAAGGCAAATGTAGTAGCCGATGCCTTAAGTCGAAAAGAAAGAGTGGTGCCTCTTCGTGTCCGAGCCTTAAACATCACCATCCACACAAACCTTAATAGCCAAATTCGGGTAGCCCAAGATGAGGCTCTCAAGGATGAAAACATCTCTCTCGAACACTTGAACGTCCTCACCTCTCGATTCGAAGTTAAAGAAACCGGACTCCGATATTTCGCCGGAAGGATTTGGGTGCCTAGTTATGGGGACCTACGAAGCCTTATTTTAGATGAAGCCCATAAGTCACGATACTCGATTCACCCCGGTGCCAATAAGATGTACCACGACCTTAAACCGCTATATTGGTGGCCGAACATCAAAAGGGACGTAGCTACTTATGTTTCCAAGTGTTTGACATGTTCCAAAGTCAAAGCCGAACACCAAAGACCGTCCGGACTACTTCGACAACCCGAGATCCCGCAATGGAAGTGGGAAAGGATAACGATGGATTTTATCACTAAACTACCAAAAACGACTGGCGATTATGATACCATTTGGGTTATTGTTGACCGTCTCACCAAATCCGCACACTTCCTGGCCATGAAAGAAACGGACAAAATGGAGAAACTTGCACAACTTTACGTTAAGGAGATCGTAGCCCGACACGGTGTACCTTTATCGATTATCTCCGACCGAGATGGCCGTTTCGTTTCTAGATTTTGGCGTACATTGCAAGAAGCGTTGGGAACACGTTTAGACATGAGCACCGCATATCATCCTCAAACCGATGGACAAAGCGAACGTACAATTCAAACCTTAGAGGACATGTTACGAGCTTGCGTGGTTGATTTCGGAAAAGCTTGGGACAAGCACTTACCTCTCGCCGAGTTCTCTTACAACAATAGTTATCACGCGAGTATTAAAGCCGCACCTTTTGAAGCGCTATATGGCCGCAAATGTCGTTCACCTCTTTGTTGGGCCGAGGTAGGCGACGTGCAAATCACCGGACCCGAACTCATTCACGAAACCACCGAGAAAATCGTTCAAATCCGAGATAGGCTTAGGACGGCCCGAAGTCGTCAAAAGAGCTATACCGACAAACGACGCAACGATCTTGAATTTCAAGTCGGTGACCGAGTAATGTTAAAAGTCGCACCTTGGAAGGGTGTAATCCGTTTTGGGAAACGCGGAAAGCTAAATCCGCGGTATATTGGTCCTTTCGAAATCTTGGAGCGTATTGGAACCGTTGCTTATCGTTTAGATCTTCCGCCTCAATTGAACTCCGTTCATCCTACCTTCCATGTATCTAACTTGAAAAAGTGTCTTGCCGAACCCGATATCGTCATCCCTCTCGAAGAACTTACTATTGATGACAAACTTCATTTTGTGGAGGAACCGGTTGAAATTGTGGACACCTCCGTCAAGACATTGAAACAAAGCCGAATCCCGATTGTCAAGGTTCGTTGGAATACCAAAAGAGGACCCGAGTTTACTTGGGAAAGACAAGATCAAATGCAAGGGAAGTATCCTCATCTATTCGTGAATTCGGAAACGCAAGATCTCGAGGAAGAAACAACGACTACTACGCCTACTTAAATTTCGGGACGAAATTTCTTTTAAGGAGTAGGTAATGTAACATCCCTTTTTCCATTTACTTTTCCGTTATACTAATATAAAGTCCGTTATATGTTTATAACATCTCCCGTTGATACGCGTTTTAAATTATCTCGTTTAGGTAATTCCCGCACCCGAACGAAAGTTGAGGGACTAAACTTGACAAGGGATCAAACCCTTGACTAGGTCAAAGGGTCAAACCCCTTTCACCCATTCATTATCATCTCCATCTCTCTCTCTTTCTCTCTAGCAAGAACACACACCCATTTACCAAATTCATTCAATCATCATCTAAATTCGATCTAGGAGGCTTACAACAAAATAAACTACATATTTGTGATCCTCTCTTCATCCTTTTCATTTTGGTACCAACTTCATCTCATTTGGGTAACTTTCTAAAATCACTAGATTTTGTGTTCTTGATGTTTTTAACTTATAAAAGTGTTAATTAGTGTCTATGGCTCAAGTCTAACATGAATATATGATTTATATGCTCGATCTCGTTGTTTTAGTGTAACTAGCATGAACTTGAATTTTGGTGTGTTGTTCTTGAATTTTGGATGATCATATGTTGTTAGATGTTAAAAGTTGATGTTTTAATTGTGTTACTAGCATCACTAGCTTCAATTTGATGTGTAGGTTGCCTTAGAAAACTTCATGAACTTGATTATTGATTTTGGTGAATTTGGGTTAGGGTTTGATGAACTTGAAATGGACTTTTGATGCATTGAATACCATGGATTATTATTGGTAAGTGTCTAGTTGGATTGTATGCTTGATTACCTTCGAAACGGCATATCATTCATGTAAATTGGTTGCCCGAATCATTGAATTGCATTTATGAACTTGTATGCGGTTAATGTTAAGCATTAGATGCGGTTTTGGTTGTTGTTAGTGATGAATTGCTTGATGAAATGTGTTTAGTTGTTTTCCTTGTCAAATTACCTTTCCAACGATATATAGTATGCATTTTGGATGTTTTCGGTTCATAAAATATGTTAATTTGAGTTTTGGTTCGTGACTTGGTCTTTTTCTGCAAACTGCATGTTTCCCAGGTATTGCGCGCCGCGCATATACCCGCGCGCCGCGCAAAATTAGAAATCCCAGATGTTTGCCTTCGTGGTTAAGTTCTGACCAAGATTTACACTTGGGTGCGCGCCGCGCAACCCTTTGCGCGCCGCGCATATGCCCAGCTCATTTTAGTTTTTATTTTTCCTTTCACAAAATGTTTCCCGCTTAACCGTAACTCCGATTAACATGAAACTTGGCCATTCTGCTCATAAATGATTTCTCATCATGGGAAAATTGTCGGATACCCGACCCGACCCCGTTGACCTTGACTTTGACCAAGTTTGACTTTTAGTCAAACTTAACCAAACGATTATACAATCGTTCTAACATACTTAACTACTTGTATCGTGCATGAAACTTGACAAATTGATTCACATGCTATATAAATCGAGTCGTAACGAGCCATAGGACTAATTGAACATCTTTGACCAATCGTGACTATCGTTATTGATACAACCTATTTGTTTAGGTCAAGACTAGCATTGTTCTTTGCACACATTTACTTGTTGAAGTACTTTACTACTCGTGCATTCAAGGTGAGATCATAGTCCCACTTTCACTCTTTTTGAACTTACATTTGGGATGAGAAAACATAAACATTTCTTTACTAAGTGAACACAAGTACAGGAAAACAAACATTCTACATACGAGTTTAGAACAAAAATCCTCAATTCGATTATCATTAGTTACACTTGCCGGGTGTAAGCGAGAACTTATGTTGTATGGATCCATATGGGTTTGACAAACCCTCATTCAAACGGTTCGCTACCGTTTACGAATGAAATATATTTTCGAGAAACAGTGTATGTTCTAGCACTAAGTGATGGGGTTCAATGGAAGGAAATGTTAAGCATTGATAATTGGGTGCTCGTGAAACAAACTTTTGGAATGTATTACTATTATTTCATTGATGCAAATCTTGTGGTTCACTTGTACTTACTTACTTAAACCTATGATTTCACCAACGTTTTCGTTGACAGATTTCTATGTTTTTCTCAGGTCCTTGAACGATACATGATACATGCTTCCGCTCATTATTTTGATACTTGCATTGGATATCGAGTATACATGCATACATGGAGCGTCTTTTGGATACTTTTAAATTGTGTCGCATAAGTTTCATTTGTACTTAAAACTTGGTATCGTAACTTGTGGTGGAACTATTCTTGTAAAACTTGAACAACCTTTACATTTGAAATGAATGCGACATATCTTTTGGTCAAACGTTGTTTTAAAGACTTATGACCACGTAACGGGACCTAAGTAGACGGCGCCGTCAATGACGATTTGGTCGGGTCGCTACAAACCCTGTATAGCTAACTCAAGCATAACTGCATATAGAGTGTCTATGGTTGTTCCCAAATAATATATATAGATGGGTCGATATGATATGTCAAAACATTGTATACGTGTCTATGGTATCCCAAGATTACACAATATATGTTAGAATATATGTATAATACAATATAAGTTAGTTAAGTTATGATTTGTTACAAATTTCACGTAGCTACAACAAGCAAAATTATCTAATCTTGTTTTACCCATAACTTCTTCGTTTTAAATCCGTTTTGAGTGATTCAAGTTGCTATGGTTTCATAATGAGCTGAAATTTATGAAACTAAACATAAAAAGTATAAGTTTATAGTTGGAAATACAGGTTACAAGTCAATATTGTAAGAGGTAGTCATTTCAGTCGAAAGAACGACGTCTTGATGACCATTTTGAAAAACATACTTCCACTTTGAGTTTAACCATGATTTTTGGATATAGTTTCATGTTCATAAGAAGAATCATTTTCCCAGAAGAACAACTTTTAAATCAAAGTTTATCATAGTTTTTAATTAACTAACCCAAAACAGTCCCCGATTTTACTACGACGGCGTATGTTCGGTTTTACGGTGTTTTTCGTGTTTCCAGGTTTTAAATAATTAAGTTAGCATATCATATAGATATAGGACATGTGTTTAGTTGATTTTAAAAGTTAAGTTAGAAGGATTAACTTTGTTTGCGAACAAGTTTAGAATTGACTAAACTATGTTCTAGTGATTACATGTTCAAATCTTCGAATAAGATAGTTTTATATATATGAATCGAATGATGTTATGAACATCATTACTACCTCAAGTTTAGTAGGTAAACCTACTAGAAGGGACAAAAAATTAATCTAGCTTCAAAGGATCTTGGATGGCTTGAAAGTTCTTGAAATAGAATCATGACATGAAAACAAGTTCAAGTAAGATTATCACTCGAATTAAGATTGTTATAGTTATAGAAATTGAATCAAAATTTGAATATGAGTATTACCTTGATTTAGAAAGATAACCTACTGTAAATAATAAAGATTTATTGAGATTGGATGATCACTTGAAATGGATTTGCAAGATTGGAAGTAAGCTAGTAAGCTTGAAAGTATTTGTGAAGTGTTCTTGATGTGTTCTTGAATGATGATGTTTCTTGATTGTAATTGAAGCTAGATTGACCTAGATGATCAATATTACTGAAGTATAGACGTTCTTAAGCTTAGAGAGAGTTAAGATGGAGAGAATTTAGATTAGAAAATCAAAGAAATGTGATGTGTGTGTTGTTTGAAAAAAATGCCTAATGCTTAGTCAATATAAGGTTACTAGTTTTTGTTTTCATGCTCATAAGTCATGCTAGTTGTCAAATGATGGTTCCCACATGTCTTGGTGACTCACAAGGGCTGCTAAGAGCTGATCATTGGAGTGTATATACTAATAGTAAATACATCTAGAAGATGTGTATTGTACGAGTACGAATACGGGCGTATACGAGTAGAATTGTTGATGAAAATGAATGAGAATGCAATTGTAAGCATTTTTTATAAGTAGAAGTACTTTGTGTAGCGACCCGACAAAATCTTCATTGACGGCGCCGTCTACTTAGGTCCCGTTACGTGGTCATAAGTCTTTAAAACAACATTTGACCAAAATACATGTCGCATTCATTTCAAAAGTGGGGATGTTTCAAGGTTTACAAAAGTAGTTCATTGACGAATTACATTACAAAGTTTAAAGTACAATTGAAATCTATGCGACACAATTTGATTATCAAAAGACGCTCCACGTATGCATGTATACTCGACATCCAAGCAAGTATCAAAAAGTAAGCGGAAGCATGTATCCATAAGCATTCAAGGACCTAAGAAAACATAGAAGAATCTGTCAATGAAAACGTTGGTGAAATTATAGTTGTATGTATAAAGTATGTTTGAACCACAAGTTTTAGTATGAAACGTTTATCGAGCGTATACATCTCAAAAGATGTGTTTGTATCACGAGCACCCAATTATCAAGCTTAACTGAATCTTACCTCTGCATAATAGTGTTAGAACCTACACTATATTTCGAAAATACGTTTCATTCATCCGAATGAGGGTTCGTCAAACCCGTATGGCCACACAACATAAGTTCTCGCTTACACCCTACAAGTGTAACTAATGATAATTGGACTTGAGGATTTATGTTCTAACTCGTACGTATCTTTTCTTTCGTATTTGTATTCAAAGTATAAAAGTATGAAAGTATGCATATACATATGAAATGTATATAAGTAAGTAATGTATATGTTTCTCAGCCCACGATTTAAAGTATAAAAGTATTTGAAAAGGTGGGACTATGATCTTACCTTGAGTGCACGTATGTAAAAGTACTTCAACAAGTAAACGTGTGCGAGAACGAATGCTAGTCTCGACCTAAACAAATAGGTTTGTATCAATATCGGTAAACACGGTTGGTCAAAGTGTTCAATTGGTCCTATGGCTCGTTACGACTCGATTATAATAGCATGTGAATCAAATTGTCATGTTTCATGCAAGGTACAAGTATAAAAGCATGTTAGAATGATTGCATAAGTATTTGGTTAAGTTTGATTAAAAGTCAACTTTGGTCAGGTCAAAGTCAACAAAAAAGTCAACACGTTCGGGTCGGGTCCCGAACTATTTTTCTGAGGTTTTTATTCATATATAAGCATGTTAGAACAAGTTACATGTGAATCGGAGGTGCGTAGCATAGCAAACATTTTTCGAAATTTGACAAAGTAGATCAGAAGCCAAACACGGCAAATGCCGCGCCGCGACCAAGGAGGGTCGTGCCGCGACATTCAACGTGGTCTGGTGCCTGGTCAGTTTCAATTGTTCAAGTCAAAATTCAATTTTCAATTTAGCACAATTCACAAACCGTAAACACTTAGAACACGTATCTTATATCATTGGAAAGGTAATTTGACGAGGAACACAACTAAACACATTTCATCAATCAAAAACATCATTTGCAAATACCGAGTTTCCAAATTAAATGATCAAATAAATGCTCATCATTAATGCTTCAATTTCATAAATGCACTTTGATGATTTGGGAATTAAATGCACACATATAATACGCCGTTTCGTAGGTAATTACACATACAATACAACTAAACACTTACAAACAACATTGCATAGCATTTGGTGTATCAAAAATCCATTTTACTCCTATCAAACCCTAACCCAAAATCACAATTTTTGCAATTAAGTTTATGGAGTCCTTCCAAGTCAACCTACACCTCTAATTGAAGCTAGTGATGCTAGTAACACAATTAATACATGCATTTATAACATCTAACAACATTTAAACAACCAAAACTCAAGATCAAACACACCAAACTTTCAAGTTCATGATAATTAATTAAACTAATGAGATTGAGCATATAAATCACATATTCATGTTAGACTTGAGGCATAGACACTAATTAACACTTTTACAAGTAAAAATCATCAAGAACACAAAATCTAGTGATTTTAAAAAGTTACCCAAATGAGAAGTAATAGGTATGGATTCGAAGAGGAAGATGAAAGGATTCCGAATATGTAATTTGTTTGGATTGGTGCTTGCTCGATTTGATTTAGATGATGGATCTTTGGATTGGTGTTTGAGAGAATTTAGTGAAAGGATTAAAGAAAAGGAAAATGAAATGGAAAATGAAAAGAGGTGGTGGGTGTTGACTAGTCCATCTAGTCACACCTTTGATCAATTGGCGAAACTAGTCCCTCGAGTTCGGTTGCGGGTGCGTGAATTACCTAAATGAGATAATTTAGAAACGCGTATTAACGGAAGGTGTTATAATTATATAACAGACTTTAAAATAGTTAAACGGAAAGTAAATGGAAAAAGGCGGGATGTTACATTACCTACTCCTTAAAGGAAATTTCGTCCCAAAATTTAAGTAGGCGTAGTAGTCGTTGTTTCTTCCTCGAGATCTTGCGTTTTCGCATTCGCGAATAGATGAGGGTACTTCCTTTGCATTTGATCTTGCCTTTCCTAAGTAAACTCGAGTCCTCTTTTGGCATTCCAACGGACCTTAACAATTGGAATTCGGCTTTGTTTTAACGTTTTGACGGAGGTGTCCACAATTTCAACCGGTTCCTCCACGAAATGAAGTTTGTCATCAATGGTAAGCTCCTCGAGAGAGATGACGATATCGGGTTTGGCAAGGCACTTTTTCAAGTTGGATACATGGTAAGTAGGATGAACGGAGCTTAATTGAGGCGGAAGATCTAAACGATAAGCAACGGTTCCAACACGCTCCAAAATTTCGAAAGGACCAATATACCGCGGATTTAGATTTCCGCGTTTCCCGAAACGGATTACACCTTTCCAAGGTGCGACTTTTAACATTACGCGATCGCCGACTTGAAATTCAATGTCGTTGCGTCGTTTGTCGGTATAGCTCTTTTGACGACTTCGGGCCGTCCTAAGCCTATCTTGGATTTGAATGATCTTCTCGGTTGTTTCATGAATGAGTTCGGGTCCGGTGATTTGTGTGTCGCCTACTTCGGCCCAACAAAGAGGTGAACGACATTTTCAGCCATATAAAGCTTCGAAAGGTGCGGCGTTAATACTCGCGTGATAACACAAGCTCGTAGCATGTCTTCCAAAGTTTGAATTGTGCGTTCGCTTTGTCCATCGGTTTGTGGATGATATGCGGTGCTCATGTCTAAACGCGTTTCCAACGCTTCTTGTAAAGTACGCCAAAATCTAGAAACAAAACGGCCATCTCGGTCAGAGATAATCGATAAGGGTACGCCGTGACGGGCTACGATTTCTTTAATGTAAAGTTGTGCGAGTTTCTCCATGTTGTCGGTTTCCTGCATGGCTAGGAAGTGCGCGGATTTGGTGAGACGGTCAACAATAACCCAAATAGTATCATAACCGCCAACCGTCTTTGGTAGTTTGGTGATAAAATCCATCGTTATCCTTTCTCACTTCCATTGCAGGATTTCGGGTTGTTGAAGTAGTCCGGACGGTCTTTGATGTTCGGCTTTGACTTTGGAGCAAGTTAGGCATTTTCCAACATAAGTAGCAACGTCCCTTTTAATGTTCGGCCACCAATATTGTTCTTTGAGGTCGTGGTACATCTTATTGGCACCGGGGTGAATTGAATATCTTGACTTATGGGCTTCGTCTAAAATAAGGCTTCGCAAGTCCCCATAACTAGGTACCCAAAATCTTTCGGCGAAATATCGGAGTCCGGTTTCTTTAACTTCGAATCGAGAAGTGAGGACGTTCAAGTGTTCGAGAGAGATGTTTTCACCCTTGAGAGCCTCGTCTTGGGCTACACGAATTTGACTATTGAGATTGTGTGAATGGTGATGTTTAAAGCTCGGACACGAAGAGGCACCGCCCTTTCTTTTTGACTTAAGGCATCGGCTACTACATTTGCCTTTCCCGAATGGTAACGAATCTCACAATCATAATCGTTTAAAGTTTCAACCCACCGTCGTTGTCTCATGTTTAGTTATTTTTGATCGAAGATGTGTTGAAGGCTTTTGTGATCGGTGAAGATGGTATTTTTGGTTCCATAAAGATAGTGTCTCCACATTTTAAGTGCAAAGACAACGGCTCCGAGTTCGAGATCATGTGTCGTGTAGTTTCGTTCATGAATTTTCAATTATCGAGAGGCATAAGCAATGACTTTCTTTTGTTGCATCAATACACATCCAAAACCTTGTTTCGAGGCATCGCAATATACAACAAAATCATCATTGCCTTCGGGAAGTGACAAGATAGGAGCGGTGGTTAGCTTTATCTTCAAGATTTGAAATGCGGATTCTTGTTCGGTTGCCCAAATGAATTTCTTTCCCTTGTGAGTTAACGCGGTTTGAGGACGAGCAACCAAGGAGAAATTTTCGATGAATCTACGATAGTATCCAGCGAGACCCAAGAATTGACGAATGTGAGTAGGAGTTGTAGGAGTCTCCCATTTACTAATGGCATCGATTTTCGTTGGATCGACTTTAATACCTTGATCACTTACAACATGACCAAGAAATTGAACTTCCTTCAACCAAAATTCACACTTGGAGAATTTGGCATAGAGTCATTCTTGTCTCAAGAGTTCAAGCACAAGTCGGAGATGTTGTTCGTGCTCTTCTTCGCTTTTAGAATATACTAAGATGTCATCGATGAACACAATAACGAATTTATCGAGATACGGTTTGCACACGCGGTTCATAAGATCCATGAACACTGCCGGTGAGTTAGTGAGACCAAATGGCATAACAAGAAATTCATAACTACCATAACGAGTCCGTAAAGCAGTTTTGGAGACATCTTCCCCCTTAACCCTTAATTGATGATAACCCAAGCGGAGATCGATTTTTGAATATACACGAGATCCTTGTAGTTGATCAAAGAGGTCATCGATGCGAGGAAGAGGATATCGGTTCTTAACCGTCAATTTATTTAGTTCACGATAATCAATGCACATTAGTAGGGATCCATCTTTCTTCTTAACAAAAAAAATCGGAGTGCCCCATGGTGAATAGCTAGGTTGGAGAAAACCATGGTCAAGTAGTTCTTGGATTTGACTTTGCAATTCTTACATTTCGGAGGGAGCAAGTCTATACGGTGCACGTGCTACGGGTACGGCTCCCGGAATAAGATCGATATGGAATTCAACCGGTCGATGAGGTGGAAGACCCGGCAATTCGTTGGGAAATACATCGAAAAAGTCACTAACAATTGGCACATCATCGATATGCTTCTCATCGGACTCGACTTTCTTAACATGGGCAAGGATTGCAAAACAACCCTTACGGAGTAGTTTTCTAACCTTACGCTCGAAACAAGGTTGAGTCCGGTGCAACTCTTATCGCCATAAACAATCAAGGGTTCACCATTCTCGATAGGAATTTGGATTGCGTTAAGATCACAAAGGATGTGAGATTTCATTTTGGCTAACCAATTCATACCAATTATTACATCGAAGCTTCTTAGTTCCATGGGTATCAAGTCAATTTCAAACTCATTACCCAAAATGTTTAGCATACACCCCTGGTAATATGTGTCGGCACTCAATAGTTTCCCGTTGGCCACTTCAATGGTAAAAGTGGTATCTAGTGGAAGTGGTGGAGTGCTAAAATAATGAGTCAAAGTCTTGGATACAAAACTCTTATCGGCACCCGAATCGAATAAACAAGTAACATAAGTGTTGTTCAGAAGAAACGTACCCGTGACTAATTCATTGTCATCTCGAGCTTCCTCGGTGTTGATGTTGAAAGCTCGGCCGCGTGTATTGGGGTTAGCTTTCTTCTTTGGGCACGCATTTCTAAAATGATCTGGTTGGCCACATTCATAACAAACACCCGGTCTTGGTGCATTGGATCCCTTTTGAGCAACGGGAGCAGTGTTTCTACGTTCGTGGGCCAAATGGCCACTCTTTTGACACTTGATGCAAAACGGCCGCCCACATTCACCCAAATGATGTTTGTGGCACTTATTACAATATGGCAAAGCTCTGGCATAACCTTTCTTGCCGTCGGAAGTGAAAGGCTTTTTGGTGGAAGTGTTGTTGTTGTTGTAGTTGCTTGATAGAGTGGCTTCCCATTTTCTTTTGTTGCCACCAGATTTGTCCTCGGCCTTAGGTGTCGGTACTATGATTTCATCTACCGTCTCTATCAATTGACGGGCCATCTTCAAAACTTCTTGATGATTAGCGGGTTTGGATGACATTACTCCATGTTTGATGCTCTTTGGGAGGCCATCCATGTAAAGTTCGACTTGGAGGGATTCGGGAGTCACGAGAGCCGGGCACATTAAGGCTAGCTCGGAGAATCGTTGATTATAAGCCTTGAGATCGTTTCCGACCGCCTTTAAAGTTCTTAGCTCTTGTTCGAGCTTTCAGGTTTCTTCACGAGGGAAGTATTCGGTGATCATGTTTTCCCTCAAATCGGCCCAAGAGAGGGCGTGAGCTTCATCGGTACCCACCGATTGTACATAGGTGTTCCACCATGTGAGAGCGACACCGGCGAAAGTATGGGTGGAGTATTTGACCTTGTCTTGGTCCCGACAACCGCTTATGCTAAAGACGGCTTCCGTTTGCTCAAACCATCGGGTGAGCACTACCGGTCTCCAGGATCCATCAAAAGTGTGAAGTTTGCACCCCATGAAAGCTTTGTAGGAGCACACTTCGCTAGAGTTACCGGCTCCTTGATTGTTGTTGTTGTTGTTGTTGTTGTTGTTGTTGTTGTTGTTGTTGTTGTTGTTGTTGTTGTTATGATTGTTGCTATTGTTGTTGTTGGAGGAGTGACCGGCCATGGCCGCATCCACGGCGGTGGCTATCATCCGTTGAAGGGCTTGTTCGGGAGTCTCATGGCGTGGCACACGGCGAGGAGGCATTGTTCCTTCAAAACACAAGAATACCGTTGATTAGTATTTTCAATAATACTAATCATGATATGGAATAAGGATAGAGAGAAAATTTTCCTTGACTCGCCTTAAATTCTTTATGTCATAATGTCAGAACGTTCATATGAGTCACCGTAATATAATCTCGGCAAATATATTACCCTAATTCATATGTGCATTCGACATTATTTCATATAGTTAAGGTGGCGTGTCAATCAAATTAAGCTACGTACGATTAAGATGAATTAAGAGTTAGATATGAATAGAGAGTTCGAGTATAAATGCACAAGTAGTCAAGTAATTCCTACTTCAAGTCTATATGCCGGTTGTAGTCTAGACTCACTAATGTACCCTATGACTCGGGGTTGACACCAATGAACTCTAAATCCCTACAACCAATGCTCTGATACCATCTGTAGCAACCCGACAAAATCGTCATTGACGGCGCCGTCTACTTAGGTCCCGTTACATGGTCATAAGTCTTTAAAACAACGTTTGCCCAAAATACATGTCGCATTCATTTCAAAAGTGGGGATGTTTCAAGGTTTACATAAGTAGTTCATTGACGAATTACATTACAAAGTTTAAAGTACAATTGAAATCTATGCGACACAATTTGATTATCAAAAGACGCTCCACGTATGCATGTATACTCGACATCCAAGCAAGTATCAAAAAGTAAGCGGAAGCATGTATCCATAAGCATTCAAGGACCTGAGAAAACATAGAAGAATCTGTCAACGAAAACGTTGGTGAAATCATAGTTGTATGTATAAAGTATGTTTGAACCATAAGTTTTAGTATGAAACGTTTATCGAGCGTATACATCTCAAAAGATGTGTTTGTATCACGAGCACCCAATTATCAAGCTTAACTGAATCTTATCTCTGCATAATAGTGTTAGAACCTACACTATATTTCGAAAATACATTTCATTCATCCGAATGAGGGTTCGTCAAACCCGTATGGCCACACAACATTAGTTCTCGCTTACACCCTACAAGTGTAACTAATGATAATTGGACTTGAGGATTTATGTTCTAACTCGTACGTATCTTTGCTTTTATATTTGTATTCAAAGTATAAAAGTATGAAAGTATGCATATACATATGAAATGTATATAAGTAAGTAATGTATATGTTTCTCAGCCCACGATTTAAAGTATAAAAGTATTTGAAAAGGTGGGACTATGATCTCACCTTGAGTGCACGTATGTAAAAGTACTTCAACAAGTAAACGTGTGCGAGAATGAATGCTAGTCTCGACCTAAACAAATAGGTTTGTATCAATATCGGTAAACACGGTTGGTCAAAGTGTGCAATTAGTCCTATGGCTCGTTACGACTCGATTATAATAGCATGTGAATCAAATTGTCATGTTTCATGCAAGGTACAAGTATAAAAGCATGTTAGAATGATTGCATAAGTATTTGGTTAAGTTTGATTAAAAGTCAACTTTGGTCGGGTCAAAGTCAACAAAAAAGTCAACACGTTCGGGTCGGGTCCCGAACTATTTTTCTGAGGTTTTTATTCATATATAAGCATGTTAGAACAAGTTACATGTGAATCGGAGGTGCGTAGCATAGCAAACATTTTTCAAAATTTGACAAAGTAGATCAGAAGCCAAACACGGCAAATACCGCGCCGTGACTAAGGAGGGCCGAGCCGCGACATTTAACGTGGTCTGGTGCCTGGTCAGTTTCAATTGTTCAAGTCAAAATTCAATCTTCAATTTAGCACAATTCACAAACCGTAAACACTTAGAACACGTATCTTATATCATTGAAAAGGTAATTTGACGAGGAACACAACTAAACATGTTTCATCAATCAAAAACATCATTTGCAAATATCGAGTTTCCAAATTAAATGATCAAATAAATGCTCATCATTAATGCTTCAATTTCATAAATGCACGTTGATGATTTGGGAATTAAATGCATACATATAATACACCGTTTCATAGGTAATTACGCATACAATACAACTAAATACTTACAAACAACATTGCATAGCATTTGGTGTATCAAAAATCCATTTTACTCCTATCAAACCCTAACCCAAAATCATAATTTTTTCAATTAAGTTTATGGAGTCCTTCCAAGTCAACCTACACCTCAAATTGAAGCTAGTGATGATAGTAACACAATTAATACATGCATTTATAACATCTAACAACATTTAAGCAACAAAAACTCAAGATCAAACACACCAAACTTTCAAGTTCATGATAATTACTTAAACTAACGAGATCGAGCATATAAATCACATATTCATGTTAGACTTGAGCCATATACACTAATTAACACTTTTACAAGTAAAAATCATCAAGAACACAAAATCTAGTGATTTTAGAAAGTTACCCAAATAAGAAGTAATCGGTATGGATTCGAAGAGGAAGATGCAAGGATTCCGAATATGTAATTTGTTTGGATTGGTGCTTGCTCGATTTGATTTAGATGATGGATCTTTGGATTGGTGTTTGAGAGAATTTAGTGAAAGTATTAAAGAAAAGGAAAATGAAATGGAAAATGAAAAGAGGTGGTGGGTGTTGACTAGTCCATCTAGTCACACCTTTGATCAATTAGAGAAACTAGTCCCTCGAGTTAGGTTGCGGGTGCGTGAATTACCTAAACGAGATAATTTAGAAACGCGTATTAACGGAAGGTGTTATAATTATATAACGGACTTTAAAATAGTTAAACGAAAAGTAAACGGAAAAAGGTGGGATGTTACACTTTGATATGTGTCTTGAAGTCTTTCAAAAGCGTATGAATACATCTTAAAATACTACATGTATATACATTTTAACTTAGTCGTTAAGTCATCGTTAGTCGATACATGTAAGTGTTGTTTTGGAACCTTTAAGTTAACGATCTCATTTAATGTAGTTAACCCATTGTTTATTATATCTAATGAGATGTTAAATTATTACATTATCATGATATTATGATGTATGAATATATCTTAATATGATATATATACATTAAAATATCGTTACAACGATAATCATTACATATATGCCTCGTTTCGAAATTCTTAAGTTAGTAGCCTTGTTTTACATATGTAGTTCATTGTTAACATACATAATGATATATATAATTATCATTTTATCATGTTAAATATAGTGTAACAATACCTTAATATGATACATATGTATTTAGTAAGGCGTTGTTATAACGATAATCGTTATATATATCGTTTCGAGTTTCTTAACTTAGTAATCTCATTTTTTATGTATATAACTCATTGTTAAAATACCTAGTGAGATACTTAATTATCATAATATCATGTTAACTATATATATATATATATATATATATATATATATATATATATATATATATATATATATATATATATATATATATATATATATATATATATATATATATATCATATAGTTTTTACAAGTTTTAACGTTCGTGAATCGCCGGTCAACTCGGGTGGTCAATTGTCTACATGAAACTCATTTCAAATAATCAAGTCTTAACAAGTTTGATTGCTTAATATGTTGGAAACATTTAATCATGTAAATATAGTTTTCATTTAATATATGTAAACATGGAAAAGTTCGGGTCACTACAATAACCGCCTTTACTTTCACCATTAGATCATTGACCACATACGTGTGCACATCTTTTGACAAACCCGATTTTCCATCCCGAGCCAACCCCCACTGTATGGATGTATCACTACAGTACCTACCAGTTAAATAAATTTAGTCCCGAAATTTTAAGCGATTGAAGGTGTTGACGCATCTTCAGGAAATAAGTGCGGGTATTTCAGCTTCATCTGATCTTCATGCTCCCAGGTGAACTCGGGTCCTCTACGAGCATTCCATCGAACCTTAACAATCGGTATTTTATTTTGCTTAAGTCTTTTAACCTCACGATCCATTATTTCGACGGGTTCTTCGATGAATTGAAGTTTTTCATTGATTTGGATTTCGTCTAACAGAATAGTGAGATCTTCTTTAGCAAAACATTTCTTCAGATTCGAGACATGAAAGGTATTATGTACCGCGGCGAGTTGTTCAGGTAAGTCAAGCCGGTAAGCTACTGGTCCGACACGATCTATTATCTTGAATGGTCCAATGTACCTTGGATTTAGTTTCCCCCGTTTACCAAATCGAACAACACCTTTCCTAGGTGAAACCTTAAGCATGACCATCTCTCTAATTTCAAATTCTATATCTTTTCTTTTAATGTCCGCTAGCTCTTTTGTCGACTTTGGACGGTTTTCAATCGTTGTTGAATTTGAATGATTTTCTCGGTAGTTTCTTGGATTATCTCCGAACCCATAATTTGTCTATCTCCGACTTCACTCCGAAAAATCGGAGACTTGCACTTTCTACTATAAAGTGCTTCAAACGGAGGCATCTCAATACATGAATGGTAACTGTTATTGTAAGAAATTCTGCTAACGGTAGATGTTGATCCCAACTGTTTCCAAAATCAATAACACATGCTCGTAGCATGTCTTCAAGGGTCTGTATTGTCCTTTCACTTTGCCCATCAGTTTGTGGATGATAGACAGTACTCATGTCTAGACTAGTGTAACGACCCAACCCGTTAACCATCCGAAAACGTGTCAAAAAAAAATTTCTGAAATAGTTGATCTGGACGGCGTCCAAAAGCTTAGACGGCGTCCAGCTCTTAAGACTGGGACGGCGTCCAGACATCTGGGACAGCGTCCAGATGTACTAAAACATTCTGATCAGTTTCTCGAACTCACGCGGGCGAAAACCCGCTTCCCGACACTTTTAAACCAAATCACTTTCACAATATATTACAATAGTTTAAACTAAGAGTTTTTCACAATAAAAACCGAGTTTTACGACACCGGGCCCACATCGACCCAAAATACCATAAGTGACTATTTCGACCCATTAGTTTATACAAAAACATAGACCGAGCATGGGATTGGGGACACGCTACCCAATCCTAATCAAATCCAAAAGCAAGTCTTCTAAAGCAACTACGCAAGCCCACTAGTCCCCTCGCTTACCCGAGCCACCGCATCCGTGTAATCTATAAAAATGTAAACAACGAGAGGGTAAGCTAACGCTTAGTGAATGAGAATATACTACATACATATATATGCATAAAATGAAATGCGCATCGCTAACACACAAATACGAGCCACATACCGCAATCCAAGCATAACTAAGCAATGTTATACCTAACGTACCACCAAGTCAAACCGCAAGATTAGTTACAACAATATAAGTAAATACGCGTACATAACTGGGTAACCAAACTACAAGGTTAACCCCTTAACCTCAATCATACGAACATTGGCCGAACAACCCGAGCCTTAGTGAATTCGCACAACCCGAAATTCACTTCTCTACCAATTCAACAACCGAGGTTGGCCGAACTACCCGAGCCTTAACGAATTCGCACAACCCGAAATCCATCACCTCATAAAAAGGATGACCGAACAACCCGAGTCATCATGAATCCGCACTACCCGAGATTCACTTCCCAAATACCAAAACCCACGGTCACGGGATTATAAAATCCACCACATCGGGGTTATCCACATCACAACAATATCAACCCTTCGCCATTGAGGTTATAACATCCACATCACAACCACGTGTGATCACGTACACTCAAAACGTGTACCACATCAAAGGTGGTCAACCAAAATGCACAACCGTGCCAATTGGACTCATACACAAGTCCATCAATCCACCTATATGTGAAGTGAGCTCTATAGCCGAGAATCACTTCACCCGACCCACACTCATCCTACACATACATATGCATATAGGATATTAACACTCACCTTGTCGCCTTGATGAATGCTTCCAAATAATCCGCAACTCGTCAATGGAACGTACCTATTCCATTACCACAATACAAACAATACAATTAGGGTTGACTTACAAACCAACCCAATTGACCCTTAGTGCAAATTCGACCCATTTGCACTTCCAAGCACAAACCGCGCCCAAATTAATCAATAATCACAATACACGTGAAAATGGTCCTAACACACCAATTAAACCCGAACACAAGTGTTAAACACGTGTCATACCCATTTTGACACCAAAACCCTAATTTTGACCCATTTCAAAATTAGTTAACCAAACTCACCCAAAAGAGTTTCACCACTTCCATAATCACTAAACCTAGTGATTAAACTCAAGACCAAACCCTAAACAGCGCTAAAATGTCAACCGACCCAAAACCCGCCAAGTGACAAGAATAGCTAGTCACCATAAACCCATTTCATCACCTAAAAGGGTTTCACAACAAACTAACTCAAAATCCTAACTTGAATATCAAATTTAACAAATGAAATTCGGAGTTTGAGCTTACCAATACCACTACAACGTAGCTAGGAGCGAGATGAACAACTTTAGAACCCGAGCTTTTGCGAGAATCCGACTCCTTCTTCTCCAAATCCACCTCTCTCTCTAAAACTCTTACTCTCTCACTAGAACAAGATGAGAGTGTTTGTGTGGGTGTTAGTGGAGCAAATGAGGCTCCTAGAACTGATCTTGTGGCCTTAACTCGTTCCATAAGTGAAAATACCATTTTGCCCCTCTAAAAATCTTAAAATAACCCAGCTGGCCCGACAGACAAACTGGACGGCGTCCCAATTTCTGGACGGCGCCCAGCCTTTAACATCTGGACGGTGTCCCACCTTCCTGGACGGTGTCCCGAACAACTAAAAAGTCAGAAACAGGATTAGGGTCTTACAACGAGTTCTCAATGCTTGCTGTAATGTCTGCCGGAATCTTGAAACAAATCTGCCATCCCTATCAGAGATAATAGAGACTGGTATTCCATGTCTGGAGACAACTTCCTTCAAGTATAAACGTGCCAATTTTTCCATTTTATCATCTTCTCTCATTGGCAGAAAGTGTGCTGACTTGGTGAGACGATCGACTATTACCCAAATAGTATCATAACCACTTGCAGTCCTTGGCAATTTAGTAATGAAATCCATGATAATGTTTTCCTATTTTCATTCCGGGATTTCGGGTTGTTGAAGTAGACCTGATGGTTTCTGATGTTCAGCTTTGACCTTAGAACACGTCAAACATTCTCCTACGTATCTAGCAATATCCGCTTTCATACCGGGCCACCAAAAGTGTTTGTTGAGATCTTTGTATATCTTTCTCGCTCCGGGATGTATTGAGTATCTGGATTTATGTGCTTCCTTAAGTACCATTTCTCTCACATCTCCAAACTTTGGTACCCAAATTCTTTCAGCCCTATACCCGGTTCCGTCTTCCCGAATATTTAGATGTTTCTCCGATCCTTTGGGTATTTCATTCCTCATATTTCCTTCTTTTAAAACTCCCTGATGTGCCTCCTTTATTTGGGTAGTAAGGTTAGTACGAATAACTATATTCATAGTTTTTACCCGCATAGGTTCTCTGTCCTTTCTACTCAGAGCGTCGGCTACCACATTTGCCTTCCCCGTAAGCGTTCAACAGTTTGACCCACCTACGCTGCCTCATGTTCAGTTGTTTCTGATCAAATATGTGTTGGAGACTTTTGTGGTCGGTATATATAATACTTTTGACCCCATATAAGTAGTGCCTCCATGTCTTTAATGCAAAAACAACCGCGCCTAATTCCAAATCATGTGTCATATAATTCTGCTCGTGAATCTTCAATTGCCTAGACGCATAAGCAATTACCTTCTTTCATTGCATTAATACACAACCAAGGCCTTGCTTTGAGGCGTCACAATATATCACAAAATCATCGTTCCCTTCAGGCAATGACAATATAGGTGCCGTAGTTAACTTTTTCTTCAACAATTGAAACGCTTTCTCCTGCTCATCCTTCAATTCAAATTTCTTCCCTTTATGCGTTAATGCAGTCAAGGGTTTTGCTATTTTAGAAAAATCTTGGATGAACCTTTTGTAGTAACCAGCCAGTCCTAAAAATTGGCGTATATGCTTCGGAGTTTTCGGGGTTTTCCACTTTTCAACGGTTTCAATCTTTGCCGGATCTACCTGAATACTTTCTTTGTTCACTATGTGACCGAGGAATTGAATTTCTTCTAACCAAAATGCACACTTTGAAAATTTTGCGTATAGTTGTTCCTTCCTCAACAATTCTAGCACTTTTCTCAAGTGTTCTTCGTGCTCTTGATCATTATCTGAGTAAATGAGTATGTCATCGATGAAAACAATGACAAACTTGTTAATATATGGCCCACACACTCGGTTCATGAGGTCCATGAACACAACTGGTGCGTTAGTCAATCCAAACAGCATAACCATAAACTCGTAATGACCGTAACGCGTTCTGAAAGCAGTCTTTGGAATATCATCCTCCTTCACCCACATTTGATGATACCCGGAACGTAAATCGATCTTCGAATAAACCGATGAGCCTTGTAGTTGATCAAATAAATCGCGAATTCTCGGTAGTGGATAACGGTTCTTGATGGTAAGTTTGTTCAACTCTCGGTAGTCGATACATAATATGAATGTACCATCCTTCTTTTTGACAAACAAAACAGGAGCTCCCCACGGTGATGTGCTTGGTCGAATGAAACCACGTTCTAACAGTTCTTGTATTTGACTTTGTAATTCCTTCATTTCGCTGGGTGCGAGTCTGTAAGGAGCACGAGCTATTGGTGCAGCTCCCGGTACAAGATCTGTTTAGAATTCAACGGATCGATGTGGGGGTAGTCCCGGTAATTCTTTCGGAAATACGTCGGGAAATTTTTTTACGACAGGAACATCACTTATGTTCTTTTCTTCAGGTTTGACTTCTTCGATGTGTGCTAGAATGACATAGCAACATTTTCTTATTAGTTTTTGCGCCTTCAAACTACTAATAAGATTTAACTTCGCGTTGTTCTTTTCTCCGTACACCATTAAAGGTTTTCCTTTTTCACGCAAAATGCGAATCGCATTTTTGTAACAAACGACCTCTGCTCTCACCTTTTTCAACTAGTCCATGCCAATTATTACGTCAAAACTCCCTAACTCGACTGGTATTAAGTCAATCTTAAATGTTTTGTCAACTAGTTTAATTTCTCTATCCCGACATACTTTATATGCTGTTATTAGTTTACCGTTTGGTAATTCGAGTAAAAATTTATTATCCAAAGGCATTAATGGACAATTTAATTTGGCACAAAAATCTCTACTCATATAGCTTCTATCCGCACCCAAATCAAATAAAACATAAGTAGATTTATCGTCAATAAGAAACGTACCCGTAACAAGCTCCGGGTCTTCCTACGCTTCTGCCAAATTAATGTTGAAGACTCGTCCACGGCCTTGCCCATTATTATTCCCTTGATTAGGGCATGCTTTGCTGTAATGGCCCGGCTTTCCATATCCGTAACAAATATTGGAATTATTTGTTCTGTTATTTTTATATGCCTTTGGTCCATAGACATCACACTTCGTTACACTATGTCCGGTTCTGTTACACTTGGTGCACACTACTACACAGAACTTATCTGGATGATACCCTCCACACCTTAGACATTTATTGTTCTGATTGTTGTTGCCATTGTTGTTATTGATTTGGTTGTTGTTGCGATTGTTATTGTTGCTAGGACGGTTATTGTGGTTATTGTTGCTGTTGTTGTTGGGATAGTTGTTGCGTTTATTTTTGCGAAAAATGGGGCGATTGTAGTTGTGATTGCTGTGTTGGTTATTGAAGAGATAATTACTGTTGTTTTGTTGGTGACTCTTGTCACTGTTTTCTTCCCACTTCCTCTTGACTTGTTTCGTGTTGGCTTCTTCGGCCGCCTGCTCTTTAATTCTTCCCTCAATCTGATTTATGAGTTTATGAGCCATTCGACTTGCCTTTTGTATGGAGTCGGGCTCGTGCGAAATCACATCTTCTTGAATCCTTTCTGGTAACCCTTTTACAAATGCGTCGATTTTCTCTTCTTCATCTTCAAACGCTCCCGGACACAATAGGCACAACTCTGTGAATGGTCGTTCGTACGTGGTAATATCAAATCCTTGTGTTTGTAACCCTCTAAGCTCTACCTTGCGCTTATTGACCTCGTTTCTGGGACGATACTGCTCAATCATCAATTGCTTGAATGCTGACCACGGTAGTGCGTAAGCAGCATCTTGTCCCACCTGCTCGAGGTAGGTGTTCCACCATGTTAATGCAGTACCCGTGAAGGTATGCGTAGCGTACTTTACTTTTTCTTCTTCAGTACATTTACTTATGGAAAACACCGATTCAACCTTATCGGTCCACCGTTTCAATCCGATTGGTCCTTCGGTTCCATCAAATTCCAAAGGTTTACAGGCAGTGAATTCTTTGTAGGAGCATCCTACACGATTTCTTGTGGAATTAGTTCCACTGCTAGATCCGGAGTTATTGTTGTTATTTTGCATTGCGGCCTGCACTGCGGCTATGTTCACAGCAAGAAATGTACGGAATTCTTCTTCGCTCATATTCATGGTGTGTCGAGTAGTTGGTGCTATTTCCTTCAAAAATAGCCAAAAGAATTAAGTTAATCATATAGAATATTAAGAGTAGTTAATAGTATTTGGTAGCATAATATGAACTTATTTATAAAAGCTTTTTCTTCATATTAGCGTTTTATAAGTTTTAATTCGGGTACTACCTACCCGTTAAGTTCATACTTAGTAGCTAATATACCATTCAACTACTACAATTCTATATGAAAAACTGATCATAATATTTTGCGTTCAAACTTTTATACAATTTTACAAACTTACAATACCGCTATTATACATATAGCATGAAATATAGTACACAATAACTTTGATACAAGGTAGTTGTGAAGACAGTTCTAGTTAATACGCAAGTCGTTCAGCAAAGGCAATAAAGACACGTAATTCATAAGTCCAGAAACAAGTCATGCATTCGGGTTTTACTAGTATTATTTCCCATCCTTGGTCTTGTGGAAAATAACCATTGTGACCGTTGGCTAGGCAGCATGTTGTAACGTCGTCAATTTGGTGAGAAGCGAACATTACTAACCCATAGACATAACATGCTTCTTTATGTTGCATGTTTGAAGCTCTTTCTAAAGAACAAAGTCCTATGTTGGGATAGGTAGAGTCAAAATAGGCTCTCAACCCGTAGCGTAAAATTGCATCTGGGTTCCCCGCATTCAATGCTTTAAAGAAAACACGGCGCAACTTATGGTCTCCCCAATGTGATGTACCCCATCTATCAAAGGAAAGCCTTTTATTAACTAAGGCATTCCTGGAACGTATTTCAAATGTTAGGCAAACTAATTTCGCCGTAAATAATTGTGCCGATGATTTCTGACCGACTCTAGACAGGATTTCATCAATCATATCCCCTGGTAGGTCTTCTAAAATTTTTGGTTGTCTATCCTTAACGCCCATTGTGTTTTTATACTGTAAAATAGACGAGGATTAGATTCGTAAAAGATAATTAACAAAAAATACAAGCAATTTTTACATATAACATAAAAATACAAGCACACTACAATACATATATTACACAACATGATTACAACTCTTTATTCCGACTCACTCGTTTCTTCCTCTTCGGACATGGTTCGTTTCGCTAATTTCCTAGGGATATATGGTGCTCCCCTAATACGAGCCGTTCTTTTCTCAAATGGTCTAGAAAAACCTGGTGGCTTAGATGTTCCCGGGTTATAGTGAAAGTCTAAAAAATACGGGTGTTTACGGTACACCCCATCAGGGTACTTCATGTTAACATAAAGTTCATCGGGGTTATAATCAGGTTTCTCTATTTTGATGCCCTTTCCCTTATTATTTTCTTTTGCTTTTTCAAATTGGGTTGAGGTAATTTCTATAACATTCATCGGAATCCTCATCGGAATCCGATTCGTCAGAAAATTGGTAATTTTCCTAATATTTTGCTTCCTTGGCGGAAACACCATTGACCATTATTAACTTTGGTCCATTGGTTGAGGATTTCTTTTATTTAACCATTTTTCTGTAGTTATTAATATTTCTTCCTCCGGAACCTCTTCTTCTTCTTCTTCCGGTTCCTCTTCTTCCGATTCCTCCTCTTCCGGTTCCCCCTCTTCCGGTTCCTCCTCTTCCGGTTCTTCCTCGGGAATTTGTGAATCTTCCCAAAATATATTCGACTCTTCATTATTATTAGGTGAGTCGATGGGATTTGTACTAGAGGTAGACATCTATCACACAATATCAAACACGTTAAGAAATTAATATATCGCATAATATTTACATGTTAATAATATATTGTTTCCAACAAAAAGTGTTAAGCAATCATTTTTAAAGAAAACACGGTCGAAGTCCAGACTCACTAATGCATCCTAACAAACTCGGTAAGACACACTAATGCAATTTTCTGGTTCTCTAAGACCAACGCTCGGATACCAACTGAAATGTCCCGTTCATATTGATTATAAACGTTTCATATTAATTGATTTCTTTGCGAGGTTTTTGACCTCTATATGAGACTTTTTTCAAAGACTGCATTCGATTTTTAAAACAAACCATAACCTTTAAAATATTACGACGATTATCAAATAATGATAATCTAAAATATAGCGTTTTCACGCGACCATTACATAATGGTTTACAATCATATTACACAACAATATATGTCTTCGAATGCAGTTTTTAAACAATATTATACAAGCATGTTGACTCCAACTCTTATCCATAAATTAGTATGCAATAGCGGAAGCTCTTAATAATCACCTAAGAATAAACATGCTTTAAACATCAACAAAAATGTTGGTGAGTTATAAGTTTAACCTATATATCAAATTGTAATAATAGACCACAAGATTTCATCTTTTAATAACATGCAATCTGCATAAAAATCATTCATATGGTTGAACACCTGGTAACCGACATTAACAAATGCATCTAGAATATCCCCATATATAAATATCGAAGTACTAAAGTAGTTCAAATTCTCTGAATGGGGCGTGTCAAAGTCCATAGATCTATCTTTAGGATTCGCGTCAATTGGTGGCAATTATAATCAACACCAATTTTTAGGCTACCAAGTTCAACAAGGGCGATATCCGGTATAACGATTCAACATGGAATGTAGTTTCAATACTTGTGTCTATTTTGTAAATCATTTTCAAAACTGCATGTATTCTCATCCCAAAAATATTAGATAGTAAAAATGGGACTATAACTCACCTTCACAGATTTTTCCTTCGTCGGAAAAATAAGATTTGGCCACGGGTCGATTCACGAACCTATAACGAATATATACATATATATCAAAGTATGATCGAAATATATTCACAACATTTTTTATTACGTTTTAACGATTTAAGTTTGTTAAGTTAGCAGTCCAACATTAGTAATCTACAACTAGTTGTCCACAGTTAGATGTACAGAAAAAAATCAATATAAATTATCTCGAAACAATCCACGACCCAGTGTATACAAGTCTCAGGCTAGATCACAACTCAAAGTATATATATTATTTTGGAATCAACCTCAACCCTGTATAGCTAACTCAAGCATTACTGCATATAGAGTGTCTATGGTTGTTCCCAAATAATATATATAGATGGGTCGATATGATATGTCAAAACATTGTATACGTGTCTATGGTATCCCAAGATTACATAATATATGTTAGAATACATATATAATACAATATAAGTTAGTTAAATTATGATTTGTATAGATTTGTTACAAATTTTACGTAGCTACAACAAGCAAAATTATCCAATCTTGTTTTACCCATAATTTCTTTGTTTTAAATCCGTTTTGAGTGATTCAAGTTGCTATGGTTTCATAATGAACTGAAATTTATGAAATTAAACAGAAAAAGTATAAGTTTATAGTCGTAAATACATGTTACAAGTCAATATTGTAAGAGGTAGTCATTTCAGTCGAAAGAACGACGTCTTGATGACCATTTTTGAAAAACATACTTCAACTTTGAGTTTAACCATGATTTTTGGATATAGTTTCATGTTCATAAGAAAAATCATTTTCCCAGAAGAACAGCTTTTAAATCAAAGTTTATCATAGTTTTTAATTAACTAACCCAAAACAGCCCCCTATTTTACTACGACGGCGTATGTCCGGTTTTACGGTGTTTTTCGTGTTTTTAGGTTTTAAATAATTAAGTTAGCATATCATATAGATATAGAACATGTGTTTAGTTGATTTTAAATGTTAAGTTAGAAGGATTAACTTTGTTTGCGAACAAGTTTAGAATTAACTAAACTATGTTCTAGTGATTACATGTTCAAATCTTCGAATAAGATAGTTTTATATATATGAATCGAATGATGTTTTGAACATCATTACTACCTCAAGTTTAGTAGGTAAACCTACTGGAAGTGACAAAAAATTGATCTAGCTTCAAAGGATCTTGGATGGCTTGAAAGTTCTTGAAGTAGAATCATGACATGAAAACAAGTTCAAGTTAGATTATCACTCGAATTAAGATTGTTATAGTTATAGAAATTGAATCAAAGTTTGAATATGAGTATTACCTTGATTTTGAAAGATAACCTACTGTAAATAACAAAGATTTATTGAGATTGGATGATCACTTGAAATGGATTTCCAAGATTGGAAGTAAGCTAGTAAGCTTGAAAGTATTTGTGAAGTGTTCTTGATGTGTTCTTGAATGATGATGTTTCTTGATTGTAATTGAAGCTAGATTGACCTAGATGATCAATATTACTAAAGTATAGACATTCTTAAGCTTAGAGAGAGTTAAGATGGAGAGAATTTGGATTAGAAAATCAAAGAAATGTGATGTGTGTGTTGTTTGAAAAAAATGCCTAATGCTTAGTCAATATAAGGTTACTAATTTTTGTTTTCATGCTCATAAGTCATGCTAGTTGTCAAATGATGGTTCCCACGTGTCTTGGTAACTCACAAGGGCTGGTAAGAGCTGATCATTGGAGTGTATATACCAATAGTAAATACATCTAGAAGATGTGTATTGTACGAGTACGAATACGGGTGTATACGAGTAGAATTGTTGTTGAAAATGAATGAGAATGCAATTGTAAGCATTTTTTATAAGTAGAAGTACTTTGATATGTGTCTTGAAGTCTTTCAAAAGTGTATGAATACATCTTAAAATACTACATGTATATAGATTTTAACTGAGTCGTTAAGTCATCGTTAGTCGTTACATGTAAGTGTTGTTTTGGAACCTTTAAGTTAACGATCTCATTTAATGTAGTTAACCCATTGTTTATTATATCTAATGAGATGTTAAGTTATTACATTTTCATGATATTATGATGTATGAATATGTCTTAATATGATATATATATACATTAAAATGTCGTTACAACGATAATCGTTACATATATGCCTCGTTTCGAAATTCTTAAGTTAGTAGTCTTGTTTTACATATGTAGTTCATTGTTAACATACATAATGATATATATAATTATCATTTTATCATGTTAAATATAGTGTAACAATACCTTAATATGATACATATGTATTTAGTAAGGCGTTGTTATAACGATAATCATTATATATATCGTTTCGAGTTTCTTAACTTAGTAATCTCATTTTTTATGTATATAACTCATTGTTAATATACCTAGTGAGATACATACTTATCATAATATCATGTTAACTATATATATATATATATATATATATATATATATATATATATATATATATATATATATATATCATCATATAGTTTTTACAAGTTTTAACGTTCGTGAATTGCCGGTCAACTCGGGTGGTCAATTGTCTACATGAAACTCATTTCAAATAATCAAGTCTTAACAAGTTTGATTGCTTAATATGTTGGAAACATTTAATCATGTAAATATAGTTTTCATTTAATATATGTAAACATGGAAAAGTTCAGGTCACTACAATAACCGCCTTTGCTTTCACCATTAGATCATCGACCACATACGTGCGCACATCTTTTGACAAACCCGATTTTCCATCCCGAGCAAACCTCCACTGTACGGATGTATCATTAACCATGACTCTTAAGAAAACCTCTTGTTCATCTTCCTCGATCGACCACAACAAAGTTGCCATTGGAGAAGATCTACCCGAAGTACCGAAAGCTCTAGTGTACCCAATTCGACCCGAATTTTCACTAGCTTCAACTCCCTTTGAGCTCCCACTCAAACAAGATCCCTCAACAATTCTGGAAAGCATTAGCATGCTAGGACTTTTGACATCCACAAAATCACCTAGCCATTCCTCTTTAGGAACTTCAACCATATACATGGTTCCCCTTTTAAACCCGTGAGCAACCACATAATCTCCCTTAAACACTACCCACTTTTGATCTCCAAATAGGACATGACAATTATCGTCATCCAATAACCGAAATCAACTGACTCTTGAGCTTTGGAACGAACCGCACATTCCTCAAGATCCAAGCATAATTCAAGTGTCTAACCACGAGATCACCAATACCCTCAATTTCAAGTATACTCCCATTCGCAACTCGAACCTTACCGGAGTATTCCTTGAAGTTCACCATCTCGTTCATGAATGGGGTAACATGATACGAGGCACCCGAATCTAAAACCCAAGATTCGTCAAGAACCTCTTTTTGGCACATCAACGCATCTTCGATCTCCACAGTCGATACGCTTCCACCCGACTTAAGACTCGGGTACTTTGACTTATAGTGACCAACTTGTTGACAATTCCAATACACCGCGTTCTTGTTCCTTGACGGACTTCTTAACCTAGCTCTTCCCCGACTAACACTTAGAGTCAAACCCGAACTTCCATTCGAATCTTTCCTACGAATACCTTCGCTAAGAATCAAATCCCGGATTCCTTCAAAAGTTAACTTAGTAGTTCCGATTGAACCACTAACCACCATAATCGTACCGGTCCAACTCTCGGTCAATGAAGATAGCAAAAACAACGCCTCAAGCTCATCATCGAATTTAATATTAACCGATTTCAACCGTGCTAAAATCGAATTAAATTCGTTAACATGATCCGCCGTCGAGGAACCCTCCATCATCGTAGCATTCACCAATTGCCGAATCAAGAAAACTTTATTCAAAGCGGATGGCTTTTCATACATGTTAGATAAAGCCGCAAGCAATCCCGCTGTTGTGGTTTCACCTACGATGTTGTAAGCAACGTTCTTGGCCAGAGAAAGTCGAACAACTCCTAGGACTTGCCTATCCAACAACTCCCACTCGCCTTGAGTTATCTCTTCTGGTTTAACACCCTTCAACGGTTGGTAAAACTTCTTTTGATAGAGCACATCTTCAATTTGTATCTTCCAAAAGCTAACATCATTCCCATCAAACTTGTCAATCTTCACATCACTCTTTTCCGCCATTGTTCCCGTGAAACCGAACCGAAGCTCAGATACCACTTGTTAGGAAGGTAGCACGTGAGCCCTAACAAGACTTGATAACCCTAGGTTATCAAACCCACTTACAATAAACGAAAATAGTTGATGTATACGAAGAAACTAGCAAAAACAATAAAGACAAAAGAATTTAACGAGGTTATATGTAATCATGAATGATTACTTTAATCCTCGGCCACCAAAGAGAGTTCTTTATTGATATAATTCGTGGATACATGTATGGGTTACAATAAGATGCTTAAATAGGCAAAACTAAACAAAGAAATAGCTTTGGGAACAAGAAAACTCGATTTTGGTAACTTCCTCGCAGACGAAGCCACGTCGCGCCCGTAGAGGGCCGCGCCGCGCCTTTAAGGCAAAATCGAAAATAGAAGTTTTCTTCAGCTCGACCCCTGTCCACACTCTAGGCCGCGTTGCGCCTAGGAGAGGCCACGGCGCGCCTCCACCGGTGAACCGAATCCTTCTTTTTTTTCGAATCCTTGTTTAACTCGCTTCGCACTCCAACATTTCAAACAATCAAAAAAACACTAGCGAAAAACATAAACCCTAGCTACCGCTCTGGCAATTTGAATCCCTTTTCTGTTCAATCGTTATCTGCCAAAATCATCTAAATGACCCCGATATGCCTTCCTCTCCAAATATCGATAACCTCAGCATAGCCAAAATTTCAACTAACATCTTCATCACAAACTTCCTATGCGTGAGTAAGGGAAGTATGACCTAGGGTCGTTCGTTTAAGAAGACAACATAATCGAACTTTTATCTATAGAATTATCGTAATAACTAAGTTGATAGAGGTGTAGTTTTGGGTTTTTCTAAAGTTCTAAGGAAAATAGGTAAATAAAGGAAAGTAAATGCGATAAATTTTGTAATTCTGATAAGATTATAATAAGTGTGTCTTATGATTTCATCAGTTACTTAGCTGAGATTGAGGAATGCTGCCTCATGAATAGGCAGTGACTTTGTATCTGTTATGCTGTACCTATACGCCCCTATCACGTTGGTGATATGTCACTGGGTAATTACGCTAGGTTTGGTGATATCAAATAGACGGCAATACTCTCAACCCCCGACGTCCATCAAACACGAGTACATGTAGGCATGGGTGGCTCATCAATAAGAGCTCTCAGAAAAGGGGGCATATTAACATTCCACAAGGTCTAAACTTTCTTATGCATAACAGAAGATAAGGTTTTCCTAATTCGAGAGATGCGATGTGCTTTGATACTTTCGTTAACGATTGGTTAATACAAAGTGGTTAGGCCCTAAGAGGAGTTCAACCATAAAGAACACCCTGGCCACGTTACTAGGTAACTTCCATGAAAACGTTCGGTTATCCTAACGATCCAATCCTTTATGGCTTTTAAACATGAAGTTCCTTAATTAACTAAGAATCCCTCAAGCGGGGTGCAATGCTTGAAACCGTGCTATGGTGTAGTGTACTAGTCAACACTTAACTGTTTCCATGGGCTTACGTACCAGAGGTGCAACTTACAACAACCGCTGTGCTTCGACGTGAACGTACTATGTTTATATGCTTAGTGACTACACCAGCATGGTTCAGGACCGACAATGTAATCCTAATCTAATCAGAGGTTTCACTATGAAAGGGATCTCTATCGGAATCCAAGGCTCAGGTTAACTTACTACAATCGTTATGCCTCGGTCAAGCATTGCGTTGTATACGAGAGAGTTCTCTTTACCAAGGGGTGACACGGATAGTGTACTCTGAATCGGGGTTCGTGACTTCCCAATAACAGAGCCAGTAACTACGTTCTATTAGTTGTAAAAGCGATTGAGTTTATAACATAATCGGAAATAATCTCAACACATACACAATCCGCAATATAATTTCAGCAGCGTAACTAATTACGTCATAACATACACCAAAGATAACTATTCGCTAATCATGGTAACAATATCATAAATCATAATAATGAACGACATTATATAAATATAAAGGATAGAAGTACCAGTATGATTAACTGAGTTCCAAAATACAAAAGTGACAACTTCAAACTCCAGATCGCTCCTAATACAATCTTCGGCGTTCACCTCCGGGTACTTAATTTCCCGCTCGGAGAAGAAGGCCTTGAATTTGTAATGAGAGAGTGAAAATTAAAGTGAAGTGTATGTTGAAATGCGGAGCAAAATGTCCTTTAAATAGGCCACCCAAGATTCTGGTAGGCCGTGGGCATTGCCGGGCAGGTCGTGGGTATAGGCCGTGGGCCTAGGGCGTGGGCAAGTGGCAGCCTTGGTGCCCATGCCGTAGGCTCAAGTCTTCGTAGGCTGTATGGTTGGCTGGCGGGCCGTAGGTCATGGCCGTGGGCTATGTTGGTCAGCTTGTTTCCTGGATCGTAAAATCTGATTTCCAAGGTCATAACTTGGTCTTCACCGTTTTCGCTCTAGATTCTTCGTTTTAAGTCCGATTTCTTCGATTCTTCTTGCATTGTCTTTGTAATCACTTAATCTACAAAATAAAGCAAATGAATGCTTAAATTGGCAATAAAGTTTAAATCTTTAATGTTTTGGAACTTAATATCGGGGGTAAAAACGTGACTTTTTGGCCGATATTACTTCTTGTTCATAATTCTTTATCAAAATTGTGCCCATACTCAAATTCCTTCATGATATAAGAATGAGTAGTTTGGGTTAAGATCGTTAGTCTACCAGCCAAGGCTTGACACTATGATGTGTTTAACAAGATTGCTTTTCATTTTGGGAGAGTTGTGTTCCAAGATTCTGAGGTAGAGGATAAGAAAGGAAACTGTAAGGTGTACATCATTACTAGGGGGCTTGAGCATATCCATGAGCGTGTTTCTATGACTTTAAAGAAAAAACAATACACTGTTCTTGTAAAAGAAGTTGAAGACTGGACTCCTATTGTTTTGAAAGTGTTAAATGAATCTGTCTTTGAAAAATCATATGATGGTAAAGAAGATCTTGATAACCTATCTGATTCATCTAGTCATGATATCTTAGAAGATGGAGAGTGTGTTCATGATTCATTTCGTAACTATTTCACTTCACAACCAGATATGGAGGTAAAATTAAATGAGAAGGTCAACGAAAAGAATCCTGACTCGAAACCCCATTTCAAGGCTCCTCATCAGACTGTTGGTGATAAAATTAACAATGATGATCTTTAATGCGGATAACAAAGAAACTAATTGCAGTGAATAAAAAATGGGTCACAAATCTGACTCGGGTAAGCATGTTAAGTCCTCTTAATCTTTTTCAAAACCACCTGGGTTCAATGGTGCTTGGTTCTCTTCTCCCAAATGCTCCTCAAATACAACGAGTAATTCTTCAAAGTCGAAAAGTGATACAAATTTGGCAAAATGATTTAACATTTAATCTCAATTGGATTGTCTTTGGATATGATATGAATGGTTGCCAAAAGGACCTCAAGTGTATGCTTGATAGATGGGTGTTTCTAATCCAGTTTAATGTATATCTTATCCATTATCATTGGTGGAGGAGCGAGTTTCAAACATAAGCAAAGTTGGATTCGCAACATTTGTAATGAATATAAAATTGGTGTCTTAGGTCTACAAGAAACACAGTGAACCACCTTGGACTTTTCCATTGCTAAGTCTTTCTGAGGTAATTTCTCATTTGAAGTGGCTTGTTCGAGTGCTCGGGGTAGATCTGGTGGTCTTCTTACCATTTGGGATCCTTCTTGTTTTTGTAAGAACCGAATCATCTTTTTTGAAAATGTTTTATTTGTAGAAGGCTTTAGAAGCAATAATCATAATCGTTGTTATTTAGTTAATATATATGCTCCTCAAGATCGTATTAAGAAGAATACACTTTGGACTCTTATTTCTGAATTCATGGCGAATAATGTTGGGGATTACATTCTTTTTGGTGATTTTAACGTTGTCGAAGCCGCTCACGAAAGGCAAGGTTCTGTTTTTTGTAATCTTTCAGCTAATGATTTTAACCACTTTATTTCTTCTATAGGCCTGCTCCATTTTCCATTGGGTGCGCGGGCTTTCACCCGATTAAGTAAATCATGCGATATCAGAGCCAAATTAGGCTGTTTTCTTGTATATAGTGGCATTATCGATTCATGTGTAGATCTTATTGGCCATGTGTTACCAAACCTCTGGCCAGACCATTATCTGATCGTTCTTATTAACGAATTTTTTGATTACTATACATCGCCTTTCAAACATTTTGCTTCCTGGTTTTTTATAGATGGGTTTGAAGATGTAGTAAGGAAAGCTTGGGATGATTCATCTTTGGTTTCTAATGGCGCTAACCTTAACCCATTTATCTTTTTCAAGAACAAGTTGAAGTTTGTGAAGCAAAGAATTCAATCTTAGCATAAAGAATATTCGTCTTTTTGTAGCAATGTGAAACGAAATCTGTTGGCCTCATTGCATTTTATTGATAATGAGCTAGAGCTGGGGGTGATCTCATTTCTTTGTCCAATCAGAGAATTAACACTCTCAGAGAACTTGCTTTCATTGATAAACAGGATAATATGAATGCAACCCAAAAGCCAAGAAACTATGGAATCGGTTCGGTGATGAAAATTCATCTCTTTTTCATGCTTCTATCAACCGAAAATGAAAGAAACAAGCGATCACATGTATCATGTCTAATGGAGTTTGGCTTTCATCTCCTCCGTTGGTAAAATCGGCTTTTCATGACTTCTTTGTTAACAAATTCAATTGCTCGAAAACTATCAAACTCTCTGGGTTAACAACAATCTATGTAGTTTACCTTCAGCATTAGCTAATGATCTTGAGCTTCCCTTTGCTGAATCAGAAATTAGAGAGGCGGTTTGGTACTATGGTGAGGACAAAGCACCGGGCTCAGATGGTTTTTCTTTTTATTTTATGAAATACTTTTGGGATATGGTTAAAAAGGATGTGTGCAGTTTTATTCATAACTTTCATGCTTCAGGATTCATTCCCAAAGGTTGTAACTCATCCTTCTTTACCTTAATCCCAAAAGTGGATAATCCTATTTTTGTTAAAGATTACCGACCTATTAGTCTCATTGGGATACAATATAAAATCTTGGCCAAACTTCTTGCTAATCATCTTGCCAAGGTGATAGATCATGTTATCAGTGCGGTTCAATCTGCTTTTGTTAAAGGTCGTCAAATTTTAGACGGGCCTCTTATCATTAGTGAGATTCTTGATTGGTGTAAATGAAAAAAGAAAATGGCTATGCTTCTTGAAGTTGACTTCGAGAAGGCTTTTGACTCGATTAGTTGGGAATTCCTAATCTCCATGTTATTTAATCTTAGCTTTGGGCATAGATAGATTCATTGGATTGATGGTTGCCTCAATTCTTCTTTCGCTTCGGTTCTTGTCAATGGTAGTCCCACGGAGAAGCTTAAGATTGGTCGAGGTCATAGATAAGGAGACTCGTTATCTCCTTTTATTTTTATTATTTGCATGGAAGGTTTGCACGTTGCAATGTTGGATGCCATTGATAATAGTCTTCACAAAGGCCTGCGGGTGGGAAATGTAGCGTCTTCGACTCTTATGTCTCACTATTTTTTTTTTTTTTGCAGACGATGCACTTTTAATTAGCGAATGGTGTGACAACAACATCATAAACCTAATTGACATTCTGAAATGCTTCAACCTTGTTTTGGGTCTAAAAATTAATGTCCATAAATATAATATTCTTGGTATTGGTGTTCCTGCAGCAGAACTTAATCAAGTCGCTAATACTTTTGGTTGCATGGCTGCTTCGTTCCTTTTCTGCTATTTGGGAATCCCAATCGATGCAAACATGAAGTTATTAAAAAGTTGGAAGCCTATTATTGACAAGGTTTAACAACCCGTCAAAGTCCATTAATGACGATGTTAACTCTGGTCCCAGTGCATGGCTTGACTTCTATGTAACAGCAAAGTTCTACAGCCGAAGCAATAAATACTTGAGATAAAACATGCAAAGTGAGTCAACAATAATGTTGAGTGAATCTACAGGTTTAAGTAAACAATACAGTATGTTTAATAAACTGTTTTTATAAAATGTTTATCAGCATAAGACCACAAAGGTTTAGTATCAAAAGTTTGTAGACAGCAAATGTCAAGTTTTAAACTGTTTGTAAACAACCATGTCAAGTTTTAACTATGTAAGATAACTAAATGTTTTGGTTCCCCTGTTTGTAAAAGACAAGTTTAGTTAACCAAACGTAAAGTATGAGACCACGAGACTTCTTAAGTATATATAATCTAATGAGCACTTGAATATAAAGTTTTAACTCCATGAATAGTCGAAGACTAAAAGGTTTCCCTTTACCCTATAGAAGCATACACTTGATCATGTGTATATGTGTACGAAGTAATAAGCACCACAGTAGTAGCAGTAAGGCTGTCAAACCTAACAGATCCGTCCCTATGATTCGAGCTTACGTAATGATCAAACCAAAATCGTCATTGTTAATTAGATTTCAGGGTTTGAGTGCTTAGTTGGTGTAAAAGAATAGATCGAATGTTTTAACTCCAATAATTGTACGAACCCTAATTTGAAATTTGGATTTCAAGGGCATAAAACAATCGACAGGATTAACCGTATTCGATCGGAATCGAATAAGTTAATATCTTAGAGTGGGGATTAACTCTGATAATGACCGAAATCTTTATCGGAATTGTGTTATCAGCTGGAGAGATGTTACCGTAATTAATTTGGGCAGAGTAACATTAATGCATCCAGTGTTGTTGAATAAATGATCTTGTTCGTGTATTTATAGGTGTTGTGAGGGAATGGTGATGTGGCACATGTCCCTTTCATGGTTGTAACAAACTTTGCTGATCTCAAGGATTGGCGTGGCACCTGTCCCTTTCATGGGAATAACGAGCAGATCCTAACAAACTTTCCTAGATTCGTGGGCTGACGTGGTGTGCAACTTATTTGTATATTTATTCCAGGATCAAGTACTCGTTCTGGGATAGTGCACTTATTTCAGGATGAAGTGCCTGTTCTGGGACAACGTGCTTGTTCCGGGACGGTGTCCTTGTGCCGGGCCAGGATATCTAAACCAAGAAGACGTTATAGTTCCGAGAGTGTGGTAGATCCGTCCAGGTCGTGACGGATGAATGCCTTGTTTAGTCAAGAAGGTTTTGTCTGATGTTTATTCCAAGTGTTTCTTCACGGTAGTGTTATGACCGGGCAAGATTGTAGCCAGTTTATGACTATTCTTATAAAGGTTTTCAGGTGTCCGACGTCTATGGTTCAGCAGGCCTTCTTATGCGATGACATGGTTCCAGGCTTCTTAATGATTTTGTACCCAGCTAAGTGGTGTCGGTAGCCTATGCACTTGTCCAGGTAGGATGAGCTTTATGTAGCGTCCCGGCTAGCCATTGCCCGGTACGCTTCTTCCCAGACACATACGTAAGCAACCTTCTAATCGGGCTACTAAAGTAGAGCCGTGAAGATGTTACTAGGCCGTGATGATGCATGTCGAGAACATTCTAGCCGGCGTGCTTGTTAATAGTGTGCCTTTCTGAGACGTATCACTATGCGTATCATCAAGTCCCCCCAGTTTGATGATGGTAGCTGGAACGGTTACCTTTATCAAACTTGAAAATGAGCCCACGTTCCTGATTGGATGTGCATTAAATGCCTGACAGTTTTGAAAAGACAGTTACTGCAGACACGCCCCCTTTTTGTGTTTTTTTTCTTCCATTTTTCAACCTTTTGGAATGGCGTTTGAGGGACATCTCTTTGCAAATTTAATCATTATCTTTTTGTTTCCATCTTTTGATTTGAACCGTTGGATCAACTTCTTTGAAACCTATAAATAGGCACCTTTTTCCAATCCTCTCACTTTTTACAACCTTCGTTTCTTCCATCGTTTCTTCCTCAAAAAACCAACAGTTTTTTCACGAAAAAGGTACCCTTTCTTTTTCTTTCTTCTCCTAACTTTTTCCTATCAGTTTTTAGTTTTTACCTTTTCTTATATTTATATGGCAGATCAGTCTTCCACGTCAACTAGTGTAGACGTTGCTGATTCTTCTGCTAGAGCTGCTGTTAATATTGATAGGATAATGAGTCGAGTGTGTGATGCGTACCTCAATGAATTAGTATATAAGTATCCATTTTTGGCCAATTACATCTTGAGAGTTCCTAATGCCACCCATCGAGCACATAAACCTCCACCCGACATGGTCACCATATATGGTGTAGCCATTACTGTGAGCAACTTCCGGTTGCCCTACTCCGAATTTATATATCAATTTTTTACGCACTATGGGGTAGCTCCTGCCCAAATACACCCTCATGCGTACCAGAAGTTTGTGATGTGGCAGATGTATTTGAACTACTACCACATTCTTCCGACTGTTCACATGTTCCAATACTGTTTTACCGTTTCGAGATCCGAGGTTGGTTGGTTTTCCATTAAGCAGAGAGGATTCTTCAATTTTACCGGTGAAATGGATTCCTCTTTAAAGGAATGGCGGGAGTCATTCTTTTTTATCAATACTATAGGATTACCGGATAGGTTCATTCGCCTTTGTGAGTGGGCGGACCAGGCGAAGAAGGGAGCCAACAAGGTTCCAAGATTGAATGCTGCCGAGAAGGCATGTATATTAGCCATTCGGGAGTTTAGGCTTCCCCTACGGCCATACGCGGAGGCCATGCTTGTGTTGGGAGGGGTTAGCCACTAATGGCCGGATCCAAACACCAAACCCATCATTCGTTACAATGGAGTAGGTGGAGACTGATCCTAGCCAATTGTTATGTCATTTTAGCTAGGTTTCTTGCATGCTAACCTTGTCTTATTTTTATGCAATAGTGATGGAGTTTGCTATTGCAATGATGTTTGGTGATCTCGAGGAGATCAACTTTGAGAATGTATCGGTGGATCCGGCTGGTGAGCCGAATATTGCTCCACAAGACTTGCAGAAAAATACTGGTGATGGGGCTGATTTGGTCCTCCCTGCTCCGATTATGACAGAGGAGAAGGCAGTTATTAAGAGGAGGATCCATACGCTTACTCAGCTACGGTCGAAGAAGGCCAAAGGTAATCTTCTTGCTCCGACAAGCTAGTCTTATTCTTTTTTATGATATTTATCTTGACTTTCTTGATTCTTGCAGTTACTACCGAGTCTTCTGCTAGAGGTGGGGCAAGCGTGACGGAGCCCCTAGAGCTGGGTGGTGGCGAGGGTAATCATTTTACCCTGGAAAGTTTTGATGACATTCACTTCAATGTCCCTGCGGGTGATGACCTCATCTGTGCATTCTCTCAGTTGGATATTGATTATACTGGCTGCATGAGTACCCTGGAGAAGGGATCCTCCTCAACCCTTCGCCAGGCGGTTTCCGCCCTCCCTGTGGATGATGCCAAGGTTATCTGTGCCCGGGAAATCGTGGCGCTAAATACTTTTTGCTGGATGGTTTTGACCGTGATGAGCAGGCGACGTCGGCCCGACAGGCAATGACTGACTTGGAGAGTCAGCTAAAGGCTACCAGAGATGAGTTGGCTCGGGTGGCGAAGGCTCGGGAAGCTATGAGCGACTTGGAGAGCAGCCTAAAGGCTGCCAAGGATGAGCTTGGCCGGGTGGTGGCGGAGAAGGATAAAAAGATATCCTTTGTCATCCTTGTGAAGGAGGCAGCCATGGCTGAGTGTAAGCGGTTGCAGGATTCCCCTCCTTCTGTGTTGAAGAAGGCCATCAACTCCAGTACTGTGAAAGCGACTTTTGAGGCTTACTTGCAGAGTTTTGGGATGGCCAACTTTACTCACGTTGTTCGGTTGATGCAAAAGCATCATGCCGGAGGGGCTGGCCTTTTGCATTCAAAAATTGCCGGTAAGGTGAACCCGGGTGCCGTGCAGGAGCTCTAGGCTGCCCAGCAGGCGTTGGCGGAGATTCGGTTTAGCAGTTTTGAGGATCTTTGTACTGAAAAAGCTACAACCGTGCAGCAGTTGTTAGATTTTAAATTTTAGTATGTTGTACTGCATGTTGTTACATATTTTTGATATATCTTGTATTGAAACTTTTGTGTAATTAATGAAATTTTAGTTTCATGTATTCTGTGACGAATCTTCTTCTGTTGAACTAGTTCATGTCTTCATATGTAGGTCTAGACTACATTTATATTAGTTTTTACGTGTATACCGTGAAGTCACGTGTGTTTATTCCATCTACTCATTGGCCGTTTATCAGTATAAACTTGTACCGACGAGGGCTAGACAATCACCTCTTAAAGGGTTACAAAATAACTTGCATGGGACTTATGTGGATGCCGAAATCCGTCTGCCGCTAGCCGGTTATTATTATGTGAACAACGTTGTAAATAACATAATGACTAATTTATTGTAAACGGTAAAATTCTTTTATTCATTCCTAAAAAGGAAAGGCATACATAGATTCTTTATTGAAAAAGAAAAGACATAAATATCAAGATAACCATGATTTGAAGTGATCAGTTTTAACCATGATATCCATCGAAATTTCAGTGTGACATCTAGCCACTTTTGTTTTCCTTAACCGGTGTTCCATCTCGGTTGGAGCTCTCGCAACTTTCTGGCCTGGAACGTTTTAGTGCCGGATTACGGTGTTCAGTTGTTTAATAGTTAGTGATAAATTGTTCCCACCATTTCGGCCCGTGGTGCCAATCGGCGCTCCTCTGCCCAATCTTGTAAGTATTGATCGGGCTCTTTCTAGTGGAGTGTGTCGGTGGAGAGAAGTAAGTTAGCCTTTTAAGGACTGACACACGTTTTTCTTCCAAAATGTGTGGTTTCTTCCTTGTTTCAGTGTTTCGTGTAATTTGAGTGTTCATTTCTCCTGGGAAGGCGTGTCGGGTAGATTCGACTGTTGCCACGCTTTTCCAGGTTGGAAACTTAAGCAAACCGTGAGCGGTGGAGGCCATTGCACCAAACTTCTTAAAGAACTTTCTTCCCAATATCACATTCGTGGCGGTCACAGATTTGACGACATAGAAATCAATGATCTCACTACGGAGGTAGGGTTGGGTGCCTACCATTACCGTTGCCTTGAGCCTTCCTATGGGTTCTTCAGTAGAGCTCGTGAACCAGGAGATGACAGCGTTGGACTGTCTCATTTTCCTACCAACACATTTTGGGAGTTGGGAAAGGCAATGAGCATATAGAACGTCAACCTCACTCCCCGTGTCAGTTTACAATTCATTGACCCAGAGACCGTCTATCAAACCGTCAATCACTACCGGCTCCTCCCAAGAGTATCGTGCCAATAGCTTTGGGAATGTGATTGCGACATCTCTCCAAGAGCATCGTGGAATGAGCTCATCTTTTTTAATGCTGATCATATTGATTACAACCTTGTCTTTTGTTTTCTCGCGCTTCTTTCCGTCATCTTTTTGCCAGCTGAATGTTTTGTTTGGATCAGCTTTTTTGAACTTCCGACCTTGTAGCAAGTGATTGAGTTTGCCGGCCTTTATTTTTGCAATGATCTCATGCATTAACGCTTTACATTCATCAGTATCGTGGCCGTTATCTTCGTGGAACTCACAGTATTTGTCAGATTTTTGACTTTCCCGTTTTTCCAATGGTACGAGAGGGGTGAACTTGACTTTCATCGGCTCCGTTAGCAGTATCTCTCTAGGGATTTTAGTCAGTCTGTCGAGCAAAGATCCCTTATCTTATGGTCGCCGATTGCTTTTGTCATGCCTGTGACCATCATGGCTTTTGCCGTGGCTGTTATGGCTTCTGTGATGACTATCACTGCATCGGCTTCCATCATCACGGTGTCTGCTATTGCTTCTCCGTTCATAGTCTCGCTTTTTATCATCTCGGTGGTACCCGGCTTGCCTTTCTCGCCCGGAATGCTGGTATTGTCTTGCTACTATCACAGCATCCGCGAATGTACTCGGGATGTTCCATCGAAGTTTGGTGACAAGAGACGGGTGTGCTTCTTTGTCTAAGCAAGTTATGAACCCGGAAATTAGTTGTGTTTCCGGGAGCCCTGGGATTTTTTGGCACTCCAACATGTATCTTGTGATGACGCTTTCGATTTTATCCCCCTGATACATTGGTATCTCATGGGCATACATGTGTGTAGACGTGTGCCAGCGAAGATTTTGATATTGCATGAGTAATTTATCCCGTAAGTCTGTGAAGCACGTGATGTCGTTTGGTGGCAGTTTAGCAAACCACTCTCTAGAAGCAGACTGCAGGACAGTCGGAAAGGGATGGCATGCCACCTCATCACTCCAATGTTTGGTTCTCATGGCGCCCTCAAAGATTTTCAGGAAATCATCCGGGTCGGTAGTGCCATTGTACCCCCCCCCCCCAAAGTGACAGGTATGACGATGTTAGTGGGAAGAATGCAGCTGGCGATTCGCTCGTAAAGATTTTGGCTGGTAGCTGACATCTCAACCGGCCTCTTTGCTTTATTACCGGTAATCAGAGCGAACAGATTGTCAAGCGCGGTGCCCTGGACGGCAGGTTGTGACAGAGAATGCTTGTACGTCGATGGTGTAGCCTGCACAAGGAGCTTAGTTAGCCATGCATTCGCGACAGCCTTGGTGACGCCTTCACTTCCTGTGACAATTTTTGGTAGGGGACTGGTCTTCAGGATGTCGAGGTTTTACAACTGTTGCCTTTCTGCTAGATTGGTGTCGTCGCTCAACATGGCTTTTAATTTATCGATTACTTGCTTTTCGACGTTAGCTGAGATCATCTTGGTGATCATTTCAGTGTCATCACGAGATGATTCGATGCCACTCGAACTCCCTGTTTTGAAACTAGAGATGCCGAGATTCAACCTTCTCCCGCCAGGTGGTGAGTCCTCATGTGTGTCCTCGTTGCCATCGGAAACATTCACCTCGTCGCCTGATGCGTGACGTGGCACATGTCCCTTTCATGGTTGTAACAAACTTTGCGGATCCCAAGGATTGACGTGGCACATGTCCCTTTCATGGGAATAATGAGAAGATCCTAACAAACTTTCCTATATTCGTGTCCTGACGTGGTTTGCATCTTATTTTTATATTTGTTCCGTGATCAAGTACTCGTTCTGGGACAGTGCACTTACTTCGGGATGAAGTGCCTGTTCCGGGAAAACGTACTTGTTCCAGGCGGTGTTCTTGTGCCGGGCCAGGATATCTAAACCTGAAAGATGTGGTAGTTCCGAGAGTGTGGTAGATCCGTCCAGGTCGTGAGGGATGAATGCCTTGTTTAGTCAAGAAGGTTTTGTCTGATGTTTATTCCAAGTGTTTCTTCACGGTAGTGTTATGACCGGGCAAGATCGTAGTCGGTTTATGAATATTCTTATAAATGTTGTCAGGTGCCCGACGTCTATGGTTCAGCAGGCCTTTTTATCTGATGACATGGTTCCTGGTTTCTTAATGCTTTTGTATCCGGCTAAGTGGTGCCGGTAGCCTGCGCACTTGTCCAGGTGGGATGAGCTTTATGTAGCGTACCGGCTAGCCTTTGCTCGGTACGCTTCTTCCCGGACACATACGCCAGAAACCTTCTGATCGGGCTACTAAAGTAGAGTCGTGAAGATGTTACTTGCCCGTGATGATTCATGTCGAGAACATTCTAGCTGACGTGTTTGTTAATAGTGTGCCTTTCTGAAACGGATCACTATGCGTATCATCACGTAAGTAATTAATATATTCAGGCTAAGGGTTTTTCTGATCAGAACTCATATGTATGAAGTTTAGTACTCGTGTCTAAATTGTAATATAGTTGTAAAAATAGTTTGATAGTAGCATGTATCTCAGCCCAAAAGTAAAAGTGAAAATGGGACTGTAAACTCACCTTGAGTGCTCAATATGTAGTGCAGTAACTACAAATAAAGAAGACGGTTACAACCGTATAAAGCAACCTAGATACAGATATAGGCTTTAACGACCCGTCAAAGTACACTTGACGACCATCGTTATCTTGGTCCCACAGCTTGATCATAACTCTATATGAATTTGATAAATAACCTTGCATTCTTTATTTAAAAATGATTTCCTATAAAGGAAACCTACCAAAATGTGTAAGTTTAGAAAAACCATACATTATTACTAAACCAAAAGTTGACCAAAACAAAGTCAACAACATCCACTATTAAATGTATCAAAATAGAATGCAAGTTAATGTTCAACAAAAGCTGCCATCATAAATATGCAGACTCTCTAAGCACAGCGAAAGCAATCAATCATGAACCTAAGAATAAAACATGCAAGTAACTGTCAACAAAAATGTTGAGTGAATTACAGGTTTAATATTGCAAACAATATTTAATTTAAACCGTAAAAATTTATGTTTGAAAACATAAAAACTCCTTTTTGGACCACAAAATTATATGCTAGAAAACATATAAAAACATTATTCCATTTTTCGTGAGCCACCTGGTAACCACTTAACCATTTATTTACCCTTGCCAAACACAATAAATAATATACACCGAACAAGTGTATCTACAACAAAATACGAAGTACTAAACATTCCGGTTATAAATTGCTAGCGCGACTAGCTCGAAATGGGGTTGTCAAACCCGATAGATCTATCCGTAGGATTCGCGTTCACCAGTAGAAACCAGTGATTACAGTTACCAGACTAGGGAATATTTTTGTTCAACCCACAATGAATAATTTAAACCAACTTCCACTTATGTCCAAAAAATAAAATAAATTGCATGTATTCTCATCCCAAAAGCTTTAAAATAGAAAAATGGGACTATAACTCACCTTAATAGCAAACGAAGTAACCACACAAATAAGCGAACATCAATCGAAGTAAAGTGATCAGGAATGATCATAACGCCGACCTATAAATAAAGCAGGTCGATATAAATAACTAACTTAGGTCAAGTCTTAGTATGATAGCTATTGTACATGTTGCAAGTAGACATAGAACAATACTCAACATACATCGGTTTGATCGGTACAGCGTACGAACACATACTTTCTATTTTTAGAAAGTCTCTATTTTTAGCAGGTTTCCATTTTTGGAAAGTTTCTATTTTTGGAAAGTTTCTATTTTTGGAAAGTTTCCAAATTTAGAAAGTTTCTATTTTTAGAAAGTTTTAAGTTAGGAAAGTTTCCTTATTTAGAAAGTCAACAAAAGTCAACTGAAAGTCAAAGTCAACAGAAAGTCAACTCAAAAGTCAACCTCGGTCAAACATAGTCAACATTAATTTTAAAAGTGTAAGTTATGTTAATAATGTAAGTTATAATGTTTATTAAAGTTAAATATGTCTAATTATGTCATAACATAAGTTTAATTAAATTAAAATGAATTATTAAAATTAATATAAGTTTAAATGATATAATTAATATAACATAAGTATTTAATTAATTAATTAATAATAAATTTTAAATCATATCGTAAGTATTATTAATTAATAATGAATTATTAATCATCTCATAAGTTTCTAATTATAATTATTAAATCATAAGTATTTAATAATTAAATTATAATTAAATAATAACTATGCCTTATAATAATTAAATAATTATTTAATCCTTATTATAAGTCTTATTATAGTAATCTCATAATAATAGTTTACTACTTATCATAAGTATTCCTCATTAATAATAAAAGTATTATTAATCATAAGTTTAATTAAGATGTTAATTAAATCATAAGTAATAATTAAATGATATAATAAATACATATCATAAGTCTTAAATAATAATAATTACTTTTTTTATCATAAGTAATTAAATGATAATGAAATCCATTATTTATATCATAAGTTTAATAATTAATCACAAGTTTTAAATCAAAAGTTCATCGGGTCGTATCTTGAGCCCCGGGTGTCGGTTTTCGGCGAGCCTTACATATATCTCTGCCTAATCAAACCACCCGACACTTTGGTACACTTAAGAACACACCAAGAATAGCCCACAAGTCGTGGTGATCAGGCAAGACATCACTTGAAACTTTAATTCAATCAAAATCGTGTTTTAGACGAAACGGGTGATTCGTGGCTCGGATTTAGATGACCCGAACATGAAAGTTCGTCCTACCATTAATCCTAACACACTAACACACCCTAAAGTCACCAAATATGGTCACAAAGTCGGACCAAACCTGGTTCATACCAAAATCACATTTCAATCTTAACAAAATATCATTTTGATCATATTTGGGGCTCCGGAAATCGAAACGACATGAATTCGGAGTCTAAAATCAATGTCTTGATGAGATAAACTCATCTAGATACTTTATTTTAAATTTTATATCAGTCACAATATCAGAAGTACACGAAATAGCTGCTGTCCCAATTTTATCAAACCGAAAACATGTGTTTTTGAGTAATTCTACGCATACAAAAACCATTACAATAACAAGTAATCATCATATCATACTATTAAAATAAACATCAAATACAGAAAAATAAAGAAAAATTAAAAGTTCTAGGGTTAGGGTTTATACCCTAATCAATAATCAACAAGTATAATCGCGTAGAGAACGGAATGAGGAACGCGTTGGTGTTAATTGTTTCTTGATCCAAGCAATGATTTGATGAAGGATGATGATGATGGTGGTGGTATTGGCGACAGCAAGGGGAAAAGGAGAAGAGAGCAAAAAAATAGTTAGGTTTTGAAATAATGTGTAAATGAAAAATGAAATTTCTAAATGGAAGAATCAAGGGAGTTTACTCCCTCCCCCATGAGGCTTCGGCCGAATTTTGTAGTGGGGTGGGCCCCACTTAGCCCAAATTACTTAAATGTTATTTCCTTGTGGCCCGAAAGTCCGAACGAACCCCGAAAGGCGAAAACACGCTTACGCGATTAAAAATTCGGAGAGATAACAAATACGCGATGAAAAATAAATATAAATACTATATATAATAATATGATCTTAAAATATCATATTTAAAATAATTAGGATTTAAATATCCTAAAAACTCGACCGTTGGTTTGAAAACCGAAAAGATTCGCCTGATAGAAGTCCGCGACACGTAGAAACGTATAACTTAAAATATGAATACAAATATTCACATAACACATAATAATTAATATATATATTATTATAAAAATAATAATATAGGTCATAGAAATGATGTGGCACGAATAATAATTAACGGTCGTTAAATAATTAACGATAAAAGATAACGGAAAAAGTAGGATCGTTACATAGGCTGTTACATAAGTCTTTGTAATATAGTAGTTGATTCATAGTATTAGTTGTCCTATTGCTCAGACCGACTCGATTATGTAGTAACAGTCAACACATAGCCAACAAGCACATGCGAGTCAACAAAAGTCAAACTTAGTCAACGACGGTCAACCTAAGTATAACATATCAGTAGGTCATGTTATAATGGTCATGGAGTCAAACCAAAGTCAATATACAAGTTTCAGACCTCAGTTTATCGTGTTTCTAGCATACTAGTCTTACGGTTTCATGTTAGCGATGCTCAAACAATTGCACAAAAGTCAAAATAAATACAACCTGGAAATATGGAACTTTGTACATGTTTAGATCATTCAATTATATTTTCAAGGATGTAAGCCATCATGTCATATCATTTATAGAGTTGTACATATAGTTCAATTTGCACACAATAGTTTCTTTCTGCGCACCAGTTTTATAACATTTATCATTTATTTTAGAAAAATGCAAAAGACACATGGCCAGTGGGAGATGATCACAAATATCTGAAGCTTTAAGTTATAAAAAGATCTAAGCTTTTGGTTTAGCCAATTTGTACTGTTTTGCACCGAAAGTCTGGTGTTCTGATTTGGACAGGTTCTGGACATAGCGTTTTACGACTCATAAAGCACACAATGCATAAGGTTTTAAATGTTGACATAAAAATGTAATTTTCTTCTTAACAACCAAATAATAACATATCAGAAAGTCAAGTATCAAAACAACTCCTAATTCATATTAGGTCATTTTAGGTGCACACGAGACAAATTCGTTCCCATTCAGGTGGTCATTTTCGGATGCATATATCCCAACATCTAGGAACAATTAGCAAGCAATATCTGAATAAAAAGTCAAGTAATAATCATATATTTTCCAAATTTCATAAGCATATATTCTATAAATCAAAGCATATAATCATACAAGTCCCTTTTAGGTTACAAACAACAAACGTTGTCCCAAATAATCAATTGAGCATAAAATGAGTTTTAAGAATCCAATTCAAGTGATATCTTAGTCTAAATTGCGTAATTTTTCAATACCTATCTGATGAAAACCAATACATGTTCCATATCATAACCCAATTTACCCAGATTTCAGATTCATATGATAAACAAGTCGAAAATTCAACTAATCATAACGTAAGCATAACATAACGAAAATTCATGATTTTGAGCCTAAAATTAATAGTTTTTCAAGAGATTTTCAAATATGTAATAATATTTAACAAATTCCAAGTCCAAGTTTCTGTAAGTTTCAAATTCGGGATTTAACCCTAACATAGCAATCGAGCAAATTAACGAATACAATCAACTAATCAAGCATAAACACATAGACTTGAGCAATAGAAACTAATAACATATGTAATCATCAAAAATATGAACTTTAAGAATTAGGGTTACATGATTTATACCTTAAACAATCAAATTGTTTATATCAATATGTAGAGAAAGATGCAAGGAGCAAGTTTGATCAAAGAAGCACAAGTTAATTCTCAAAAATTGATATTGATTCAAGGGGGTGAATATGTCGACATGTTTGGGATTTTTTGGGGCTGATTGGATTCGTGGATGGGGTGGGTGAGGAGAAAAGATTTGCAGTATTATGTTTAATGATTATCTAGGGCTAGGTTTTCTTATATAAGTGTCCAATTAAACAAGTGGGATTGAAGACTAAGCAATAGACTCCCATAGGGGAGGTTTTGGCCAATAGGGCCCATTTAGGGGTGTGCATTGACTCTTTCAAGTCACTAGATAATTTCGTTGGTCCTCTGTTACATGTCGTTATCCGAAAACGCGAACCAAATCGCTAACATTTATTTCTTGCTTTTTTAATCTATAAAAATTCTAATAAACTGAAAATATCTTAAAACATAATAATTATATAATATAATTACTAAAAGTGAATTATATTATGCTTTGGCTTGCTAGTGCACTAAGTGTGGTTCGTTTCTAGTTGCCGTTAACCGAAACCGAATTCCCCGAAGGTTAACCGTTCATTTAAACAAATCCACAAGGTTTAATTTATTAAAACAATTGATAAGTTAATTATATTTTACTAACTTAATAATTATTGAAATAATTATTAATATTACTCCGAGCATTTCGTTAATCAGAAAAACAACTTTTGCAGTGATCAAAACTGTATCATTTATTCATATTTCAATATCAGAAATAAGTTAATCAATTAATATCTAATCATATTAATTATAGTAACCCTCAAAGAATTAAGTATATATTTATTACGCTAAGCACATAAAATTCAAGTAACACCGTTAAGATTAACTTACAGAAAGTTAAGTATAAGTAACGAAAAAAGTAAGGTTGTTACACAAGATGAACAAGTGCCTTTCAAGCTGGAAATTTAAACTCCTTTCTTTTGGTAGTCGCTTAACATTGATTAAATCGGTCCTTGGTTCGCTTGGTATGTATTTGTTTCATCTTTAAAGTTCCTAAAGGTATTCTCAAACACCTTGAATCTCTCCGTGCCAACTTTCTTTGGGGGGAGTTCAAATGAGGATCGTAAAATTCATTGGATAAATTGGGATACCATTTTTAAACCTAAAGAAAAAGGTGGTCTTGGAGTAGTTAGCTTTGAATCACTAAACAAAGCTCTTTTATACAAATGGCGATGGAGGTATGTTACTTGTCATGATTGGCCTTGGGTTCTAGTTGTTAAGGCCATACATGGAACTCAAGCTGATAGTTTAAAACCTTGTGTTCATCGTTTGGCTAATGGTGCTTGGGCAAATATTAATCGCACACTCTTAAACTTGCTTTCGGTTTTCCCTAAGTGCTTACGCTATAAAATTGATGATGGTTTTAAGACCCCTTTTTGGCACGAAAATTGAGTTCTTGACACATCTTTTAGGGTTCGTTTTCCACGACTTTATGCACTTGAGTCCAATAAATTTTGTTCGATTGGAGATCTACATTTACTTGATAATTGGGAGTGGTGTTGGCGTTGCTCTATTCGATGAGGATCTGAATCACAACAATTTGTTGAACTTCTTACAACAATTAATCATGTTTCCTTTTCTACTTCATTGGATTCGTGGGTGTGTAATCTTTCAGGCGATGGCTCTTTTTCGGTTAAATTATTTCACCGACTATTGGATGATGATGCTTCTGAGTCTAGCTAGTCCATGTGGTGCAAATACATCCCTCCAAATATGAATTTTTTATTTGGCGAGCAAGTCTTATTATGCTTCCAGAAAAATGTAATTTATTAGAGAAAGGTGTGGTTTTGCAAAACATTTAATGCTCTTCATGTTCAACTGATGCGGAAGATCTCCAACATATTTTCTTTGAATGCGAAATTGTAACTCAAGTGTAGGCTTACATTGCTTCCTGGGTCGATTTATCTATTCCAATGTGGCATGCTCTGAATGATCTTTGGAACTGGACTAGAACTGCCCATCAAAAACATACAATCACATCATTATTGAAGTTACTTGTTACGCGACGCTTTGGACTTAATGGCTCTTCGGAAACGTCTCTCTCTTTGATCATTCCAGGTTTAAAAAATGTCATATTATCGATTGTATTGTTCTTTCCTCGTTCGATTGGCTTTCGTCTCATTATTTGAAAGCTAATCTAAATTGAAATACTTGATTGCAAACTGTATTTTATCTTTGTAATGTCCTAGCGCCTTGCTAGTTTTTAATAAAATTTTCAGCCGTTAAAAAAAAGATAAAAACACTAGCGAAACAATTAAATTATGAAAAGTTAATGTTATTATTGCTATTATTTAATAATTAAAATTAGATTAAAATGAAGTTAAAGATATATCTGAATACTAGTAAAAATAAAAATTTTGTTAGATTTTAATTATATATTAAAGATTTTTTAACTAGCCATGTTCATATTTTCATAAAAGATAACTAACTCTCTTGATACACTATATATCTAATATAAATTTACACTTTGATTTCAACTAATATATCATGATGATAATAGGATAAAGATATCCAGCGTCAATGAAGATAATCTATATAGCCTAATAAACCTCTAAAATGATGATGTCATCATTAAGCTTAATTTTCATAATGATGACATCATAATTATATATTAATTTAATTTAAAAAATAATACAAAATCTTTTATAAAAGGAAATATTAATCTCCCCTATATTGTAATCTTATTTTTCTATAAAAAAAATTTAAAAGGCATTTATTATTATTATTAATTATTATTATTAAAAATATAAATATAAATACTCAATTTTGAGGGAACTTTATGTTGGTAAAATAAATGACAAGTTTCTTAGTCGGAATCCTTGGTTCCACGGGACAATAAACTAAATGACTTTAACATTTACATTCACTTAATACGTAAAACATATCATTAAACTGTTTCGTTTAAACAAATTCGTGTTTTCACGGTCATTTCACTAGTTAAAATTAAAATATTCAAGATGTTGAGGTTGAATAGTTTATATATTTTTCATATACTAATTTTCAATTTATGGTACTAATCTAATCCGAACATTTTATAAAATTGGGTGAGAAAATTTTTATAAATATGGATATAGATAGATGTTATTCCACCCTCTCATGGTTAAGACTTAAGAGTCATATGCTCTATTTGATGGATGTTGTTTTATGATAGAATATACCGATAAGAATCCATTCTAGTAGTAAAATATTCCACCGTTGTGAATGACTTATGACCATCATATCACCACAAAGTAATTGTACTTTTTTAAGTTTAAGTATACAGTTCTTGACTCTATTGTTTGTACACTTACCATTTAATGAAATTGGAACAAGCTAAGAGGACAAATATGATAGACAAATGGAGTAAGATGGGAGGTTGCCAGAGTTGTTATTTTCGTAATCTATATATCGAGGCTGATGGGGAACTGAGGAACAAGGTGAATGCGGTGAACGAGGTTGAAATGATCTTGCAACAAATGATGAATAATCAAGAACTTAAAGATATCATTACCAAGATCTATTATCTTGAAAAATAAAGTAATGATCAGTTATCCCGTAAACTCAAGATTTATTTGATGAGCTGTTTAAAGCTCGTGAAACATTTTTTGCGCTTTTTAAGATCGAGAACGTTTCTGTCTTACACGCACCACGTACAACGTACCACGCTCCACGCACTAGGCGAGTCGATTTATGCGTGGAACGTGTTGTACGTTTTGCACATGATTCGAACTTGGGGGTGATGATGGAGGTGGTGGTGAACTGTGTGGTGTTTCCATGAAGATGTTGTAGAAGCCACATTGACCTTCAGAGCTATCCAGCCCCGTTATGAGAATACCATGGCACTTGAAACCTTCATCCTCCATAAAAACGGTTCTAGATAGCTCAGAAGATGAGGGCGGTGGTGAGGATGGTGGTGAACGGTGTAGTGATAGCGATGAACGAGAAAGTGGGCGTGATTGGTGTGGTAATGGCGATGAACGAGGAAGTGGTGGTAAATGTTGTGGTGGAGGTGATCATGTTGTTGGTGGTGGTGATGTTAGTACTGAGCATAAACCTGTATTAATTTTGTTAGCGGATGTGAGGATAGTGGTGAACAGTGTGGTAATGGCGGTGATTGGTGTGGTGGTGGTGGTGGTGATGGTGACATAGAAAAATCTGTATTTTTAATGGTGTTGGTGGTGATGATGTTGATGGTGATGAGAGTGTCGGTGGTGGTGATGTTGTAGATGGTGATAATTAAGGGATAAGTATGTTGGTAGATGATACATTCGAGACCCGAGTATTGGATTTTATAGTGTCGATAATCGGAAAAAATCAGAAAAAGTGAGATTCAAGACCCTAGTTTTGATAATCGACAAAATGTCATGAAATCTTTTCTTGAATAACCCGGTCTTATCATGCGCAACACGCACCACACACGAACCACCACGCACAGTGCGTGGTGCGCTATGTGTGATGCGTGTTGGGCGAAATACTATTATAATAAACAACGATGCTCGATGACCACGCATCACGCACCAAGTTACATGCATCATGTGGTGTGTGGTGCGTGATCATGGGACATTATTGCAATTATTGTAAATTTGAGGGCATATTGTTAAACAGTTTCGAAAATGAGAACATTTTGACTCATTTCTCTTTTATCTATTGGTTTCTAATGTCAAAACAAAGACTCAAAACTCAAAAACCCCTACCCCACTCATGATTGTGGAAGAAGAATTTATGAAAAATTCACGATCAAAGTGTTGATTGAAGTGAGGATCGAAAGGTGATCAAAGTAACGATCGAAAATTTAAGAAAAATTAACATATTGGGTTTTTATGTTACCCATAAAATTCATCCGAATCTTCTTTTCTTCTTCAATTTCTCATCATGTAAGATTTTTTTTCTTGAAAATACGTTAGGGTTTTAATCTTTCAGTTTTCTCCATATTTGTTAGTTATAATATGTATATTGTTTAGTTATTTCTAAATTTTCTGTAATGTATGTTTTAAATCAAGATTTGATCCGATCTCTACATCGTTTAACCCAATTATCTCAATCTGCGTTCAAATTTTGTAATTTTATATGTTTCTAATGATGAATAATGTCTCTTATTAAGTTTGTGCTAATTAACTAGGAAGTTGCATGTTTTTTAGTTCATTTATTATGTATTAATTTAAGAAAAAACTTTTCATAATTAGTATAAAATGCTTAACTCTAGCTTAAGGATATATATATATATATTCTGTATATAGGTGTTGTATTTCAGTTAAGTTTTAGGATATCGATGTTGTATATCGATGTTGTATACTGATGTATAACTCCAGTTTAAGGATGTCTAGCTCTAGTTTACGGATGTATATATATTTATGTGTATAGATGTGTATATAGATGTATATTATATAGATGTTGTATTTGAATTTAGTTTAAGGATATAGATGATGATGTCTACTGATGTATATTATATAGGGGCAGGATCAATGGGGAAGTAACTAATCGGGAGAAGCAGGGGGAAGCAAAAAAAAAATTATTTCTTTTTTTTAGGCATCAAGATCACACGAAAGTATGAATATTTAGAAGAGACACTTCTTGATGAATGTTATTATTTAGGCGGGAAAACGATCGACAAAAATAACATTCAAGATAATATTGTTCGTGAAGAATATGAACGTTTTTTTTTCATGTTTTGTGAAGTAAAATTTAGCCCGATTTAGAGTTTAGGGTTAGGGTTTAGGGTTTAGGGTTTAGGGTTTGGTATTTTGGGTTTATTCCATAAACCCAAAACACCAAACCCTAAACCCTAAACCCTAAACCCTAAACCCTAAACTCTAAACCGTTCGTGTTAAAAACTCAATCTAAATCCTAAATCTAAACCCTAAATATATAACCCTAAACCCTAAATTTCTAAACCCTAATATCTAAACCCTATAAACCCTAATATCTAAACCTCAATAGCTAAAACATCAAAATACGCTCGAAAAACACGATAATTGTTATATATTACGTCTTCGAGCGTTTTTCCGCCAAAATAAAAACATTTATCACAAAGTGTCTCTACTAAATGTTCATATTTTCATCTCATCTATAATGTTCGTGAACAAAGTTTTTTAAAAAAACGAAAAAAAAAAGTTTTTGCTTCCCCCCGCTTCCCCCGAATGGTTACTTCCCTCTTGATCCTACCACTATATATATATATATATATATATATATATATATATATATATATATATATATATATATATATATATATATATATGTGTGTGTGTGTGTGTGTGTGTGTGTGTGTGTGTGTTTTAATTGTTGTATATATATACTGATGTATTCTGCGCTACAGTATACAACTACTAAATGAGTAAAATGATGGGTTTTTCTTAAATATTTTTTAAGGATAATATGTTCATGAGCAACCTATGAGTGATGGACAGAACGAAGAAGATGCAAGTTCAACCACAACGTGTTGAAACAATGTTCTCATGTATGGGTCTATTTTGAAAAAGTACCCTTTGGGCCTGACGAAAAACAAAAGGCAACAGGTACTGGTTGTGGGTTGTTGTTTAAGGCCGAGCATGGAGCTACTAATATGAAACGACAAATCCCTAAATGTTTTAAGCTGGATGAGTCTAGTTTGCTACATAAGCGTATACGTATAATTTAATCTATCTATAGAGAGAAAGTGGCAGGTACAATTATTAAATTTGGTTATCCATTTACCTACGTTGAATACGTGGCAACAAGAGATTTACATATATTTTTACATCCGTATACAAAGACGGTAACAAGGAACACAAAAAATGAGGATGTTCTGGATAATTTTTTTAGAGATAAGGCGATTCTTAAACACAAGTTGAAGAGCATAACTAGTAGAAATTGTTTTACATCAGATTTGGGAACTTCTATTACTACGGATGGTTACATGTTGCTCATTGCTCATTATGTTGATAAAAGTTGGACATCAAGAAAAAAGGTGTTGAGTTTTCTAGTAATACCTCATCCACACAGTGGTACTCTATTAGCAAAGTATATGGTTAACTTTTTGAAAGATTGGGGTATTAAGAAAAAGATTTTCACAATTACATTAGATAATGCATCGTACAGTGACTGTTTGAGAGTCATTTAACATTAAATGACATGTTTGTATCTAAAACCGTCTACCGGCCTGAATATGAAAAAAAAAATGTTTAAATCCATCCACATACTTGGCCCTAGAAATGTAGACCCGGACCCGGACCCGAACCCGTAAAATAGTTTAAAACCATCTTCATATTTGGCCCTAAACTGGAGACCCGGACCCAAACCCTGTCTAAAAATGTCGAGTTTTCCCGTCGAGTACGGATATATTTATGATGCAGAATTTTTTTAAGAGCTAAAAAAGCACAACTGTATTATTATTATTATTATTATTATTATTATTATTATTATTATTATTATTATTATTCACCATCGACATTGAAACCATCAGCGAAACAGAAGGCTGACACCATGAGCTCTAAGATTTGGGCTTGGCGTATTCTGAAAATGTCACTTTTAAGCACGGACAAATCATGTGGCGATCATTATGGTATTATTTGTTTCTTATCTGTTTAACCAATTTCACGAACATCCATCTTTTCCGAAGGGATTCAACTCGTCTTTCATTGTCCTAATCCCTAAATCCAGTTGTGCTAGAGTGATTGAACAAATGCGCCCTATTAGTTTGATCAATGCTCCGTACAAAATTTTGGCTAAAACAATCGCTAATAGATTAAAGCTCGTTATCCCTTTAATTATTAGCGAAAATCAAAACGGTTTTGTACCATCAAGATTGCTTTTAGATGGTGTCATGGTCGTCAACGAAGTCGTCCATATGGCAAAGTTAAAAAAGTGTCCCCTCATTTTGATCAAACTTGACTTTTCAAAAGCTTACGATTGTATATCCCATGATTTCCTCCTTTTGGTACTTCATAGAATGGGTTTCGGGTTCAAGTTTATTTCATGGATCAAAACGTGCATCTCAAATATCAAATTTTCGGTTCTTGTGAATGGTTCACCCTCACGTGAAGCATCACTAGATCGGGGGTTAAGACAAGGCGATCCGTTGTCTTCTTTTTTGTTCATCATTGTTGCCGAAATTTTGAGCAAGCTTCTCTCAAGAGATTTGAGTAATGGCTTCTTGAAGGGGTGTAGGTTTGCTAATAATCTTGTCATTAATCATTCGCAATTCGCGGATGATACGATTATTTTCGCCCAACCAAGCGTTTGTGAACTTAATCGTATTAAGTTTATATTGGGGTTGTTTTATCAAGTTTCCGGGCTTCAAATGAATTCCATAAAAATGACTCTTTATGGCATTCATGTTTCTAAGGAGGACATGGTTTCTTATTCGGCTATTTTCGATTGTAAAGTAGGTTATTTTCCCATGGAATACCTAGGTATCCCGATTAGTTTAACTTCAAACAAATGTGCTATGTGGGATCCAATCATCAAGAAATTCAAAAAGAAACTAGCCGGGTGGAAAGGTAGATGCCTTTCGTTTGGTGGTCGTTTAGTAATGGTCAACGCGGTTTTATCCAACCTTCCCTTTCATTTTATGGCTTTCTACAAAGCCCCGTTAGCTATCATTAAGAAGCTTGAGCGTTATCGAAGGAACTTTCTTTGGGGGGGGGGGGGGGGGCGATTGTTTAAAAAAGAAGACTAGCCTTGTAAAATGGGACACGGTTTGCTTACCTAAAGTATTAGGTGGATTGGGAGTCACCCCTCTTCGTATCAAAAATCTTACAATGCTTTGCAAATGGTGGGCACGTTTCAATTGTCATAAACCTTGTCTTTGGAAATCAATTGTTTCTTCTTCCTTCGGTCCTTCATTCCAAGGTAAACTTATTAACAATACCTCCTCATTATTACTTTCGCAAATCTCACCTATTTGGAGGGACTTGATTAATTTACAAAGTGATGCTTCTCTTAATGGTATCATTGGGTCCAATGCTTGGAAATGGAAAGTAGGAAATGTGGCTTGCATTTTATTTTGGCATGATAGATGGGCTAGTGATCAACCCTTTAAAGAGTTATTCCCTACTCTTTTTGAATCTTGTAGAGATAAGCTTGCTACTGTGAACAAATTTAGGTCCTATGATCCTGTTTTGTCCAATCATTGTAAAAGGGATTTTAACTTGGTACACCCACTGTCTTTTTCTTGCACCATGCACCTTGATTTTTTGTCTACTGTTTTGTCGCATGTGGTGTTTGATGATTTGGTTGAGGACCAAATCGAATGGGCTGTCTCACCTAATGGGGTCTTCTCGGTGTCCGACGCTATTTGCACTTTGATTCATTCTAACCGGGTCATTGTTCCTACTTGGCCGAAAGTTATTTGGGGCAATAGCGTTCCCACAAAAGTCATGTTGTTCCATTGGTTAGCAATTCTCAATTGTATTCCCGTCAAAGACGTGCTCATTAAAAGACATATTTTACCGACTTCTCAAGCGAATGTGTGTATTTGGTGTTTGGAAAACACCGAAACTACCATCCATCTTTTGTTACATTGCAAATGGTCTTTTAAAGTATGGGCCGAATTATTCTCTTGGTGGAATATCTCTTGGATTATTCCGAGTTCAATAGAAGCATTCTCGTTTGATTGGTTTTTTGGAATGGGAATCAAAGCTTCTAAGTATTGGAAGCTAATTGGTCCCGAAACTTTTTGGGCGATTTGGTTGGCACGTAACGATTTCATTTTCAATAGCAAGTTCACGTGTCGCTCGGCTTTAATTCGTAGCATCAAGTTAAAGAGGTTTCTTTGGGCTTCAAATCTCAATCTTTGTAATGGCAATCAATCTCACGTGTGGGAGCACAATCCAAGTTTACTTTGTTTTTAATTATTCGCATTGTATTTTTTCATTTTGTCATTCTAGACCGAGCAAGTCTCCGTCATTGTAACTTGTATTGAATCTTCATTGTTTTGATGAAGAGCTTTGCAATTAATACAATTCAATTTTTTGCCTTAAAAAAAAATAATCACATCATGAATATATGCCGTTAATGAGTAGTGTGATCAACCCTAAATTAGATCTTTAGATCTAATTTAGGAATTGAGTGCAATGAGGGGTGGATGATGGTGTTGATAATGTTTTTGGGACTTTATGATCGTCTTTCACTTAGATTACAGTGATCAATCACCATGTCCAGATCTTGATTGCATTACCTTGGCTTGATTATGATAAAGGTTTGGGCTTATTCACAAGCGAACCATAAAAACCTTGGCAATTGCCCAGAATCAACAACCTAAAATGAGAGGTCAAGCTCCCTATTTATAGGTTTGGAATATCCGCAGAACCAATGATTGCGCAGCACCGACATATCCGCAATGTTTGTGCGGGACATCTTCGCACACTTTCTTTATGCGGCTTCCGCAATGATTTAGGCGTAGCGCATAACATGCTAATCTCATATCTGCAGTGCTATTTTTACTTGCATTTAAATTGCCTTTTGTACTTGAAATATACATATATATGCCTATATATATGATCAAGTCCCCCCCAGTTTATTGTGTTATATTTTCGCAAAAAATATTACATAATAAACTCTAAAAAATGTAGTTTAAAATGTGTTTCTCAAACATTCCGCAAAATTTTAATCCGTTACGCATTTAAATATCACGCCTGACAAATAATGCGTGTCCCATCAGCGTGTCCTAACGGCTCTTTTCTAGCCTTTGATAAATTGCAGTAGAATTATAGCTGTTGATTACAATCATTGCGAATAGCCTTGATCCCTTCAATTATCACTATAAATAGGATCGGTGTTAATTCAATTTCACTTTACTCATTCGCATTCATCTACCATTCGTATTAAAGTATTAAGCACACAAATTAACACTTTATCTTCCTGACGCTTTGCATTCACATTCTTCTTTCATCATCTTCTTACTTACTTTTAATTTCAATCTTCGCATATACCACCAATGGCTTCTCCTTCTACTCCTCAGTCGTCTTCCGCCATCACTGCGGATAAATTCTCATCATATATGACAGATGAGAAGATCGAGCAATTGAAAATTAACTATCCGCTATTGGATCAGTTCATTGCAATTGCTCCTGCTGAGAATGAGAGAGCTAACAATCCTCCTGAAGGGATGATTGCAGTCGATGAAACATCTATGTTGCAAGGAAATCTAAGATTTCCACTGACCGACTTCTTTTTGGGTATCTGCGATTCATACAGCATCGCCATCGCCCAATTGCACCCTCACGCGGTTGCTAAAATAGTTTTATTTGAAATGTGTTGCAGGGCGATCAATGAGCAACCTTTACTTGACGTGTTTCGCAACTTCAATACCATCACACCAACCGACCGCGGATGGTTTACCTTCAAGTCACGCAGTGGCGTAATTACGACTCCAAAGGCGTCCATTGGAAATTAGCGCAAATCATTCTTTTTCATTAAGGCTCAAGAGCTGCGCAACTCTTAACACCTCCGTTGCTGGCCGCTGGATCTTAATCAAAGCGCACATGAACGCAATGACCTTGATGAACTTGGTGAAAAATTATTGGTCGAAGTGAAAAACGTACACTTGGTAGTTCGCCAATACAGCCATATTCCACTTTTTTGGGGCGAGTTTCCGTGTATTGGCCATGGAATAATTACAATGTCAGCCTTTATGATGCAACCAATAGAGGTATTTATCACAGCGTGATTTTCGCACAAAACTTATGCATTTTTGAATATTACATATTAACACTTTCTATTTCTTTCAGAGATCTTTCTTTCTGATTTGATGGTGTTAGAGGATGCAACTCGTTGCAAAGCAGTTTGCCGTCCAAAAGAAGGTAGTAGCTCTACCGCAGCTATTGAGGAACCAGTTCTGAATCTGCTAACCATTCCAGAAGGCAAATGGAAAATTAGCAGCATAAGTGCTCCTTCTGCGCAAGAAAGTAGGCGCAAACTTCCGCACATTACTCCAATTGCAGAGGAAGTGTCCGGAAAAGGCAAAGACAAAAGTATGTTATATTTTTGCGCCATAAATACGCTAATATACTTTGCTAATTTCTTTTGTACCAACTAAATTTTATTTCTGTTATATTGTAGCAGATCCTGTTGATCTAACTGAGGATACCGAAGAAATAGAAGAGGAAGCATTCATTAGCCATGAGCTTCCTTTTGAAGAGTTCAGTGACCCGTAATTTTAAAACATTTTCTCTTCACCGTTTAATCCCATCAAATCAATTCATATTGATAATTTTATGGCAAGCTTAAATGTTAGCGATGATGCGGCTGCAGATCAGCTCAAGCATTTACAAGATGCAATACCGCAAGACGTGCATAATGAGTATCGAAAACTCAGTAATCTTGCTGCAGAAAACGCAAACATAGAAAACTGCTTTAATTCTATCTTCTCTTTGGTTGATGGCGTTAGACGCCGCGAAGCTACTATAGCAGCACTTGGCACTGAAAAAGCGTCGAATGAAATCTTGCGGTCAAAAATTCGCCAACTTGAGCAATATAAGCTGCAGCTAACTTGGGACCTTGAAAAGACTCAAACTATATTAAAAGAAATGTAAGAAGCCAACGCTCAACTTTCTGCCGCAATTCAACAGCCAACCGAAGGAGCTGAGCACGCAGAAGATCAATTCAAACAACTTGTTTCACATTTGCCTAATCTTAGTCAGAAACTTATGGATTCGGCGCCTGTTACCGAAAAAGATTTACATGCCTCAAATATCGTTACACGATGCGAGTTTCTAGAACTTCTGCTGAAGGTTACCAATCTTACTACACCATTGCCTAAAGCGATGCGAAAAGAAGTATGCCCACTTGAAGATGATCGTGAAGCATATAATCAATGCGCAGCAGAAATTGAAAAGATTGACATTCCCGCGCTATTGGAAATTAGCCGCAGAGAAGATGTAACCGCAGAAGATATCATAAAACTGAAATTGTAAAACATTCGCAATTTTTTTTGTTATTAATTGCGCATATGTACGCAATTATATTGTAATTTTGCGCAGATTTTTGACGCAACCCTTTTGCGTATTATCCAATGAAGTTTCTCTTTTAAAATCTCAGTTGCAACTGTTTTATTTATATAGCGCTTTGTTCCAATTTATATTCATAATCGCTAGACTTGTCCTTTGCAATTTCAACATTTATTATTGTGCACATATTAAATATCTACTTCTGCGAAACAATCTTTTAATTGTATAATCTATATACCTTATAAATCTTGCAAGTCTGCCGAAATGATCCTCGGGTAAATTACTGCGTTTATAATACGCCAAATGTGTTATTGCGAAGCATCTAAGTTGGGCAAATTCACAACTTAGGAATTTAATATATATAAGTTCCCATCATTTCGCAAACACTTAATTGCATTAATTTGTTCCAACATAGTGGGCTTTTCCATCGCTATCAATTATCACTGCGCCGTTATGCGCTAAGTTATCATTTAAAAAATTATACCATAAATGTGCTCTTAGCACAATCGTTTTTATTATATCAATACAAAATGAAACTTTATACAATAAACTTGTACTTGCCACAACTTTCTTAAAAGTATTTCTAACACTGCGTTGATACTTTTGATATCACACCAAATCACATGGTTGATGTAGTAATATGCTGAAGCTCGCTATCTTTGCGTAGTAACTTTTTTAAACACTGAAGCTCGCTAATCTGATTGTTCAATCTCAACCACATTTTCCACATAAAATTGATCATCCGCGTGACCCTTTTGAATTAGCCTGCACAACCCCGCTATAAACGAATGCATGTTACACACAAAAGTTGCTGCAAACATACCTTTATTGCTCATAACAGGGGAAACTGGCTTTCTTGTTGCGCGATGTATTTCTATTGCCAACTGATTCACGGACTTGTTTAAACTGTTATCACCTTGCTTTGGAATAACGCGATTAGTCACAACTTGATGACCTTCAACTCCTACGTTTTCCTGCGTAGTGATTAGCGCACAAACTAACTCAAACTCTGTGGATGTAACAGTTGCAGTTCCCTTGCATGTTGCAAATTTAACCATTCCATGAATTTTTGATGAGATCACACCAAGTTTGCATAGCTCAGTGCGCCCTAGTAAAATGTTGAAGCGTGAAGTGGAACGCTTGATATACAAGTTTAATTTTTCCTTTCGCACACGTTTTGCATCCACCTCATCAGCCAATTCAATGCACTATTCTAATTGCCGCAAGGGCCATGTAGCCTCAGCAAAAAATCCAGAAAGTGACACTGCGGTTGGCAGCAGTTTTGCCTTGATGTTTTCTGGCAACTTGTTGAAACATTGTTCATACATAACGTCAACACTTCTAATGACCCGTCCTAGTCCATCTGGACGAATACATTACATTTGGTTACATCGTGAGGTACTTGACCTCTATATGATACATTTTACAAACATTGCATTCGTTTTTAAAAGATAAACTTTCATCACATCGAAAGTTGACGGCATGCATACCATTTCATAATACCTCCAACTATAATTGACTTAATAATAATCTTGATGAACTCGACAACTCGAATGCAACCTCTTTTGAAATATGCCATGAATGACTCCAACTAATATCTCTAATATGAGCAAATGCACAGCGGAAGATTTCTTTCATACCTGAGAATAAACATGCTTTCAAGTGTCAACCAAAAGGTTGGTGAGTTCATAGACTTATCATAAAACAATAAAATTCATCATTTTGATAGACCACAAGATTTAAATCCTGCATGGTACAAATGGGCCCGAATCCTATACCCACCTGTAATGTACATGCGATATCTTTTAAATATAGTACACCTTTCTCGTGTACGAAATCATCTTTCATAAATCTTAGTAACCGTACACATATCTTGTGCACAAAAATAACATACACATAACCTGTGTATAAAATCATTCTCTCGATACATAACAATCACTTTTCATTGCTTTCATATCTTGGCTTGGTAACCGACCTTAACATATAATGCACATAATAATATCCCCAAAACAGAACATCTCGTCTGTATAATAATCATATAAACTTCGAAGTACTAAACACCACGCCCACTAGCCCTTCCGTCTAGTGAACATTCTGGGTGGGGGTGTTAAACCCGGTAGCTACCTTTAGGATTCGCGTCAATTAGGCTTGCACTAATTCTCAAAATTAGTGATGTTCCCTAATTCTTAGGTTACCAAGCAATAATAATCAGGGGAAAAATATTCATATCAATTGTGGCAATTATCACGTCCACATAATTCAATGGTGGCAATTATCACGTTCACATAATTCATTCAAGGAATGTTTTGCTTGTGTCTATCTCGTCAAACATTTATACAAGCATTTCATGTATTCGCAGTTCAAAATGTATTTCAAAAGTATTTAATAAAGCAGTTGTAAAAGTAGCGCATGTATTCTCAGTTCCAAAAATGTAAAGAGTAAAAGGGAATCAAATGAACTCATTATATTGTATTTTGTAGTAAAAATACATATGGCGAAATTGAACAATGCAGGGTTGGCCTCGGATTCATGAACCTATATCATTTGTATATTTATTAATATATATAGTCGTAATCGAACAAATATATATAAATTTATTAGTTATATCCTTTTTTATTAATAATATATATATGTTTCTTATATTCATTTTGTTATTTAAAATTATTAATTTTTGTTATGTTATATGTATTAATTATATATATTTATGTATTTCATTTGTTTATCAAAACGGTAGTTCAAATTATATTAAGTTAATATTAGTAAAAATAATGATAATAACATTAATAATATACTTATGTTAATAATAAATCTATTAATGATAATAATAATGATATTAATAATAATACTTGTAAAAATATTAATTTTACTGTTAATGATATTTATGATATTGATTTTAGTAATTTCATGATAATAATACTCGTGATAATAATAATAATAATAATACTTATGTTAATATTAACAATTCTATTATTTGTAAAAAGATACTAATACTAATATTTACGAAAATAATAATAATTTGTATTATTTTCATATGGATAATTATCATAATCATAATCATAATCATAGTTATGATAAGAATACTAAAATGGTAAAAATTATGTTTTTAGTAATACTTATAATAATACTAATGATAACATTAATAATAATACTCTTAATTTGTTTGATGATAAAATTTGATTAATGATAATGATACTTCTGAAGTAATAATTATCTTAACAATAATAATGATAATAACAATAATGAATGATACTTATTACCTATTTTAGCATTAATAATTATAATAACTGTAATATTTGTAATAATAATAATAACAATTAATAATAATAATAATAATAATAATAATAATAATAATAATAATAATAATAATAATAATAATAATAATAATAATAATAATAATAATAATAATAATGAAAATGTTAATAATAATAATAATTGTAATTTTAATAACTTTAATAATAATATTCAAAATAATAAAAGAAAATGCAAAAGAAAAAGAACTACCTTCAAGGATCCAGTTTAAAAAAACAAATGCTGTGAACCGGGATTGAACCCGTGACCTCTCGATTCTCCACCCAACACCCTAACCATTCCAGCCGTTCTATTTTTCTGCTTTATTCTACCCTTTAATATTTATAACCCGTATCTACGTTCCTCCCCAATTCTTCTTCTTTACCATCATCAAAAATCAATTCGTACCATAAATCAAACTTAACTAAAATGAGTTTGCTATTTAGTGTTAGGATTAAAATACGTTCAAAAATAGTTAATCAGTATTTAAAACAAAAAAATTATAAAATAAAAAGCTGCTGAGCAGCGACGTGAATAAACAAAAAAAATATATATGATTTTCGATTTTGAATTCATTATTGCTAAAGATTATAACACGAAATTGTTTTCTAAACATATATATAAACTATTAGAATCGTCAATTGCTCCATAAACTCCATAACGAATTCAAATTTCATGAAGAACGCGATGGTTGACTTTTTGAAATTATAACTTTGACTCACAAATTCATACTCAAAAGAAAGAATTGGAATGTGAAACTTTAAAGAAAGTTTGATTGACGAATTCCTAATCTAACTGCAATTCTAGTTTTGACATTTGATTGGTTAATCGGGTTATGGAAGAAAAAAAATCGAACAGAGTGTTCTCGTGCTCCTTTTCTGTTTTTAAAAAAAAATCGACCGGAACAATTTTGTATTGGGTTTTTAATCGATAATGATGATGGATAAATGTCTGAATTTCTAAATATCATTGTATAATTTGTTTGGTTTATACCCAGTTGATTAGTCGACAGGTTTTTATCCACAAGGACAGAAATATTAATAAAAATTGAAAAGATGACAATGATTTCAATCAGGTTTTGTTGTATCTGTAAGTTAGTTTCTTGATTGGTACGATTTTATAGCCAGAAGAATCAATTTAACACAGGTGAAAAGGATGTGCAACTGACTACAATATTTTCTGTATTTTTATATATATTCAACTGTATTTTCATGTATATATATGTATATATGTATAAATATTAGTATATATTTATCTACAACTAGAATTAATATGTATTCGTATATAGATATATGATATTGATTACTTAATATGTATTTGTATATATTTAATAGTATATATGTATAGATATATTTGTTTTTATATATTGGTATGTATATATTATCTGTATATTATAATTAATCTTTTTAATTAATAATTAATAAATATAACTATAATAATACTCTTAATGTTATAAATAATAATAATACTTTATAATAATATAATAACAATATTCTTGATAATAATATCTGCAATATTAATAATAATAATAATAATAATAATATTAATTTATAATATTACCAAAATTATTAATAATAATATTATTAGTAATAATAACACTAATAATAAATATACTATAACAATTTATGTTTATCACACTTCATATTTACGCTTTTATATTAATATTTTTATTTACGTATTTAGTTACACACAATGAATCGTGAATCGTCGGGCACAGTCAATGGTTAAATGCATTCATGTAAACAATTCAAAAATTTCGAGACTCAACATTACAGACTTTGCTTATCGTGTCGAAATCATTTAAAGATTAAGTTTTAAATTTGGTCGGAATTTCCCGGGTCGTCACAGAACCTACCCGTTAAAGAAATTTCGTCCCAAAATTTGATTGGGATGTTCATGGCTGACAATAAGTATGTTTTCATGACGCATTCGTGCTGATACATAGAGTTTTATCATTATTGATTAATACAGATAAAACGATTTGATTATGTGAAGCGTACGAGTGAAACTATCACAAAAGATTGAAATAGGAAAAGTAAAGATTCGTCTTAACTTTTGAAATTGTCTTGGTTGAATTCCGGAATTCAAGGAATTTAAAGAAAATCTCCGAAATCTAAAAGATTTGATTCTTCGGCGAATAAGGAAATTAAGATCTCTATAATTAAATACGATGATCTGCCTCGATTACTCTGTCTGATATTTCCATTATAAATTAAACTCTTCCGTTCCATTATTCTCACCATTCCTATACTTTCCTTCTTAGTTCATACATCCAAAAGATTGTGAAAATGCTTAATCCAGTTCTAATCCTTGATATTTTCCTAGTTAACATTTCTGTCATCCTTCTTTTCAATCTTCCACCAGGAAAAATCTGTTTACTTTTACTATTACCTTGGGATGATACTATTCTTAATTATACCGTGTCTTTATTTTGCTATTCGTATTATTATTCACGGTTTTGTAACCTCCAGGTTGTTATTGGGCTTTATATTTTCTCTTATATTTTGGAGCTCTTTACCTTTTTATTCTCCTCTCGACCTCTAGTAAAGCGAGTAATGGTCCAGAATTCGTAAGTATGGAGTTTCAAATGATCTTAATGTTCTAAACAGGAAAGAACGTAATAGCACGATTTGATTTGTCAAATTACCAGAATCACTGAGAATAGAACTATCAAGAATATACTTTCTTGATATGTTCAGAAGTTAAGCAAAATGAAAGAGTTATGTAACATGGCACATGATAACGTTATGGTCTGTTAATCATCACGTTCCATTAGAAACTCAGCATGACTTACTGTAATATAATCACGTTGATCAAGTGTCATTATATTATACTAACTCATGCATCAATTTCCAACACTACTTCAAAATCATTCTTAATTCTAACTCTAAGTTTTCAGAGATTTAGAAACTAAAACAGTTTCTTTTATGATGTAATACCGATAATGCGGAGAGGTAATTATTATCGGACAAGGATATTTATGAAGATATCTTCAGAACTATTGAGGCTATTAATAATGAAAGATACGATAATATCTCAAAATTTTTAGAATCAAATTGTGATGAAGAAATTCATTCACGATGATTTAGAGCGATTATGGAGCAAGATATTCGCTAAAGATTTCATCAGAAATAGAATCATCAGGATTCTTTATGTACAAGTTTAGTCCTTGTGATTTGTCCAGAGTCTCCTTCATAATTTCGCATAATTCGCTTTTTGATACTAAATTCCTATTGAGCGTTTCCAGCACTCCATTCTTTATCATCAAACTTTTGACTGTTAATCGGCAATCAATATCTTGAATCTTGCAGCGTTACTACATCAACATTCCGAGTATTGATTCGTAGGCTGGGTGCTTTTCAGAATTTCAGAATGGAAGATCAATATTCTAAGAGATAAACGTTATATGTATACATATAACTGTTGATGTAGTAACGCTGCAAGATTCAAGATACTGATTGACGATTCTCGGTAATTGGTATGGAAATTCTCGTTATAAGATGCGGATGAGTATATGATAAAGTTTTAACGAACAAATATAATGGTTCTTCAGAGAGACTTAAGCCAATGAGTAATGAAGTTGCTGGTAAGTTTAATGCTAATGTGGTGGAATATAAACAGTTCCCCGGTAACAATGATGGAAATGGTAATCGTATACATCAGGGTTATAATAGAGTTACTCTGGAGGAAAAGTTGAAGTTGTCTTGTTGGAGCTGTGACAAAATTGGCTACTTTAAAAAAGAATTGCATTATTATTTTCGGTAATAATAATGCCAAAGGAGTTAGCACGGAGATGTGTTAAACATTTACTCAGGTTCCGAGAATTTTTCAGGTGCATAACTATATGCATAAATATTTTCCTTCCATAGATGAAGTACTGTTGGTTCATTTTCTCGCTTGAGGTGTTTTCAAGAATCATGAAAGGTTTGAACGCAGATTGTAATCGTTATGATACAAATGAGGTTTAAGATGAAATCAAGTGGCAAACTTGAAGAACTGTTTAGTTTCATATGTTATAATCAATATTTTAATTCATTTTAGTTGTCCAATGTTATTAGTCCACAGTCGATAGTCCACAGTTATTAGTCCAATAATTCATATATATTTTAATATATAATATTCAAATTAATTAATACGTATCGTGACCCGTGTACATGTCTCAGACTCGATCACAACTCAAAGTATATATATTATTGTAGAATCAACCTCAACCCTGTATAGCTAACTCTAGCATTACTGCATATAGAGTGTCTATGGTTATTCCAAATAATATATATAGATGCATCGATATGATATGTCAAAACCTTGTATACATGTCCCGATATTTAAAGTGCGTAAAATAAATAACAAAAATTAAATGACGATAAATAAAATTGCGAGAATATAAATTGCGATAAATAAAATGTAATCAGTTAACTAGGAACAGTTAGCTAGGAACAGTTAGCGTGGATTCTTAATAGAATTTTTCATAGTTAATTTATTTGTTTCTAACAAATTTTATTTTTTCCAATGTTTTCTTCATTATGCCACTTGTTGGATTCTGGTAAATCAAAATCCAAATATGAAATTGGATGAAAATGGTTATTCTGCGGTGAACGGATACGTATATCTGTGGATGTAAGTATGATAGTAAATGACTGTTGAATCAGATTCGAAGAATGTACAGTGTAACTTATTAATGTGAAATATAAATATTCCTCGGGTATTACCTACCCGTTAAAATATTTTCATCATTAACAGTTTGTACGAAAGAATTTTCAATTACAATCTTTATGAAAATATACTTACATATATATTTTCCTCAGATGTAATCATGGATTTAATGAGTTAATATGATATTAACTCATCTGATTTACCGTTAGAACAAGAATATATAATCTCTAAAACATTAGAGATTACATAATAGCCATGTCGAACGAAGATAAATGATGTAGAATGATATGTAGAATGATGATTATACTCGAGGTACAGAATGGGATGCTGAGGCGTGTGTTGTTAATGGTATGGGTGTTATTGCTGGTGGTCCTGTTGATGTCGATGATGTTGTTGAAGCTGGTAAGTTTTGCACCATATTTTCCAAAACTATTACTCGAGCACGAAATTCGTTGACTTCTTGTATTACTCCGGGATGATTGTCGGTCGAAACGAGTGGATGAATAAGGTTTAGAATTGTGGATAGAATATAATTGTGACGAGATACTCTGGAAATGAGAGAGAAAATGGTGTCTCGAAAAGGTTCGCCGGTAAGTGCTTCAGGTTCATCGTCAAGAGGGTAATTTGGTTGGTGGAAAGGATCGCTTTCTTCGCGTCTCCATTGATTAAGTCGACTACGAACCCATCTCCAATTCATCCAGAATAGATGATGACTAATTGGTTGATTCATTCCGGTTACATTGCTTTCGGAGCTCGAGTGGAAATCCATATCGGAATAGCTGTCGGAATAACTATCGGAATAGCTATCGAAATCTGAGGGACTCGAACTGGTTGAGGGATTCATCTCATACGATTAGATGAAGTATTCTCGATAAGAAATAGATTATAGGATGTAGATTAGCACTCTGCAATACATAATTTACATATGCATATATAATACTAAAATCCCATAAGTTACAGAGGAATCTACGGAAGCTTTCAGGCAAAGGTAACAATAACAGATACGCTAAGATATTAATTTATCTATACACTGTCTATGCAATAGAGGCAGTAAGACGTGTCTAGACTTTAAGAATGATAAGCAAATAATTTTTCGACACTGAATGATAAGCAAAACTTTTGACATGCAGACACGGTCGAAGTCCAGACTCACTAATGTATCTAAAAAACTATCAGTTAGACACACTAATGCAAGACATGGTTCTCTAAGACCACCGCTCTGATACCAACTCTAATGACCCGTCCTAGTCCATCTGGACGAATACATTATATTTGGTTACATCGCGAGGTACTTGACATCTATATGATACATTTTACAAACATTGCATTCGTTTTTAAAAGACAAACTTTCATCACATCGAAAGTTGACGGCATGCATACCATTTCATAATACCTCCAACTATAATTGACTTAATAATAATCTTGATGAACTCGACAACTCGAATGCAACGTCTTTTGAAATATGTCATGAATGACTCCAAGTAATATCTCTAATATGAGCAAATGCACAACGAAAGATTTCTTTCATACCTAAGAATAAACATGCATTCAAATGTCAATCAAAAGGTTGGTGAGTTCATAGGTTTATCATAAACAATAAAATTTATCATTTTGATAGACCACAAGATTTAAATCCTGCATGGTACAAATGAGCCCGAATCCTATACCCACCTGTAATGTACATGTGATATCTTTTAAATACAGTACACCTTTCTCGTGTATGAAATCATCTTTCATAAATCTTAGTAACCGTACACATATCTTGTGCACAAAAATAACATACACATAACCTGTGTATAAAATCATTCTCTCGATACATAACAATCACTTTTCATTGCTTTCATAGCTTGGCTTGGTAACCGACCTTAACATATAATGCACATAATAATATCCCCAAAATAGAACATCTCGTCTGTATAATAATCATATAAACTTCGAAGTACTAAACACCACGCCCACTAGCCCTTCCGTCTAGTGAACATTCTGGGTGGGGGTGTTAAACCCGGTAGCTACCTTTAGGATTCGCGTTCAAAAATAGTTAATCATTATTTAAAAGAAAAAAATTATAAAATAAAAATAAAAAGCTGCTGAGCAGCGACGTGAATAAACAAAAAAAATATATATGATTTTTGATTTTGAATTCGTTATTGCTAAAGATTATAACACGAAATTGTTTTCTAAACATATATATAAACTATTGGAATCGTCAATTGCTCCATAAACTCCATAACGAATTCAAATTTCATGAAGAATGCGATGGTTGACTTTTTCAAATTAGAACTTTGACTCACAAATTCATACTCAAAAGAAAGAATTGGAATGTGAAACTTTAAAGAAAGTTTGATTGACGAATTCCTAATCTAACTACAATTCTAGTTTTGACATTTGATTGGTTAATCGGGTTATGGAAAAAAAATAATCGAACAGAGTGTTCTCGTGCTCCTTTTCTGTTTTTAAAAAAAAATCGACCAGAACAATTTTGTATTGGGTTTTTAATCGATATTGATGATGGATAAATGTCTGAATTTCTAAATATCATTGTATAATTTGTTTGGTTTATACCCAGTTGATTAGTCGACAGGTTTTTATCCACAAGGACAGAAATATTAATAAAAATTGAAAAGATGACAATGATTTGAATCAGGTTTTGTTGTATCTGTAGGTTAGTTTCTTGATTGGTACGATTTTGTAGCCAGAAGAATCAATTTAACACAGGTGAAAAAGATGTGCAACTGACTACAATATTTTCTGTATTTATATATATATTCAACTGTATTTTCATGTATATATATGTATATCTGTATAAATATTAGTATATATTTATCTACAACTAGAATTAATATGTATTCGTATATAGATATATGATATTGATTACTTAATATGTATTTGTATATATTTAACAGTATATATGTATAGATATATTTGTTTTTATATATTGGTATGTATATATTATCTGTATATTATAATTAATCTTTTTAATTAATAATTAACAAATATAACTATAATAATACTCTTAATGTTATAAATAATAATAATACTTTATAATAATATAATAACAATATTCTTGATAATAATATCTGCAATATTAATAATAATAATAATAATAATAATAATAATAATAATAATAATAATAATAATAATATTAATTTATAATATTACCAAAATTATTAATAATAATATTATTAGTAATAATAACACTAATAATAAATATACTATAACAATTTATGTTTATCACACTTCATATTTACGCTTTTATATTAATATTTTTATTTACGTATTTACTTACACACAATGAATCGTGAATCGTCGGGCACAGTCAATGGTTAAATGCATTCATGTAAACAATTCAAAAATTTCGAGACTCAACATTACAGACTTTGCTTATCGTGTTGAAATCATTTAAAGATTAAGTTTTAAATTTGGTCGAAATTTCCCGGGTCGTCACAACACTGCTCCCGATATCAATGTGCACTTTTCTTATGATAATATCTAAGTCCGGAATCTTACATGAAATAATTATTGGCTCATCAGACAATCCGCAATCTTGCACTAGTGGAAATGTTATTGGTGCAAATTTCCATTTGTCTAGAGTTTCTTCAGCTTTGCGTTTCTGTGCAACATTACTTATCTGAATCATGTTAATCACCTTGATTTCCTGTAAATTCTCTTTCTTCCCAACCACCTTTGCGCCCAAATTTTTTACAGCAGGGACCTTTCGCTGTTGTTGAACATTTGCGCTGACATTTGGCATCTTTGGTGTATTGGTCAAACTTGGCACAAACATTGCGTCTGTGGTATTTGATGGAATTCAACATAACAACATGTTCTTAGAGTTTGCATGATCACAAAACTAATTTTATGAATATTAAAGCAAGCGGAAGCATGATAATTAAGAAAACAAGTTAATATGTTTAACCATTTAAATTGAATCCCATGTAGATATCAAGTCATGAACATATGCTTACATATATTAACAAGGAGATTAGAGATTATACCTCCTCAAGTAAATTGAGGGCTGTTTTGGAATGAGCAAGATGATGATGAAGATGATGAAGAATGGAGCTTCAAAATGATGAGACCTCAAGGAGAAATACCCCAAACTTATGCACCAACACCTAGCCTTTAGTTAGGATTTAATAAGACACTTAAATTACTTGCAAAATGAGCTTGAAGATCTCCCTATTGAGCTTCAAACCCCACGGCCCCAACTGCAGCAGAATGCAGTTTTTTTTGCACTTATTCTCTTGATATGTTTGCATGTGTGTGTAGCTTTTAGTCAAGGAGCATGCTTATAGATCCTTGGAAAAGTATGGGCCATTCAATGAAGAATCTCTAGCATGTGTCTTGAACTCCCAAAGCCACTACCAATGATCATTTTATAATATACTTTTATAAAAAAACTGAATTTATAAAATCAGTTTTTATAAAACATGATTTTATAAAACACATTTTATAAACTTGTATATTATTTGTTATTTATATTTTATAAAACCAACTTATAAAATGTAACATAACTTAATTAATTATTTAACCTATAAATAATTAAATCCTTGTTATAAGTTATTCCATAACTTATATAAACATATCAAGTAATATTATTTAAGAAACCTTTTCCTTAAAATTCAAGTGTCGCGTATTTAATCAATGATTCAATCGTTAAGATCAAATACGAATAAGGTGTCCGTAAGTTTGTTATTGGGTATGACCCGACTTGGATCATAACACATTAGCCACATTAATTTAATATGTCTCTCGGGCATACGAAATACCTTCAATCTCCCACTTGCACGAGAAACATAAGAAATTAATGCAAGCGATGGATACCACCTAACGACCGTCCATCACCCCCAACATGTTATGACTTTGTGCCATTCAATAACATCATCTCTTTCGAGTTCCCATCTCGAATATGAATAGGTGAATCTTTCATTATATCCTTTCGTCCTAGATGTCATGTTAAATCCAAGAGACACAGAGTGATCACTCTCTTATAGATTTTACTTTATCAGGCCTTAGACATCTAACTCTCAACGAATAAGAGGGACAAATTCCATCTTGACTACATACGTCCTAGATATATACTTTGTATCACACCTGAGCTCTTCCTTGTGAACTACCATATTTCAGAATAGCGAAGGAAAGAATCAAGGCACAACACTTAGTGAATATCCGAGCCCAATATGTATCTCAGGTCAAAGGATACAATGACATTCGCCTTTACTCAAGATTACATGTGATCAAATACAAAGGCTCCATTTAGTAAGTCTTGAGAGCGGGTCTTTTAATATTTGTTTCCTACAAATATCTATGAACCTTGGTAGCAACCTTGCCCCACATTCATCCCGTGAACGTATACCAATCCAAGTTCATAATAGTCTAAACCTCACACTTGTTCACACAAATGTGATCAACTACGGAATTTAGAATAATTACTTATTCATGGATAAAATATGCAAAATAGGAACATAACTCAAAATAAATTAATGCCATAATTATATTAATGAGTTTGAACAATTTCGTTCCGTTACAATACTTAAAACAGATCACAGCCAATCACTAGAATATCGAAGCCCTAATGCACTAACATGCCCTTGATGTTTTGCATCATATAAGAGCTTCGTGAGTGGATCCGCTATATTAAGATCTGTGTGAACTTTGCGAATACATATCTTTCCCTTTTCAACTTCATCCCTTATGTAGTTGAATCTCCGCTCAATGTGACGGGTCTTTTGGTGAGCACGAGGTTCTTTGATTTGAGCAATCGCACCCTCGTTGTCACAAAAGATCTCAAGAGGGTCCTGAATGGAAGGGACTACTCCTAAGTCGTCGATGAATTTCTTCATCCATGCAGCTTCCTGAACTGCCAATGATGCGGCGATGTACTCTGACCCTGTAGTGGATAAAGCAACAACATCCTGTTTTGAACTCTTCCAAGAGACCGCACCTCCATTTAACGTGAAGACATAACCGGATTGTGATCGAGAATCATCTCGATCAGTTTGGAAACTCGCATCTACGTAACCTTTTACAGCGAGTTCTTCCTCACCATACCCATATATCAGATACATATCCTTAGTCCTCCTAAGGTATTTCAATATACTTTTGACAGCAATCCAATGACTGTTTCCTGGGTTATTCTGGTATCTACTTGTCAGGCTAAGAGCGCATGACACATCCGGTCTAGTGCATATCATTGCATACATGATTGACCCCATAGAAGACACATATGGGACTTTCTTCATTCTCTCCTGTTCATCTTTCGTGGTGGGGCACTGAGATGACCTGAGAAGTGTTCCCTTTTGAATAGGTACCAAACCTTTTTTAGAGTTCTCCATCTTGAACCTTTTCAAAATCTTTTCAATGTATGCACTTTGATTCAAACCTATCAGTTTCTTGGATCTATCCCTGTAGATCCCAATCCCCAAAACGTATTGTGCTTCTCTAAGATCCTTAATAGAGAACCATTTACTTAGCCAAGTTTTAACACCTTTCTTTGCCGGAATATCATTTCCAAATAACAATATATCATCCACATTAAGTACAAGGAACATGAGAGTGCTCCCACTAGCTTTCTTGTATACACAAGCTTCATCACCATTTTTAATGAAGCCAAATTTCTTAGCTTCCTCATTAAAACGACGATTCCACATTCTAGATGCTTGTTTCAATCTGTAGGTTGACTTCTTTAACTTGCATACCTTTTTAGGATATTTCAGATCAACAAAACCTTTAGGCTGAACCATATAGACATCTTCCTCAAGATGTCCATTTAGGAAAGCGGTCTTGACATTCATTTGCCATATTTCATAATCATAATGAGCAGCAATGGCAAGTAATATCCTAATAGACTTTAGCATTGCCACAGGTGAAAAAGTTTCATCATAGTCAACCCCTTAAGTTTGAGTGAAACCTTTTGGTACAAGTCTAGCTTTATATGTATCCAAGTTTCCATGTATATCGGTTTTCATTTTGAAAAGCCATTTACAATCAACTAGCCTCGAGCCAGTATGTTGTTCAACAAGTTCCCAAACTTGGTTGTCATACATGAATTGCATCTCAGCGTTCATGGCTTCCTGCCATTTATCCTTATCAATCCTTGATAAAGCATCTTGGTAGTTTGTTGGTTCATCCAAATCAACCACATAGCAACCATCCATGAGAAACCCATATCTCTCAGGAGGATTACTAATCCTACCAGATCTGCAAACGTCTTGTGTATTTTGATCATCCATTTGATCACTCTCAACATTTTCATGTTGAGTGCTAGTGTCAACCAATTGTGTATCATCTACTTGATCTTGAACTTCTTCAAGATCTATCTTCCTTTCACTATTTCCTTCCATTAGGAACTTAGTTTCAAGGAATTCAGCCTTTCGAGAAACAAATACATTTTGCTCGGTTGGATCATAGAAATAGTATCCTATATCATCCTTGGGATATCCTATGAAGATACACTTCGTGGATCGAGCATTCAACTTATTAGGGATGTAACGCTTAGGATAAGCTTCACATCCCCATACCTTTAAGTATGATAGAGATGGAGGTTTTCCAAACCACATCTCATGAGGAGTTCGTTCCACTTTCTTGGTTGGGGCCATATTTAGAATACGAGCTGCGGAGCATAGACAATAACCCCAAAATGATAGAGGTAACGAGCTTCTAGCCATCATAGATTGAACCATATCCATTAGGGTTCGGTTCCTCCTTTCGGAAACTCCATTAAGTTGGGGTGTTCCAGGAGGAGTGAGTTGCGAGATAATCCCACAACTTTTAAGATGATCTTGGAAAGCATCGCTTAGGTATTCACCTCCTCTATCGGTACGAAGTACCTTGATTGTCTTATTGAGTTGATTTTGTACTTCGTTTTGATATTCCTTGAATACTTAAAAAGTTTCGTCCTTATGTCTTAACAAGTAGACATATCCGAAACGACTAAAGTCATCAATGAAAGTGACGAAATATCTTTCACCTTTCCTAGTCATGGGCTTAAAGGGTCCACATACATCCGAATGTATTAATCCCAATAAGTCCTCAGCCCTTTCATTCATAGGTCCCTTTGAAAGGTGCTTTAGTCATTTTGCCTTGTAAACAAGATTCACATACATCAAACGAGTCTAGTTCATTTGATTTCAAAAGGCCATTCTTTTAAAGTGTATGCATTCGATTCTTGTTTATGTGACCAAGGCGACAATGTCATAAATAGGAATCACTCAAATCCCTTTTGAGTTTCTTGGTGTTTGCATGGAACATTGAGCTATTGTATGATGTGTCATCATGAACCAATTCATAAATACCATTCGAAGGTGAAGCCTTGAAATAGAACACATTATTTAAAGAAACATGGATATCATCATTAATGAAATTAAGATTAAAACCACATTGTTTCAAACGGGATACAGAAATAATGTTTCGAGATAAATCGGGTGCATACAAAACATTTTTCAAAATAAGCTCCAAATCACTTGGAAGCTTTAAAACAAAGTCTCCTTGAGCTTTCACTTGCACCCTTGCTCCATTTCCCATGAAGAGACTTGTTGTTCCCGCATCTTTATCACTTCTTTTGAACCCCTGCAAAGAATTGCAAATATGAGTTCCACATCCTGTGTCCAATACTCATGTATTAGAAGAAGTAATACTAAGCTCAATGTATACCATATATACATTACCTGAGGTTTGCCCTGCATCCTTCTTTTCTTTCAACTCCTTCAGGTAGACCGGGCAGTTGCGTTTCCAGTGACCCATTTCACCGCAACCGAAGCACGGATCTTCCTCGGGGTTAGCTTTACCGCCAACTTTTTGCTTCTTGTTGTTGTTGGTTGGGGTAACCATCTTCCCCTTTCCCTTGCCCTTACCTTGGTAGGCGGGTCCTTTCCTCTTAGCCACATCGTTTTTGGACCCACCTTCATTGATCATAAACATGGGTGAAGCCCTTTTACCCATGCTCGCTTCGACCGTCTTTAGCATGGCATGTAATTCGCCAATGCTCTTATCCCATCCATTCATGTTGTAATTCATTACAAATGTGTCAAACCTCTTTGACAAGGAATTAAGGATAAGGTCTGTGGCTAATTCATTAGACACGTTGCAGTTTAGACGGTTCGCTCGATCAATTAGGCTTTTCATCTTAAGGACATAAGATGAAACAGATTGGGAGTCGTCCATCCGACATGCATGAAGGAACATCTCCTTCAACAGGGTGATCATGTCATATGCACTATGATGCTCTAAATCCTTTTGGAGTTCTGGTATCATAGTCCCAAGCATGAGGCATGAAACTTGCACCGAATCGGTGCAATACTTATCCCAATAAGCCATGCCTTCCGTATCATCCTCGTCCGATTGATCGAGAATGGGGTCTTCCAACACATACGCCCTATCCTCTAGTTTGAGTACAATTCTTAGATTACGAAACCAATCCATGAAGTTCGTATGGTTGAGTTTTTCCTTTTCGAGGATTGACCTCAACGATAGGTTGTTAAAGTTGATTGGTGCATTTAGAATGTTGTTGTTATTGGAGGCCATCTACAAAATTTAACAAAGTTGTTTAAGTATCAATTTTAATTTAACAATCAATACCCTTTAAATCCAATTGATATTTATTAAATTTTAGAATCTAACGGTAAACCAAATTTCGGTTAGGTGACCTTTATCCCGTTATTTGATTTAGCTAGGTAGTCATTATATGACAATTGCAATCCTTTTGAAACTTCTAAGTTATGGAATCATGCAATCCTTTTGCATGGCATATTTATTCCATCAACGCCTATTTGTTCCTCATGCTTCGGTGACCCTAAGTTCATGATTCCCAAATCAAGTCATCCTACTTGTGTAAATGTGTAAATTTAACATACAAGTGGTTAGGTGACCTTTATCCCACAAGCATGCGAAATTCACCTTAATTATATTAGTTTGCTCGTAACGGTTAGGTGACCTTTATCCCATCATGAGTTCCCTAATATGCCTAAGTGTCACACAAAAGGATGGCCTTTAACTTGTTTGCCTTGTTAATAAGGGATTTTGAGTTTTCATTAATTCTAGTTTGAGAAAACATTTGTACCATACACCAACATGCATTTAGTGTATGGTTTATTTGAAAATCCATTTTCATGTCTTGTAATTAAGTGAATTACTTGATATAAACCATTTTACATATATGATCCTTATCATGTTCTTAATAACCGTTTATTAATGTTGTTATGCCACTTTTAATTTAACCAATTAAATTGTCGTTTTGCATGTCGTTCATAATATCTAATTTAACCAATTAAATTGTCATTTTGCTTGTTGTTAACTTGTGATAAACTTGTAGTAACCAAACATACAAACACAATATACAACCATGCATGCAAAACTAATGTGTTCACAATCAAGCCATTTTGGTAGACATTTGTTTAGCCGAAAACAAATGTCACCGATTAAGGGGTTATAACACAAAGTAGGAGATTTTAAATCTCCCACTTAATCTTGCATCCAAATGCTCCTTCTTGTGTCCTTCAAGTCATCATCTTGCATCTTCATTTTTACAAAATATATCCTAATATATTTTTTCTAAAAAAAATGAAAATACAACCTAATCTATTTTACATACCAAATATAAAATAAATTACATAACCAAAATTAATATTACATACCAAATGAATAATTAATTTTACAAACCAAATGAATGAATATAACAACCACATAGAAAGATTAACAAATCAACCAAACAAATATTCATTCAAACACAAGGTCATGGCTATGATTGTGAACAATAATTTATCAACAAATATGAACCAAATGGCAAGTCCAAAACCACTTTTGGAACTCCTACAAATTCGGCCAAAATCATAAACCCTCCCATACCCGAAAATTTTTGTATTCCATATTCATGCATGTACATGGAATGCAAATATAGTGGGTTTAAAGACCATATAAAAGAAGCATATTTCATAGACTTCGGCTCTAGATACCATTGATGGAATTCAACATAACAACATGTTCTTAGAGTTTTCATGATCACAAAACTAATTTTATGAATATTAAAGCAAGCGGAAGCATGATAATTAAGAAAACAAGTTAATATGTTTAACCATTTAAATTGAATCCCATGTAGATATCAAGTCATGAACATATGCTTACATATATTAACAAGGAGATTAGAGATTATACCTCCTCAAGTAAATTGAGGGCTGTTTTGGAATGAGCAAGATGATGATCAAGATGATGAAGAATGGAGCTTCAAAATGATGAGACCTCAAGAAGAAATACCCCAAACTTATGCACCAACAACTAGCCTTTAGTTAGGATTTAATAAGACACTTAAATTACTTGCAAAATGAGCTTGAAGATCTCCCTATTGAGCTTCAAACCCCACGGCCCCAACTGCAGCAGAATGCAGTTTTTTTTTGCACTTATTCTCTTGATATGTTTGCATGTGTGTGTAGCTTTTAGTCAAGGAGCATGCTTATAGATCCTTGGAAAAGTATGGGCCATTCAATGAAGAATCTCTAGCATGTGTCTTGAACTCCCAAAGCCACTACCAATGATCATTTTATAATATACTTTTATAAAAAACTGAATTTATAAAATCAGTTTTTATAAAACATGATTTTTTAAAACACATTTTATAAACTTGTATATTATTTGTTATGTATATTTTATAAAACTAACTTATAAAATGTAACATAACTTAATTAATTATTTAACCTATAAATAATTAAATCCTTGTTATAAGTTATTCCATAACTTATATAAACATATCAAGTAATATTATTTAAGAAACCTTTTCCTTAAAATTCAAGTGTCGCGTATTTAATCAATGATTCAATCGTTAAGATCAAATACGAATAAGGTGTCTGTAAGTTTGTTATTGGGTATGACCCGACTTGGATCATAACACGTTAGCCACATTAATTTAATATGTCTCTCGGGCATACGAAATACCTTCAGTATTTGACGCTTTATCATTCAACAAATGATCCAATTTTCCTTGTGTTGTAGCATCCGCAATCAGCTCAACTAGATTGTGACATCTGTTTGTGTCGTGACCATAATCGTCATGAAAAACACAAAATTTTGATTTGTCACGTCTGTTGTTCTCTGGAAGTGGCGGTGGATCTGGAAATATTTTCGCAATCCTTTCCTGCAGCAAAATTTCTTTTTGCGTCTTAGACAATGCCTGAATTATGTAAAACGAATCATTGCTCCATTTTCTTGTTGAATTACGATCGCTGTTGTGATATCCATTATTTTCTTTATCACCATTGTTGCATTGTCTGTCATTATGCTAATATCCTTCGTTATTATTCCTTCGATGATATCCTGACCAGCGGTTATTGTCACGATAGTTATCTTGATTTCCATCACGATAAGAGTCATGATCATCACGCCAACTCCTTTCTTTACCCCAATTTCAGTATTGGGCTATGTTGATGTCCTCACCACATCGAATGTAATCATAAGTCTCTTGTATAACCTTTGTGAAGGTTTGCGGGATGTCTCTACGCAATCTTCGTACTAAAGTGGGATGTTTCTGTGGATTAATTGCATGAATGAACCCAGAGATCTTTTGATCTTCATGCAGGTTTGGTATTTTATGACATTCATAAATATAACGCGTTAACAAGCCACCGAGCGTTTCTTTGAAACCTTGTTTGATGTCATGGCACTCAATGTACGTCTTTTTTTGTGGCAATAAATTCGGAAACTGCAGCAAAAAAATTTCACGCAGGTCAATAAAGCCCGCAATAATTCGTGCACTTAAATTGTGGAACCACTCCCTCGCTAAGCCTTGTAACACCATAGGGAAAACTATGCATGGCACAGGTTAGTCCCAATTGTACGTGCTCACAACTCCCTTGAACCACTGTAATAAGTCCAGCGGATCGGTTAAACCAGAATATACGCCCAAAGTTGCGGGAACAATTGGCGGTGTTGTTATTGGATAATCGGAAATATGCTGGATGAACTTGTCGGTCACCGAAGTTATTTCTGTTGCTGTTTTCGTTCGTGTTTCTTTTGTTTCTGTGCAGTATCTTTCAATCATTTTCTGAATAACATCAGGTTGATCAAATTTATGCTGCGTTTCTTTCGGCGCAATCTTTCTGAACATGTCAGTTAAAAATAACTGATGTAACACCCTGTCAAAATCCATTAACGGAATGTTAACTCTGGTCCCAGTGCTCGACTTGACTTCTACGTAACATCAATGTTCTACAGCGGAAGCAACTAATACCTGAGATAAAACATGCAAAACGGGTCAACATAAAGTTGAGTGAATCTACAGGTTTAAGTAAATAGTTCATCATATGTTTCGTAAAACAGTTTCCATAAATCATTTGTCAAAAATCAGTTCTCAAAAGTTTGCGTTCAGCAAATGCCAAGTGTTAAATTGTTTGTAATCAGCGATTTCAAGTTTCAACTGTTGGTGACATCAAAAAGTTCTTTTTGTTTCATCTGTTTGTAGACATTACCATGTCTAGTTTTAAGTTCATAAACATCAAGTTTAAGTAACATTCATCGTAAGTTAGGCCACGAGATTTCTGAAAAGCTTCGTAAAAGTATACATTTATCATGAGTACTTGATTATAAGACTTTAACCCGCGGATAGTTAAAGTGCTACACGTCTTCCCTTTACCCTTTCTAAGCATACACTGATCAGGTTACAAGTAACAACAAAATAAGCACCTCGTAGGTTGAGGCGAGGTTTGTCAAACCTAACGGTACCGTCCCTATAAGTCGAGCTTACTAAAAGTAATTAATATAATCAAGCTAAGGGATTTTTGACCTGAACTCATATGTATATTCATTTAAGAAATAGTTTAAGAAATAGTTTCAAAAGCAGCATGTATCTCATCCCAAAAATGTTAAAGAAAATGGGACTGTAGACTCACCTTAGCAAAAGCACTGAAATCTCTTAGTAAAACCGTACAGTAGTCGAACAATCACGATCGAACAACGCAACCTAGTAAAATAGGTCATCTTAAGTATACATATAGGTCACACTATGTTAACCCATAGTGTACGCATAGTTCTAGTGCTCAGACTGACTCAACATGCAATTAAAAGTCAACTAGTCCAAGCAAGTCAACAAAAGTTAACCAAAGTCAACCCAAAAGTCAACTCGGTCAAAGTGGTCAATGAAAGTCAAACATCTCAGTAGGTCATGCAATCATGGTCAACATGTCAAACATAAGTCAAACAACATGTTACAGTTCATAGTTAAGCAATTTGCACATTCGCAGTTTATCGCATGTCCTTAAAATACGTTCATCATAGAAAAACACGAGTATAACTCTTAGCACATAATTCATAAAAACACGGAAAACTCCAGATCACAACTAGACTCAAAATAGATTCCAAAAAGTCTGACCAGGGCCTCATACAATTTCTACAAGTTGGGTTTCAGAAAAGGTCTAATTACGGTTTACCAAATCAGTTTCTGCCCGCGCGTCAGTTTTGAAACATTTCTCATAAAATATTGAAAATAGATTTTGATGCACAGACAATTGGAGATGACTAAAAACACTCCAAAGTTTTAGTGATAAAATAATTAAAGACATTTATTTAGGCAATTTGTACAGACTAGCCAATCTTTACAGACCCTTCAATTTTAGTCAACAAACAGACATATCATTTGGTCAAGCCTATAACTCATGGCAAATCACATTTTCAGAAGTTAGCATGCAAATAAAATACATCAAGGAACATATAAAATAACATAATACAGAGGATAAAAGCCTCAATAAAGTTCTAGTTCACTCTAGACATTTTCTGGCACAATCGAAAACAGTTTCAGCTCTCTTTAAAACACGAATCTTCGTTTTGACGCACCGAGAGCATCACAAAAGCTTTTGACGCGAATCTTAAGTCCAAAATGCATGATTTTTCACAAGGATTACAGTGGTACACTTTTTATTAACCAAATCATAAAGCACACAACTCAGAAAATTCGGATTAAAAGTAAAACCTAGTGAAAACTTCACTCTAGCAATTCTTGAGCATACGATAACGAAATCAAGCGAAATCAAAGTCCAAAATTAATAAATTTTCTAGACCAATTCATTTAAACACATTATAAGGTTAGTTCATAAGTCAATTTCATCAGATTCATAAGATACAAATTCATTTTTCATGCAAACAACCACAATCGAGCAATTAAACGATAAACGACAACTCTATACATCATCAATTGAGAACTAGACTTGATTACACTATGTAATTGACAAAAAAAAAACTAACTTAGAAAAATTAGAGTTTTCAATTATACCATAAAACCACGAATTGCTAGTACGTACGCGTAGAGGATGATGCAACGAACAACGTTTATGCTCAAGCTTTCTTCTAATTTTGAGTTGTGAGAGTGGTGGTGGTGATGTGATGGCCGACGGCCAAAGAGAGGGGAAGAGAGCAAGAAAGTCGACTAGCAAAGAGAAATAATGAGGGTTTCTAGTTTAGGATTTCTATTTATAGTCTAGATTAGGGCCTAATTTAATACCTAATTAATCATACGCCCAAAAATTAAGTCCATAAGGAAATGATGGTTGGGTTCAGCCGAGTGGCCTCTTAATGGGGTCTCGGGCTCATTTTTTCTTAACTCTTGGTACGCGCGTGGTCCGTTTCGAGTGCCGTTAACCGTACCGGGTCTCCGGAACGTTAACTAGTCGTTGAAACGAAATCACCGGGTTTAATTCATTAAATAAATAATAAATTAAATAAGTTTTTCTTAAAGTCAATAATTATTAAAAATAATTATTTTCTCGTTTTTCTAAGTTCCGTAAAATGAAAAGCTTTCTAGACGACTAACTTAATCGTATCGTTTTCTTATTATTTCGTTATACGAAACAAGTTCATAAATTAATATAACATATTAATTCAAGTAATCCAATAGGATAAATTATTCATTTAAACCTATAAAACACACAAAGTCTAAGTAATCACCGTTAAATATTTAACGGACAAGTAACAATAGTAACGGAAAAAGTCGGGTTGTTACAACTGCGCATTCTCCTTTTCCATAGCTTGCGGAGTTTCGCCTTCTTCAAAATAATGTGGAATTGGCGTTCCAGGCCTTCTGCGCTTTACTCGCGTAACTTCCATAACTTCTGGATCACTCTCCGAATTATCAGAAAGTTGACGCTGAACCTTTGAATGTTTCGCTTTCTTTAAAAGTATCACATGCGATCCAAACGCACTCCGATCATGTGCGTCTTCTATCAAATCATCGCTATTTATGATTAATTGCTTCTTTCACGACAATGTGCCATTAAGCGGCCACTCGTAATTTAAAGGAATATAAAGGGCAAGTCCCTTCTCTTGAAGTTATTGTCGCGCCTCTAAAGGCATTATAACTTATTTTGTAGTTTTAACTGCTGCATCTTTTGCTGCGTTATTGCTCGTATCTATAACACCCTCAGATTGGGCCTAGCTAGAATTGACTATTTTGCCCTTATGTGTTATTATATGTTATTTTAATAATTACGTGCTTATAATTATTTATTTATATAGTTGAGACAAGTTCGTGATAAGGGTCACAGAACAGGTTTGTTTATTTAAATTGGACCTCATTGGGACCACTTAATGAGGTGTTTCGTATTTCTGAAAACTGGTAAATACCCATGTGATACACGGAGTAGGTTTCCCTCATGTGAAGGAAACCCTTATTGGTTAAAAACCCCTGCTTTCCTTTTATTTCCATTTTTGGAAACCCTAAACACAAATACATACACATACGCTCCTATATCTCAAACCCTAGTTCTTGATTCTCGTTTTTGTGTTAAATCGATTAGGGGTATTTGTTATCAGTGATTTCGTGATCATTACAAGGTATTTTACATGTCAAATTCGTGCCTTAACTGTGTTTAATTTGGGTTTTATCAAAGTTTCATATCAAATGGGTTTTTGATCAAATCTTGATCTACACGTGTTGTTTGTGTCAAATTGATGTTAGTAAACGTTTGTATATGAGTTATGTATGTTCTCTAAGTGATTTGTAGTGTCAAAATAGTGCAAAAATGAGATTTGGGGCTCAAAATGATAAAAACAGCGACCTGATACTGATGAACAGCTCCCGTACGGTTGCAGGATGCATCTGAAATGTCCCGTTCATATTGATTATAAACGTTCCATATTAATTGATTTCTTCGCGAGGTTTTGACCTCTATATGAGACGTTTTTTATAGACTGTATTCATTTTTAAAACAACCATAACCTTTATTTTATCGATAAAGGTTTAAAAGCATTACGTAGATTATCAAATAATGATAATCTAAAATATACCGTTTACACACGACCATTACATAATGGTTTACAATAAGAATATATTACATCAAAAATAAGTTTCTTGAATGCAGTTTCTACACAATATCATACAAGTATGGACTCCAAATCTTGTCCTTATTTTAGTATGCAACAGCGGAAGCTCTTAATAATCACCTGAGAATAAACATGCTTAAAACGTCAACAAAAATGTTGGTGAGTTATAGGTTTAACCTATATAGTATCAAATCATAATTATAGACCACAAGATTTTATATTTCAATATACATCCCATACATAGAGATAAAATTCATTCATATGGTGAACACCTGGTAACCGACATTAACAAAATGCATACAGAATATCCCCATCATTCCGGGACGCCCATCGGACAAGATAATTTCGAAGTACTAAAGCATTCCAAATTTTAGAATGGGGCTTGTTGGGCCCGATAGATCTATCTTTAGGATTCGCGTCAATTTGGGGGTCTGTTCCCAAATTCTTAGGCTACCAAGCTAAAAAGGGGCATATTCAGCTTCGATCATTCACCCATATAATGTAGTTTCATTTACTTGTGTCTATTTCGTAAAACATTTATAAAATTTGCATGTATTCTCATCCCAAAATATTATATTTTAAAAGTGGGACTATAACTCACTTTCACAGATTTTTACTTCGTCGGGAAGTAAGACTTGGCCACTGGTCGATTCACGAACCTATAACAAATATGTACATATATATCAAAGTATGTTCAAAATATATTTACAACATTTTTAGTAACCTACAACTAGTTGTCCACAGTTAGATGTACAGAAAAATAAAGCAATATATATTATCTCGAATCAATCCACGACCTCGTGTATACAAGCCTCAGGCTAGATCACAACTCAAAGTATATATAATATTTTGGAATCAACCTCAACCCTGTATAGCTAACTCCAACATTACTGCATATAGAGTGTCTATGGTTGTTCCGAAATATATATATAGATCGGTCGATATGATATGTCAAAACATTGTATATGATATCCCAAGATTACATAACATATTAGAATAAATGTATAATACAATATGAGTTAGCTATGATATGATTAATATAAATTTGTTACCAATTTTCATGTAGCTACAACAAGAAAAATTATCCAATTTTGTTTTACCCATAACTTCTTCGTTTTAAATCCGTTTTGAGTGATTCAAGTTGCTATGGTTTCATATTGAACTTAAGTTTATGAATCTAAATAGAAAAAGTATCAGTTTATAGTTAAAAATACAGATTACAAGTCATTTTTGTAAAGGTAGTCATTTCAGTCGAAAGAACGACGTCTAGATGACCATTTTGGAAAACATACTTCCACTTTGAGTTTAACCATGATTTTTGGATATAGTTTCATGTTCATAAGAAAAATCATTTTCCCAGAAGAATAGCATTTAAATCAAAGTTTATCATAGTTTTTAATTAACTAACCCAAAACAGCCCGCGGTGTTACTATGACGGCGTATATCTGGTTTTACGGTGTTTTTCGTGTTTTCGGGTTGTAAATAATTAAGTTAGCATATCATATAGATATATAACATGTTTCTAGTTGATTTTAAAAGTCAAGTTAGAAGGATTAACTTTTGTTTGCGAACAAGTTTAGAATTAACTAAACTATGTTCTAGTGATTACAAGTTTAAACCTTCGAATAAGGTAGTTTTATATATATGAATCGAATGATGTTATGAACATCATTACTACCTCAGGTTTTGTGGATAAATCTACTGGAAATGAGAAAAATAGATCTAGCTTTAAAGGATCCTTGGATGGCTTGAAAGTTCTTGAAGCAAAATCATGACACGAAAACAAGTTCAAGTAAGATTTCTACTCGATATAAGATTGTTAAAGTTATAGAAATTGAATCAAAGTTTGAATATGAGTATTACCTTATATTAGAAAGATATCTTACTGTAAGTAAGAAAGATTTCTTGAGGTTGGATTATCACTCAAAGTGGATTTGCAAGATTGAAAGTAAGCTAGCAAACTTGGAAGTGTTGTTGGTGTGTTCTTGAGTAGTTGTTTTATAACTTAGTTTATGTATGGATTTATGAACTAGATTGAGCTAGATTTTGTTGAAGATGATGAAGAACACTAATAACAAAGGAAAACACTTGAGAGAGAGTAGTTTGATGCATAAAAATTGAAATGGAAATGTGTTTGTGGTAGGTGTAGTTCACGTGAAATATGAGTCTCCATATAGGCTCCATAAGTTTGTTATTTTGAGAGATATTTCATGCTAGATGTTAAATGATGGTTCCCACATGGTTAGGTGACTCACATGGGCTGCTAAGAGCTGATCATTGAAGTGTATATACCAATAGTAAATACATTTAGAAGCTAGGTATTGTACGAGTACGAATACAAGTGCATACGAGTAGAATTGTTGATGAAAATGAATAAGGATGTAATTGTAAGCATTTTTGTTAAGTAGAAGTACTTTGATAAGTGTCTTGAAGTCTTTCAAAAGTGTATGAATTCATATTAAAACACTACATGTATATACATTTTAACTGAGTCGTTAAGTCATCGTTAGTCGTTACATGTAAGTGTTGTTTTGAAACCTTTAGGTTAACGATCATGTTAAATGTTGTTAACCCAATGGTTATTATATCTAAAGAGTTGTTAAATTATTACATTATCATGATATCATGATGTATTAATATATCTTAATATGATATATATACAATTAAATGTCATTACAACGATAATCGTTACACATATGCCTCGTTTCAAAATCCTTAAGTTAGTAGTCTTATTTTTACATATGTAGTTCATTGTTAATATACTTAATGATATGTTTACTTATCATAATACCATGTTAACTATATATATCCATATATATGACATCATATAGTTTTTACAAGTTTTAACGTTCGTGAATCACCGGTCAACTTGGGTGGTCAATTGTCTATATAAAACCTATTTCAATTAATCAAGTCTTAACAGTATTGATTGCTTAACATGTTGGAAACACTTAATCATGTAAATAACAATTTTATTATATATATATATATATATATATATATATATATATATATATATATATATATATATATATATATATATATATATATATATATATATATATATATATATATATATATATATATATATATATATATAAACATCGAAAAGTTCGGGTCACTACAGCATCCGTACGGTTACGGTGTGTATCCGGGCCATTTTGGGTGCAACAGGGCAGTTGCAGGGTGCAACCGAGCGGTTACAGGTGCAACCCAGTGGTTGCAGGTGCTCCCGCGTGGTTGCAGTCTTTCAGCTTTTTGGGAAACTTGTTTTGGCCGTAACTTTCAAACCGTAACTCCATTTTTGATGAATCAAATATCGTTGGAAACGTAATGAAGTTTACCTTTTAATGAAGGGTTTTAAATTAATAATTCAGATTTATTTGGGGTCAAAAGGTTGTGATAGCTTGTATGCTTCGTTTTACACGCGTATAAGAGTTGTTTTCGTATGGACTCTTATGTAGCCTTGTCAAATAATGAGTGTAGAGTTATATTATGTGGTTTATAGTATGAATCGATGATTACCATTGATTAGAAAAGTATACTAACTCAGTATATGATGTTCTCAGGTGATAAAGGAACGAAGAAGACTCAGTAACATTAGACCACTGAGTTCTTGCTGGTAATCGGTGAGTGGGACTATCCTGATGGATATTGGTATTTAGTAACAAGTGTAGTTACTACCGGCTGTTATACTATTAAATATTATGATAATCTATATATGCATGTTGATTACTATTTTAATTATAAGTAGTAGGTGATAATGTTGTGATCAGGTTGCCCGATTAGATTGAATCTATAGCATACCTGGTTAGGGTACCCTGTGGTTATTAGTAATGTTACCTACCATGAGGTTGTAGGTGGTTTATGTGCACATGTCAGAACTGTCCGTGTATAGAAGGGACGGAAGAGGTCAACCGTGTATAGAAGGGTTGGGCTCATTGATTATTGTAATGACAGTATATTGCAATTGACGTATGTAAACGTCAGGAGAGATATACTGTGGGACAATAACGAGCGCTATCGGTACAGCTCTAGCTTGATCAGCTAGTAGTTGTAGACCTGGCAGGGTCAACAATCCTCTTGTATTTATAGCCGTTAGTGCTATGTATAGCCGTTAGTGCTATGAGAGTGAATAGCTGTGTAGAGCTACTGATACTTAGTAAATAGCTTTGTAGAGCTATTGATACCCTTATTGTATAGCTATGTAAGGCTATGTTAGTGTAGTGCCTGTAGTGCCTTTAGTGAATAGCTTGATTGTTGGCCTAGCTCTGTATGATACAGATGTGTAATGCTCTATTATATGATAGCTATGTAACGCTATGTCCACATGACCATGACCAGATGCATGATCCCAAAAGCTAGGCTTGGTACTTGATAGTAATATCTGTTGGGATATCTCATTCACTTAGCGTTGTGCTAATCCCCCACATTTTCTCCCCTGCAGGTTATATTGTTTTAAATGCTAGGGACGGGAGAAAATAGCGGTGCTTGGGTTATGTTTGACACACTGAAAAACTCTGATGTTTAATATAACTATGTATAACTGTTTTGAAAAGTAACACCAGTTGTATTGTAATATATAAATGTTATATGCTTTAAATACTTCCGCTGTAATTAAAAAAAAGTATGGTGTTACAACTTGGTATCAGAGCATAGGTTTAGCAGCATGTACATTGTGATGAATGTCATGTTCCCAAATCTTGATTGGATTTGTGTCAAACATCCTAGTGAGGGAAAGGGAAAAGTGAATGTAGGTGGTATACATGTTAGTTACTAGGTACTAACCGATTATCCACTAAGCTTTTGTGAGATGTTGTGATAAGACAGGTATGGATGATCAAACTCGAGACGTTGATACCCCTTGATCCCCAGAATAATGAGAGCATCCTCAGAGGAGCATAGTGTAGAAAATGACTTGCAAAAGTATAATTTTGAGTTACATAGTTAGTTGAAAGAAATGAGGAATAGAATACAGGAACTAGAGCAACAACAGTCACAACCAGTTAATACCACCATTGCTCCAACCATAACTAATTCATTAGCGTCGTCGGGTTTATCGATAACACAATATGCGTCTTTGCCTGTTAGAGATGCACTACAGCAACCGCAACCACAATTCCAAATTTTACCCCAGTTCAATTATTCACATTCCGACCAAGTGATGTATCCATATCAGATGTTTCAGCAATCCATAATGGAAACCAAGAAGAAGTGTACCTATAAACAGTTCTTAAATTGTAATCCTCCTATGTATTCGGGTAGTGCTAACCCAAATGACACTTTAAATTGGCCGAGAAAAGTGGAGCATTTGAAGCGTGTCAATGTGAACCGAAACTCATAGTTACTTTTGCTTGTCGATTATTGAAGAATAAAGCTATGGTATGGTGGGATTCTGTCATTACCCATGTAACAAAGGAACAATTTGGTCAAATCACTTGGGAGCAGTTTTATGAAAAAGTGTGCAAACAGTATTGTACCCCGTATTAGATTGGAAAGTTAAGGAGAGAGTTTTTGGAGTTAAAGATGACCGAGCAGATTTCTGTTCACGATGTAATTGAACAGTATACTGATAAACTAAGGTTTGCACATCAATGGGTTCCTGATGAACAATCTAAAATAGATCATTTTGTGGAGATGTTGTTGCCGGAGTACAGAACCGTGGCAAGAATTGCCACCACTCTGTCTCAAGCTTTTGTTATGGCAAAAATTAATGAGGATGATATTAAGGCAGCAATTACCCGTAGAAAAGAGAATGTAAGTGTTCAGCAGCAAAAGTAGACAATAAGCCAACCTAGTTCCAAGTTAAAGAAGTCTTTTTGGAATAAGATGAAAAGGAAACAGGCTCATGGAATATCTAAGTCAAAATCGAAAACGTGGTGTGTTCATTATAGAGCAACTCATGTTGGACAGTGTTCTGAAAGGACCTGTCGATGTTACCGTTGTGGTTTGATAGGACATGATGTTCAGTCTTGTTCGTATAAAGATAATGTGTGTTGGAATTGTCAGAGTGAAGGTCATCAATCTGATTAATATCCATCCGTGAGAAAGCTAAATTCTTAGGCAAGGTCAGCATCAATCAGGGGTTCAACAGGAGGATCATCACGTTCAGTGATGAGGCAGAAAAGGAGGAAATCCTCTTGAATCTAAAAGGTATGTTCTTAATATATTTTATACTTATTATAGTATTGTTGATTGTTGGCAAATACCTTATGTGTTTATAGTCTGTTCTGATTGACTTTAATTATTGGAATATAATTATGTCTAGCTTCCTAATGAGGAAGAGGTTGCTGGTAAAGTAACACCTCCAGTTATAAAAACTGTGTTTAGAGTTGTTAAAGATATTATTGGGATCTTATTCCCTTTGATTGTTTGCCACGTTTCTTGTGATTGCCTTGCTTCCATTGATACTTGTCAAGGGTGATACATATGACTTAATTGTTATGCATATAGCTTGTCTTGATATATATATATATATATATATATATATATATATATATATATATATATATATATATATATATATATATATATATATATATATATATATATATATATATATATATATATATATATATATTGGTATGCATGATTTAACGAAAGTGTTCATGATTTATATGAAATGTATTCTCTTTCCTTTGATGGACTAGATACACGTAGTGGCCTGTAGGGATTGGGATTAGGTAGTAACTTAGAAAAGCCTTTATCCTTAACCGAAATATGATTTATTTTGGGTTTGTGTGTTGTATAAAAATTTAAGCTATTATCACATTGTATGCATTAAACTTATGTGATATGATGAAGCTGCATGTTGATTCGTTGTTTGAGCTTTTAAACTAGAATTGATTTGATGGCTCTAGTTACATCAGCTGTTGATGTGTGCAGTGGCGTATACGAAATAGTTATTATTTTTACTACGAAATACTATTAAATACGATACAATTTTACAAAAGTTATTTATTTATTTATTGAATGGAATATACCTAAACCTTGCTACAACACTTATAGGCAGTGTACCTAATCGTACAGTAGTGTAGTTTTTAGTAAGTCCGGTTCGTTCCGCAGGGAGCTTGCCAAGTTTAACGCTATATTTTTAAAACTATATTTGTAATATTATTATTATTATAAAAAGGGGGTTTTAGCGTTTAATGACCGGTTTGTCAATTTTATGTCTTAAGTCACAATTAAAACTTAATGTAAAATATCAAATATAAATATAACTTAATTTAAAGCGTAAAGTAAATGACGATAATTAAAGTGCGATAAATTAAAATGCGATAAATAAAATGACGGTAAATAAAAGTTGCGATAATTAAAAAGTACGATAATTAAAATGCAATAAATAAAATGAAAGTAAATAAAAGTGCGATGAGATATAAAATAAAGGAATTATGCTTATTTAAACTTCCGTAATCATTATGTTCGACGTGTTGATTTTAATTTATTACCATGAGTTAATTGTCCTTTGTCCTGGATTATTCGATATGCTCATCTGGTTTTTGTCCATAACAGTCCATCAATCATAAATATAAAGTGTGAGTGTCCTCGTCAAATTATCCTTATATCCGAAGTCAAATATTCCAACTAATTGGGGACTTAAACTGTAACAAGGTCTTAATACTTTGTTTAATAATTACACCAGGATATCGACTGCGTGTAATCCAAGGTTTTACTACTTTGTTAACAATTACACCAAGTATCCTTGTTTTAATGAATCCATTGACTATTAATTAATCCATTGACTATTAATTCATTCCCGTGTCCGGTTAAATGAACGATTATTAGTATTTATAAATATCCCGCTCATCGTGTCCGATCGAGTGTATATGGTTATTTATAGATACGTCAAATTGTAAATCTCTATATTAATTTAACGAACTATCATTCAGTTAAACAAATATAAAGCCCATTAATAGTCCATAGTCCAATTTCTGCAAGTGTCGGTCTTTTGTCCAAACCCCAATTATGGTACAAAGCCCAATAATTCCGTCTTTAATATTTAGTCCAACATCATGATTACTTCGATTTAAATAAGCATAATAATAACTTAGCTACGAGACATTAATTTAAAAAGGTTGAATATAACTTACAATGAGTATTAATCACGTAGTGTTACACGGACAGAATTTCGACTTACAAACTTAAAATATCCGCCACTATAACCTTATTATTATTAACTTAAAATTAAAATTAAAATTATAATTGAGAGATAGAGAGTAGATAGAAAAAGATGTACATAACTCGTCCGAAAAACTGACTTTTTATAGAACCTGGCCAGCTACAGTAACTCATGCTAGTGCATGAGTTTTGTGCCTTCTGGCCATGCGATCGCATGGCCAGCTGTTCCAGCTAACATTGAGTTTTAAACGTGGGCTGCGCTTATTTATTTAATATCTAATATAATATATATAATTTTATATAATTAATTATATATTATATTATATTCTTGTGCATTGTTGACTTGTAATTTTAGCTCCGTTGCATCGCGCGTTGATAGTTGGTTCATGTCCCAGTTCCGGATTTTTGAACATCATTTCGTACGCGGAGATATCTTGTACTTTGCGTTCCGCGGCTCGTACTCTTGTAATTTTTAGACGTTTCTCATCAATAATTTGAACCATTGATCATTTGCATCTTTAAATCATCGTTTTCTTCTTTTGTCTTCGCACTAATTTATTTAAACGAATATTACATAAAAATAGAACAATTACAACTAAAAGCTTTACATATTGGAAGGATATTGTGCCTAAATATATGTTCATTTGGAGCACTATCAAATATCCCCATACTTGAGTGTTGCTTGTCCTCAAGCAATACAGAACTTAAAATAAAATCACACTTCACTCGAATCACTTTTTTATTCTCACACTTTATACGTCAGTGATTTTAATATGGCGGTATGAACAATGGTAGTAACGATGTGCTTTACAGTCCCACATGACTATGAAAATTTAGATCCTTTAAGGAAATTGGATCTTTATAAAAACATTTGATCTTTTGAAAATTCATTCTAGCTTTTACACTAGATAAGTTTTCCGGAATAAACCTTCACCGGTGTTTGCAAATTATTTTTGTGGGTTTTGTGGGTTTCAGTTTTGAAAATTTTAGCTCAAAAACTTGTGGTTTTGTGTCACCCACTTGCTAATCCTTGTATTAGGAAAGCACACGTCCAGTATACTTGCTCCGTCCGGTTGTAAAGGAAAGCGTTAAAAAAGCAACTGTTAAGGCAATATCTAATGACATGCAGATGTTCATGGTCTAAAACGTGTCGGATGCAATTACTATCCTTTGTAGGAGCAATATTAAAGATCACCCTATAATTTTTCGGTCTGGCACAAGGTCCTGTCTTCGACCATGCTATGCAACCACCGTTCTTATGGTTGACACCCAATTTGGTTCAGGTGACCTAATGAATTCCAGGTGAATTCCTAGGATTTTACATTCAATGGTAATGAACGCATTGAAAATAGGTTTTCAGAAAACAAATCAGTTTTAATTTGATCAAAATATTTTCTCGTTCAAACTCGAGTTTAGATATCATCGAATTCCATGAGTTTATAATTCTCAATCTTTAAAGTCAATCTCAAGGATTGAGTAATATCAGTCTTAAAAGCTAATTTTTAATCTTTAAGGAGATTATCCTTTCTGGGGGTCTGATTCATTAGTCTTATCAAGCTAATTTGCACGGTATCACGACCCATCCTAATCCATCCGGACGAAGTCCATATCGATTATAAATGATTCATAATAGTTGATTACATCGCGAGGTACTTGACCTCTATATGATACATTTTACAAACATTGCATTCGTTTTTAAAAGACAAACTTGCTTTACATCGAAAGTTGACGGCATGCATACCATTTCATAATATATCCAACTATAATTGACTTAATAATAATCTTGATGAACTCAATGACTCGAATGCAACGTATTTTGAAATATGTCATGAATGACTCTAAGTAAGATCTCTAAAATGAGTTAATGCACAGCAGAAGATTTCTTTCATACCTGAGAATAAACATGCTTTAAAGTGTCAACCAAAAGGTTGGTGAGTTCATAGGTTTATTATAACAATCATTTCAATATATTAATAGACCATAAGATTTCCGTTTATAAATATATGTACACTCGCAAGTATATAAAAGTATTCTATAAGTTGTTGAGCGCTTCGGTAACCATACTTAACAATTAATGTGGCATATTCCCTTTATTATGAAATCTCCCTACACTGTACCAAGTGTAGTAAAAACGAAGTACTATGCAACCGTTTATGATACTAGAGCGACTAGCCCGATTGGGGTGGTCAAACCCGATAGATCTATCAATAGGATTCGCGCTTACATGTTCTTCTAACATGTAAATATTAGTTACCAAGCTATTAGGGAGGATATGCAAGGTGGTACAACTCAACGTAGAATATATTTTAAGTACCTATGTCTATTTCGTCAACAGTTATAAAAGCAGCGCATGTATTCTCAGCCCAAAAATATATATTGCAAAAGCAATTAAAAAGGGAGCAAATGAAACTCACCTATTGTATTTTGTAGTAAAAATACATATGACGTCATTGTACAAGTATAAGGTTGGTATCGAATTCACGAACCTTAATTTAATAGGCCTTAAAAAGAAATAAACGACTCTGCCCAGGCTTGAACCTGCGACCTCTCGCAATCCCAATAAAACCCCAAACCAACCTTCTGTCCTTGCTTTTCTAATTAAAATCGTTTACCATATATATTTAGCCAATTCTTTCAGCCCAAATAGAATGGTAGCCCAACAGCGGTTTCTCAAGCCCAACGTATATTTTATCTAAACCCACTCGGTCAAGAAGTCTGTTTAAAGGAAGCCCAAGACAAAAATCAAATCCCTGGTTTCGATTAACATCAAAGTGGGTAGACAACTATCACTTTCATCTTTTTCTTTTCTTTTTTTTTTTACGTCATAATCTTCATCAATCATAACTCTCTTTCTTCTATATTGTTATCATAAAATTGTTTATCGTCTTTATAATCCATCATCACTAACATTATGTGCATATCACTATCGTCACCAATCGTTATCATCGTGACTACTCAAATAGACTACTAAAGCATAGCAGCTGCAGTAAGTAATCGAAGGAAAGAGAAGCATAGCAGCAGCCTCGAACAAAACAGAAAGACCACAGCAGTCTTACAGTTTAGAGTTTAAATAGAAAAACAGGAAGGATGCAGCATGAACATGGTTGTTTATGGTGGCGGATGAGGGTGTTCATGACAGAAATACAAGTGAGGGTAGCAGGGGGTGGTTGTGGTGTTAGTTTATGATGTGAAACAGAAAACAGAAGCTGCACAGCAGCAGTAAGAAGATAGTTGCAGGTGCAGTTGTTTAGCTTACGTGGATGTTTGTTCGTGGTGATTATCGGTTGAAAACGAAAACAGAAAAAGAGAAAAAAAATGAAACACGAGAGTGGTGGAGGGTGGATGATGGTGGTGATAGAGTGGTTGCAGTGGTGGTGGTTTTGGTGTCACGGTGGTGCTGCAACAAAACAGAAAAAGTCGAAAGATTTAATGGGGTATTATAATGGAGAAAATGGTGGCGAGGGTGGTTGTTCATGATGGCGGCTCATGGTGATGAGTTGTTGTGGTGACTCAACGGAGAAGAACATGAATAAAAATGGGTGTCAGTTTTCTCTAAATGCATCTGAATATATGCATTATGTATGTACATATATAATAGAAAGATATTTAATATTTAATATAATCTAATATAATAATATACTAGAGAATTAGAAAAGACAAGAAAGAATCAATTGAGTGATACGGGTGTCGGGTATGAAAAGGAAAGGAAACAGAAAAGGTTAATTAGTGATGGTGGGTGATGTAAGAGGGATAAAAAAAAATCATTTAGTTTGTGGTTCTTATTATATGATGTATCATGTATCATGTATGATGTATGATAAGAGAAGGGATAGTGAATTGATTTGAATTAGATAGAATCCGTTGTCCATCAATTTAAAGTGGGGCTTTTGTGTTCCAAAATTTACACTAGGGTACATATGTATATATAAATAATTGCACATCACATTTATAAGCATATAAATACAGTAATATATATATATATATATATATATATATATATATATATATATATATATATATATATATATATATATATATATATATATATATATATATAATAATAATAATAATAAAAATCTTAAATCACATAAACGTGCAGGAAGGAATAGTAGTAGCCATGATTTTCTACCGACCGTTTTCATGGACTACTATTTCGTATCCCGTTGATGATTCAGTGGCGGATAAAAGTGTTCAGAAAAATCTCATATTTTTAAATTAACTATATTTATTTATTTTGGTCATTATTGAAATGTCCCGTTCTTATTGATTAAAAACGTTCCATATTAATTGATTTCGTTGCGAGGTTTTGACCTCTATATGAGACGTTTTTCAAAGACTGCATTCATTTTAAAACAAACCATAACCTTTATTTCATAAATAAAGGTTTAAAAAAAAGTTTACGTAGATTATCAAATAATGATAATCTAAAATATCCTGTTTACACACGACCATTACATAATGGTTTACAATACAAATATGTTACATCGAAATCAGTTTCTTGAATGCAGTTTTTACACAATATCATACAAACATGGACTCCAAATCTTGTCCTTATTTTAGTATGCAACAGCTGAAGCTCTTATTATTCACCTGAGAATAAACATGCTTTAAACGTCAACAAAAATGTTGGTGAGTTATAGGTTTAACCTATATATATCAAATCGTAACAATAGACCACAAGATTTCATATTTCAATACACATCCCATACATAGAGATAAAAATCATTCATATGGTGAACACCTGGTAACCGACATTAACAAGATGCATATATAAGAATATCCCCATCATTCCGGGACACCCTTCGGATATGATATAAATTTTGAAGTACTAAAGCATCCGGTACTTCGGATGGGGTTTGTTAGGCCCAATAGATCTATCTTTAGGATTCGCGTCAATTAGGGTGTCTGTTCCCAAATTCTTAAATTACCAGACTTAATAAAAAGGGGCATATTCGATTTCGATAATTCAACCATAGAATGTAGTTTCACGTACTTGTGTCTATTTTGTAAATCATTTATAAAACCTGCATGTATTCTCATCCCAAAAATATTAGATTTTAAAAGTGGGACTATAACTCACTTTCACAGATTTTTACTTCGTCGGGAAGTAAGACTTGGCCACTGGTTGATTCACGAACCTATAACAATATATACATATATATCAAAGTATGTTCAAAATATATTTACAACACTTTTAATACATTTTGATGTTTTAAGTTTATTAAGTCAGCTGTCCTCGTTAGTAACCTACAACTAGTTGTCCACAGTTAGATATACAGAAATAAATCGATATATATTATCTTGAATCAATCCACGACCCAGTGTATACATATCTCAGTATTGATCACAACTCAAACTATATATATTTTGGAATCAACCTCAACCCTGTATAGCTAACTCCAACATTCACATATAGAGTGTCTATGGTTGTTCCGAAATATATATAGATGTGTCGACATGATAGGTCGAAACATTGTATACGTGTCTATGGTATCTCAAGATTACATAATATACAATACAAGTTGATTAAGTTATGGTTGGAATAGATTTGTTACCAATTTTCACGTAGCTAAAATGAGAATAATTATCCAATCTTGTTTTACCCATAACTTCTTCATTTTAAATCCGTTTTGAGTGAATCAAATTGCTATGATTTCATATTGAACTATATTTTATGAATCTAAACAGAAAAAGTATAGGTTTATAGTCAGAAAAATAAGTTACAAGTCATTTTTGTAAAGGTAGTCATTTCAGTCGAAAGAACGACGTCTAGATGACCATTTTAGAAAACATACTTCCACTTTGAGTTTAACCATGATTTTTGGATATAGTTTCATGTTCATAATAAAAATCATTTTCCCAGAATAACAATTTTTAAATCAAATTTTATCATAGTTTTTAATTAACTAACCCAAAACAGCCCGCGGTGTTACTACAACGGCGTAAATCCGGTTTTACGGTGTTTTTCGTGTTTCCAGGTTTTAAATCATTAAGTTAGCATATAATATAGATATAGAACATGTGTTTAGTTGATTTTAAAAGTCAAGTTAGAAGGATTAACTTTTATTTGCGAACAAGTTTAGAATTAACTAAACTATGTTCTAGTGATTACAAGTTTAAACCTTCGAATAAGATAGCTTTATATGTATGAATCGAATGATGTTATGAACATCATTACTACCTCAAGTTTCTTGTATAAACCTACTGGAAATGAGAAAAATGGATCTAGCTTCAAAGAATCCTTGGATGGCTTGAAAGTTCTTGAAGCAGAATCATGACACGAAAACAGTTCAAGTAAGATTTTCACTCGAAATAAGATTGTTATAGTTATACAAATTGAATTAAAGTTTGAATATGATTATTACCTTGTATTATAAAGATAAACTACTGTAAGTAACAAAGGTTTCTTGATCTTGGATGATTACTTGGAATGGATTTAGAAAACTTGGAAGTAAACTTGCAATCTTAGAAGTATTTTTGATTTTATGAAACTAGAACTTTTGGAATTTATGAAGAACACTTAGAACTTGAAGATAGAACTTGAGAGAGATAAATTAGATGAAGAAAATTGAAGAATGAAAGTTTTTGTAGGTGTTTTTGGTCGTTGGTGTATGGATTAGATATAAAGGATATGTAATTTTGTTTTCATGTAAATAAGTCATGAATGATTACTCATATTTTTGTAATTTTATGAGATATTTCATGCTAGTTGCCACATGATGGTTCCGAATGTGTTAGGTGACTCACATGGGCTGCTAAGAGCTGATCATTGGAGTGTATATACCAATAGTACATACATCTAAAAGCTGTGTATTGTACGAGTACGAATACGGGTGCATATGAGTAGAATTGTTGATGAAACTGAACGAGGATGTAATTGTAAGCATTTTTGTTAAGTAGAAGTATTTTAATAAGTGTCTTGAAGTTTTTCAAAAGTGTATGAATACATATTAAAACACTACATGTATATACATTTTAACTGAGTCGTTAAGTCATCGTTAGTCGTTATATGTAAATGTTGTTTTGAAACCTTTAGGTTAACGATCTTGTTAAATGTTGTTAACCCAATGTTTATAATATCAAATGAGATTTTAAATTATTATATTATCATGATATTATGATGTACGAATATCTCTTAATATGATCTATATACATTAAATGTCGTTACAATGATAATCGTTACATATATGTCTCGTTTCAAAATCATTAAGTTAGTAGTCTTATTTTTACATATGTAGTTCATTGTTAATACACTTAATGATATATTTACTTATCATTTAACATAATTAACCAAGTGTATCAATATCTTAATATGATTCATATGTACCTAGTAAGACGTTATAACGATAATCGTTATATATATCGTTTTCGAGTTTCTTAATTTAATAGTCTCATTTTTATGTATATAACTCATTGTTAAAATACCTAATGAGATAAATACTTATAATAAAATCATGTTAACTATATATATAACCATATATATGTCATCGTATAGTTTTTACAAGTTTTAACGTTCGTGAATCACCAATCAACTTGGGTGGTCAATTGTCTATATGAAACCTATTTCAATTAATCGAGTCTTAACAAGTTTGATTGCTTAACATGTTGGAAACACTTAATTATGTAAATAAAAATTTCATTTAATATATATATAAACATGGAAAAGTTCGGGTCACTACAGTACCTACCCGTTAAATAAATTTTGTCCCGAAATTTTAAGCAGTTGGAGGTGTTGACGTATCTTCTGGAAATAAATGCGGGTATTTCTTCTTCATCTGATCTTCTCATTCCCAGGTGAACTTGGGTCCTCTACGAGTATTCCATCGAACCTTAACAATTGGTATCTTGTTTTGCTTAAGTCTTTTAACCTCACGATCCATTATTTCGACGGGTTCTTCGATGAATTGAAGTTTTTCGTTGATTTGGATTTCATCTTATGGAATAGTGAGATCTTCTTTAGCAAAATATTTCTTCAAATTCGAGACGTGAAAAGTGTTATATACAGCCGCGAGTTGTTGAGGTAATTCAAGTCGGTAAGCTACTGGTCCGACACGATCAATAATCTTGAATGGTCCAATATACCTTGGATTTAATTTCCCTCGTTTACCAAATCGAACAACGCCTTTCCTAGGTGCAACTTTAAGCATGACCATCTCTCAAATTTCAAATTCTATATCTTTTCTTTTAATGTCAGCGTAGCTCTTTTGTCGACTTTGGGCGGTTTTCAACCGTTGTTGAATTTGGATGATCTTCTCGGTAGTTTCTTGTATTATCTCCGGACCCGTAATCTGTCTATCCCCCACTTCACTCCAACAAATCGGAGACCTGCACTTTCTACCATAAAGTGCTTCAAACGGCGCCATCTCAATACTAGAATGATAACTGTTGTTGTAGGAAAATTCTGCTAACGGTAGGTGTCGATCCCAACTGTTTTCGAAATCAATAACACATGCTCGTAGCATGTCTTCAAGCGTTTGTATCGTCCTTTCGCTCTGCCCATCAGTTTGTGGATGATAGGCAGTACTCATGTCTAGACGAGTTCCTAATGCTTGCTGTAATGTCTGCCAGAATCTTGAAATAAATCTGTCATCCCTGTTAGAGATAATAGAGATTGATATTCCATGTCTGGAGACGATTTTCTTCAAATACAGTCGCGCTAACTTATCCATCTTGTCATCTTCTCTTATTGGCAGGAAGTATGTTGATTTGGTGAGACGATCAACTATTACCCAAATAGTATCAAAACCACTTGCAGTCCTTGGCAATTTAGTGATGAAATCCATGGTAATGTTTTCCCATTTCCATTCCGGGATTTCAGGTTGTTGTAGTAGACCTGATGGTTTCTGATGTTCAGCTTTGACCTTAGAACACGTCAAACATTCTCCTACATATTTAGTAATATCGGCTTTCATACCTGGCCACCAAAAATGTTTCTTAAGATCCTTGTACATCTTCCCCGTTCCAGGATGTATTGAGTATCTGGTTTTATGAGCTTCTCTAAGTACCATTTCTCTCATATCTCCAAATTTTGGTACCCAAATTCTTTCAGCCCTATACCGGGTTCCGTCTTCCCGAATATTAAGATGCTTCTCCGATCCTTTGGGTATTTCATCCTTTAAATTTCCCTCTTTTAAAACTCCTTGTTGCGCCTCCTTTATTTGAGTAGTAAGGTTATTGTGAATCATTATATTCATAGATTTTACTCGAATGGGTTCTCTGTCCTTCCTGCTCAAGGTGTCGGCTACCACATTTGCCTTCATCGGGTGGTAACGAATCTCAAAGTCGTAATCATTCAACAATTCAATTCACCTACGCTGCCTCATACTCAGTTGTTTCTGATTAAATATGTGTTGAAGACTTTTGTGGTCGGTATATATAATACTTTTGACCCCATATAAGTAGTGTCTCCAAGTCTTTAATGCAAAAACAACCGCGCCTAATTCCAAATCATTCGTCGTATAATTTTGCTCGTGAATCTTCAATTGTCTAGACGCATAAGCAATCACCTTCGTCCGTTGCATTAATACACAACCGAGACCTTGCTTTGATGCGTCACAATAAATCACAAAATCATCATTCCCTTCAGGCAATGACAATATAGGTGCCGTAGTTAGCTTTTTCTTCAATAACTGAAATGTCTTCTCTTGTTCATCCTTCCATTCAAATTTCTTCCCTTTATGCGTTAATGCAGTCAAGGGTTTTGCTATTTTGGAGAAATCTTGGATGAATCTTCTGTAGTAACCAACCAATCCTAAAAATTGACGTATATGCTTCGGAGTTTTTGGGGTTTCCCACTTTTCAACGGTTTCAATCTTTGCTGGGTCCACCTGGATACCTTCTTTGTTCACTATGTGACGGAGGAATTGAACTTCTTCCAACCAAAACGAACACTTTAAAAACTTAGCATACATTTTTTCTTTCCTCAATACTTCTAGCACTTTTCTCAAATGTTCTTCGTGCTCTTGATCATTCTTTGAGTAAATAAGTATGTCATCGATGAAAACAATGACAAACTTGTCAAGATATGGCCCACACACTCGGTTCATAAGGTCCATGAACACAGCTGGTGCGTTAGTCAATCCAAACGGCATAACCATAAACTCGTAATGACCATAACGCGTCCTAAAAGCAGTTTTTGGAATATCATCCTCCTTTACTCGCATTTGATGATATCCAGAAGGTAAATCGATCTTTGAATAAACCGACGAGCCTTGTAGTTGATCAAATAAGTCGTCAATTCTCGGCAGTGGATAACGGTTTTTGATGGTAAGTTTGTTCAACTCTCTGTAGTCAATACACAACCTAAATGTATCATCCTTCTTCTTGACAAACAAAACAGGAGCTCCCCATGGTGATGTGCTTGGTCGAATGAAACCACGTTCTAATAGTTCTTGCAGTTGGCTTTGCAGTTCTTTCATCTCGCTGGGTGCGAGTCTATAAGGAGCACGAGCTATTGGTGCAGCTCCTGGTACAAGATCTATTTGAAATTCAACAGATCGATGTAGAGGTAATCCCGGTAATTCTTTCGGAAATACATCGGGAAATTCTTTTACGACGGGAACATCATTGATGCTCTTTTCTTCAGTTTGTACTTTCTCGACGTGTGCTAGAACAGCATAGTAACCTTTTCTTATTAGTTTTTGTGCCTTCAAATTACTAATAAGATGTAGCTTCGTGTTGCCCTTTTCTCCGTACACCATTAAGGGTTTTCCTTTTTCTCGTATAATGCGAATTGCATTTTTGTAACAAACGATCTCTGCTTTCACTTCTTTCAACCAGTCCATACCGATTATCACATCAAAACTCCCTAACTCTACTGGTATCAAGTCAATCTTAAATCTTTCGCTAACTAGTTTAATTTCTCGATTCCGACATATATTATCTGCTGGAATTAATTTACCGTTTGCTAATTCGAGTAAAAATTTACTATCCAACGGCGTCAATGGACAACTTAATTTAGCACAAAAAATCTATACTCATATAGCTTCTATCCGCACCCGAATCAAATAAAACGTAAGCAGATTTATTGTCAATAAGAAACGTACCCGTAACAAGCTCCGGGTCTTCCTGTGCCTCTGCCGCATTAATATTGAAAACTCTTCCGCGGCCTTGTCCATTCGTGTTCTCCTGGTTCGGGCAATTTCTAATAATGTGGCCCGGTTTTCCACATTTATAACAAACTACATTGGCATAACTTGCTCCGACACTACTTGCTCCGCCATTACTCGTTCCGACACCATTTGTTCCTTTCGTTCTGTTAACCCCTGGTCCGTAGACCTCACACTTCGCTGCGCTATGACCATTTCTTTTACACTTGTTGCAAAATTTGGTGCAGAACCCCGAGTGATACTTTTCACACCTTTGGCATAGCTGCTTCTGATTGTTGTTGTTATTGTTGCGGTTGTTATTGTTGTTGGGATGATTGTTGTAGTTGCTGTTGTTGTTGTTGTTGTTGTTGTTGGGCCATTTGTTGTAGTTACGATTGATGTTGCGATTGTTGGGATAATTGTTGCGATTATTGTTGTAATTACTGTTGTTGTTGTATTGGTGATTCTTATCACCGTTTTCCTCCCACTTTCTTTTGACTTGCTTCACATTGGCCTCTTCAGCAGTCTGTTCTTTAATTCTTTCTTCAATCTGGTTCACTAGTTTGTGAGCCATTCTACATGCCTGTTGTATGGAGGCGGGCTCGTGTGAACTTATATCTTCTTGGATTCTTTCCGATAATCCTTTCACAAACGCGTCGATCTTCTCTTCCTCATCTTCGAACGCTCCCGGACACAATAGGCATAATTCTGTGAATCGTCTTTCGTACGTGGTAATATCAAATCCTTGGGTTCGTAACCCTCTAAGTTATGTCTTGAGCTTATTGACCTCGGTTCTGGGACGGTACTTCTCGTTCATCAAGTGCTTGAATGCTGACCACGGTAGTGCGTAAGCATCATCTTGTCCCACTTGCTCTAGATAGGTATTCCACCATGTTAACGCAAAACCTGTGAAGGTATGCGTAGCGTACTTCACTTTGTCCTCTTCAGTACACTTACTTATGGCAAACACCGATTCGACCTTCTCGGTCCACCGTTTCAATCCGATCGGTCCTTCGGTTCCATCAAATTCCAAAGGTTTGCAGGCAGTGAATTCTTTGTAGGTGCATCCTACACGATTTCCTGTACTGCTAGATCCAAGGTTATTGTTGGTATGTAGCGCAGCCTGTACTGCGGCTATGTTTGAAGCTAGAAAAGTACGGAATTCCTCTTCATTCATATTCACGGTGTGTCGAGTAGTCGGTGCCATTTCCTTCAAAATAGTCAAATGGAACAAGTCAATCATACAGAATATTAAGAGTAGTTAATAGTATTTCGTAGCATAATATGAACTCATTTATAAAAGCTTTTTCTTCATATTACCATTTTATAAGTTTAAATTCGGGTAGTACCTACCCGTTCAGTTCATACTTAATAGCTAATATACAATTCAACTACTACAATTCTATATGAAAAACTGATTATAATAATATTTCGCGTTCAAACTTTTATACAATATTTTACAAACTTACAATACCGCTTATTTTACATAAAGCATGAAATATAGCACACAATAGCTTTGATACAAGATAGTTGTGAAGATAATTCTAGCTAGTACACAAGTCGTTCAGCAAAGGCAATAAAGACACGTAATTCATACGTCCAGAAACAAGTCATGCATTCTGGTTTTACTAGGACTACTTCCCATCCTTGGTCTTGTGGAACATAACCATTATGGCCGTTGATAAGACAGCGTGTTGTAACGTCGTCAAAGGGATGAGGGTTATGTAATTACCAACAGTCTCGTAATAACCTAAAAACCTCATTTCTTACCCCAATTACCGACTCCTTCACTTGTGGGAACGTTTTGTTTAATAGTTGTAGCCCGATGTTCTTTTTATCACTTTGGTGAGAAGCGAACATTACGAACCCGTAAGCATAGCATGCTTCTTTATGTTGCATGTTAGGCGCTTTTTCTAAATCATGAAGTCCTATATTCGGATACATTGAGTCAAAATAATTTCTTAACCCGTTGCGTAAAATAGCATTTGGGTTCCCCGCAATATATGCGTCAAAGTAAACACATCGTAACTTATGGGTTTCCCAATGTGATATCCCCCATCTTTCAAATGAAAGTCTCTTATAAACCAAGGCATTCTTGGAACGTTCTTCGAATGTCTTACAAACTGATTTCGAAGTAAATAGTTGTGCCGAAGAATTCTGACCGACTCTAGACAAGATTTCATCAATCATGTCTCTGGGTAGGTCTCTTAAAATATTGGGTTGTCTATCCATTTTGTGTTTTTATACTGTAAAATAGACAAGAGTTAGATTCATAAAAAAAATACTTATTAATACAAGCAATTTTTACATATATCATAAAGCATAAGCACATTATATTACATATATTACACCACACGAATAAAACTATCTTATTCCGACTCGCTCGTTTCTTCTTCTTCGGTTTTGGTTCGTTTTGCCAAGTTTCTAGGGATATATGATGTTTCCCTAATACTAGCTGTCGTTTTCCATAACGGTTTAGAAAAACCTGGTGGTTTAGAGGTTCCCGGGTCATTGTTACAATTTAAGGACTTCGGGGGTTGACGATACATATAAAGTTCATCGGGGTTGGAATTAGATTTCTCTATTTTTATGCCCTTTACCTTATTATTTTCTTTTCCCTTTTTAAATTCAATTGGGGTAATTTCTATAACATCATCGGAATTCTCGTCGGAATCCGATTCATCATAGAATTGGTAATCCTCCCAATATTTTGCTTCCTTGGCGGAAACACCATTGACCATAATTAACCTTGGTCGGTTGGTTGAGGATTTTCTTTTACTTAACCGTTTTATTATTTCCCCCACCGGTTCTATTTCCTCCTCCGGTTCCTCCTCTTCCAGTTCTGATTCTTCTTCCGGTTCTGATTCTTCTTCCGGTTCCTCTTCGGGAACTTGTGAATCAGTCCAATATATATTCGACTCTTCGTTATTATTAGGTGAGTCAATGGGATTTGTGCTAGAGGTAGACATCTATCACACAATATCAAACATGTTAAGAGATTAATATATCACATAATATATACATGTTAATAATATATAGTTTCCAACAAAAATGTTAAGCAATCATTTTTAAAGAAAACACGGTCGAAGTCCAGACTCACTAATGTATCCTAACAAACTCGATAAGACACACTAATGCAAATTTTCTGGTTCTCTAAGACCAACGCTCTGATACCAACTGAAATGTCCCGTTCTTATTGATTAAAAACGTTCCATATTAATTGATTTCGTTGCGAGGTTTTGACCTCTATATGAGACGTTTTTCAAAGACTGCATTCATTTTAAAACAAACCATAACCTTTATTTCATAAATAAAGGTTTAAAAAAAAGTTTACGTAGATTATCAAATAATGATAATCTAAAATATCCTGTTTACACACGACCATTACATAATGATTTACAATACAAATATGTTACATCGAAATCAGTTTCTTGAATGCAGTTTTTACACAATATCATACAAACATGGACTTCAAATCTTGTCCTTATTTTAGTATGCAACAGCGGAAGCTCTTAGTATTCACCTGAGAATAAACATGCTTAAAACGTCAACAAAAATGTTGGTGAGTTATAGGTTTAACCTATATATATCAAATCGTAACAATAGACCACAAGATTTCATATTTCAATACACATCCCATACATAGAGATAAAAATCATTCATATGGTGAACACCTAGTAACCGACATTAACAAGATGCATATATAAGAATATCCCCATCATTCCGGGACACCCTTCGGATATGATATAAATTTCGAAGTACTAAAGCATCCGGTACTTTGGATGGGTTTTGTTAGGCCCAATAGATCTATCTTTAGGATTCGCGTCAATTAGGGTGTCTGTTCCCTAATTCTTAGATTACCAAACTTAATAAAAAGGGGCATATTCGATTTCGATAATTCAACCATAGAAGGTAGTTTCACGTACTTGTGTCTATTTTGTAAATCATTTATAAAACCTGCATGTATTCTCATCCCAAAAATATTAGATTTTAAAAGTGGGACTATAAATCACTTTCACAGATTTTTACTTCGTCGGGAAGTAAGACTTGGCCACTGGTTGATTCACAAACCTATAACAATATATACATATATATCAAAGTATGTTCAAAATATATTTACAACACTTTTAATATATTTTGATGTTTTAAGTTTATTAAGTCAGCTGTCCTCGTTAGTAACCTACAACTAGTTGTCCACAGTTAGATGTACAGAAATAAATCGATAAATATTATATTGAATCAATCCACGACCCAGTGTATACGTATCTCAGTATTGATCACAACTCAAACTATATATATTTTGGAATCAACCTCAACCCTGTATAGCTAACTCCAACATTCACATATAGAGTGTCTATGGTTGTTCCGAAATATATATAGATGTGTCAACATGATAGGTCGAAACATTGTATACGTGTCTATGATATCTCAAGATTATATAATATACAATACAAGTTGATTAAGTTATGGTTGGAATAGATTTGTTACCAATTTTCACGTAGTTAAAATGAGAAAAATTATCCAATCTTGTTTTACCCATAATTTCTTCATTTTAAATCCGTTTTGAGTGAATCAAATTGCTATGGTTTCATATTAAACTCTATTTTATGAATCTAAATAGAAAAAGTATAGGTTTATCTTCGGAAAAATAAGTAACAAGTCGTTTTTGTAAAGGTAGTCATTTCAGTCGAAAGAACGACGTCTAGATGACCATTTTAGAAAACATACTTCCACTTTGAGTTTAACCATAATTTTTGGATATAGTTTCATGTTCATAATAAAAATTATTTTCCCAAAATAACAACTTTTAAATCAAAGTTTATCATAGTTTTTAATTAACTAACCCAAAACAGCCCGCGGTGTTACTACGACGGCGTAAATCCGGTTTTACGGTGTTTTTCGTGTTTCCAGGTTTTAAATCATTAAGTTAGCATATCATATAGATATATAACATGTGTTTAGTTGATTTTAAAAGTCAAGTTAGAAGGATTAACTTTTATTTGCGAACAAGTTTAGAATTAACTAAACTATGTTCTAGTGATTACAAGTTTAAACCTTCGAGTAAGATAGCTTTATATGTATGAATCGAATGATGTTATGAACATCATTAATACCTCAAGTTCCTTGGATAAACCTACTGGAAATAAGAAAAATAGATCTAGCTTCAAAGGATCCTTGGATGGCTTGAAAGTTCTTGAAGCAGAATCATGACACGAAAACAATTTCAAGTAAGATTTTCACTCGAAATAAGATTGTTATAGTTATAGAAATTGAATTAAAGTTTGAATATGATTATTATATTGTATTAGAAAGATAACCTACTGTAAGTAACAAAGGTTTCTTGATCTTGGATGATTACTTGGATTGGATTTAGAAAACTTGGAAGTAAACTTGCAATCTTGGAAGTATTCTTGATTTTATGAAACTAGAAATTTTGGAATTTATGAAGAACACTTAGAACTTGAAGATAGAACTTGAGAGAGATCAATTAGATGAAAAAAATTGAAGAATGAAAGTGTTTGTAGGTGTTTTTAGTCATTGGTGTATGGATTAGATATAAAGGATATGTAATTTTGTTTTCATGTAAATAAGTCATGAATGATTACTCATATTTTTGTAATTTTATGAGATATTTCATGCTAGTTGCCAAATGATGGTTCCCACATGTGTTAGGTGACTCACATGGGCTACTAAGATCTGATCATTGGAGTGTATATACCAATAGTACATACATCTAAAGGCTGTGTATTGTACGAGTACGAATACGGGTGCATACGAGTAAAATTGTTGATGAAACTGAACGAGGATGTAATTGTAAGCATTTTTGTTAAGTAGAAGTATTTTGATAAGTGTCTTGAAGTCTTTCAAAAGTGTATGAATACATATTAAAACACTACATGTATATACATTTTAACTGAGTCGTTAAGTTATCGTTAGTCGTTACATGTAAATGTTGTTTTGAAACCTTTAGATTAACGATCTTGTTGAATGTTGTTAACCCATTGTTTATTATAACAAATGAGATGTTAAATTGTTATATTATCATGATATTATGATATATAATATATCTTAGTATGATATATATACAGTTAAATGTCGTTACAACGATAATCGTTACATATATGTCTCGTTTCGAAATCATTAAGTTAGTAGTCTTATTTTTACATATGTATTTCATTGTTAATACACTTAATAATATATTTACTTATTATTTAACATAATTAACCAAGTGTATCAATATCTTAATATGATTCATATGTACCTAGTAAGACGTTTTTATAACGATAATCGTTATATATATCGTTTTCGAGTTTCTTAAATTAATAGTCTCATTTTTATGTATATAACTCATTGTTAAAATACCTAATGAGATACATACTTATAATAAAATCATGTTAACTATATATATAACCATATATATGTCATCGTATAGTTTTTACAAGTTTTAACGTTCGTGAATCACCGGTCAACTTGGGTGGTCAATTGTCTATATGAAACCTATTTCAATTAATCAAGTCTTAATAAGTTTGATTGCTTAACATGTTGGAAATACTTAATCATGTAAATAACAATTTCATTTAATATATATATAAACATGGAAAAGTTCGGGTCACTACAAAGACCTGGTTCGCTATGACCACCGCTCTGATACCAACTATAACGACCCTTCCTAATCCATCCGGACGAAGTCCATATTGATTATAAATGATTCATAATAGTTGATTACATTGCGAGGTACTTGACCTCTATATGATACATTTTACAAACATTGCATTCGTTTTTAAAAGACAAACTTGCTTTACATCGAAAGTTGACGGCATGCATACCATTTCATAATATATCCAACATAATTGACTTAATAATAATCTTGATGAACTCAATGACTCGAATGCAACGTCTTTTGAAATATGTCATGAATGACTCCAAGTAAGATCTCTAAAATGAGTTAATGCACAGCGGAAGATTTCTTTCATATCTGAGAATAAACATGCTTTAAAGTGTCAACCAAAAGGTTAGTGAGTTCATAGGTTTATTATAAAAATCATTTCAATATATTAATAGACCACAAAATTTCCGTTTATAAATATATGTACACTCGCAAGTGTATAAAAGTATTCTATAAGTTGTTGAGCGCTTCGGTAACCATACTTAACAATTAATGTGGCATATTCCCTTTATTATGAAATCTCCCTACACTGTACCAAGTGTAGTAAAAACAAAGTACTATGCAACCGTTTACGATACTAGAGCGACTAGCCCGGTTGGGGTGGTCAAACCCGATAGATCTATCAATAGGATTCGCGCTTACATGTTCTTCCTACATGTAAATATTAGTTACCAAGCTATTAGGGAGGATATGCAAGGTGGTACAACTCAACGTAGAATATATTTTAAGTACTTATGTCTATTTCGTCAACAGTTATAAAAGCAGCGCATGTATTCTCAGCCCAAAAATATATATTGCAAAAGCAATTAAAAAGGGAGCAAATGAAACTCACCTATTGTATTTTGTAGTAAAAATACATATGACGTCATTGTACAAGTATAAGGTTGGTATCGGATTCACGAACCTTCATTTAATAGGCATTAAAAAGAAATAAACGACTCTGCCTAGGCTTGAACCTGCGACCTCTCGCAATCCCAATAAAACCCCAAACCAACCTTCTGTCCTTGCTTTTCTAATTAAAATCGTATACCATATATATTTAGCCAATTCTTTCGGCCCAAATAGAATGGCAGCCCAACAACGGTTTCTCAAGCCCAACGTATATTTTATCTAAACCCACTCGGTCAAGAAGTCAAATCAAATCCCAGGTTTCGATTAACATCAAAGTGGGTAGACAACTATCACTTTCATCTTTTTCTTTTTTTTTCTTTTTTACGCCATAATCTTCATCAATCATAACTCTCTTTCTTCTATATTATTATCATAAAATCGTTTATCGTCTTTATAATCCATCATCACTAACATTATATGCATATCACTATAGTCACCAATCGTTATCATCGTGACTACTCAAATAGACTACCGAAGCATAGCAGCTGCAGTAAGTAATCGAAGGAAAGAGAAGCATAGCAGCAGCCTCGAACAAAACAGAAAGACCACAGCAGTCTTACGGTTTAGAGTTTAAATAGAAAAACAGGAAGGCTACAGCATGAACATGGTTGTTTATGGTGGCGGATGAGGGTGTTCATGACAGAAATACAAGTGAGGGTAGCAGGGGGTGGTTGTGGTGTTAGTTTACGATGTGAAACAGAAAACAAAAGCTGCACAGCAGCAGTAAGAAGATAGTTGCCGGTGCAGTTGTTTAGCTTACATGGATGTTTGTTCGTGGTGATTATCGGTTGAAAACGAAAACAGAAAAGGAGAAAAAAAAATGAAACACGTGAGTGGTGGAGGGTGGATGATGGTGGTGATAGAGTGGTTGCAGTGGTGGTGGTTTTAGTATGGTGGTGCTGCAACAAAACAGAAAAAGTCGAAAGATTTAATGGGGTTTTATAATGGAGAAAATGGTGGCGAGGGTGGTGGTTCATGATGGTGGCTCATGGTGATGATTTGTTGTGGTGACTCAATGGAGAAGAACATGAATAAAAATGGGTGTCAGCTTTCTCTAAATGCATCTGAATATATGCATTATGTATGTACATATATAATAGAAAGATATTTAATATTTAATATAATCTAATATACTAATATTCTAGAGAATTAGAAAAGAAAAGAAAGAATCAATTGAGTGATACGGGTGCCGGGTATGAAAAGGAAAGGAAACAGAAAAGGTTAATTAGTGATGGTGGGTGATGTAAGAGGGATAAAAAAAATCATTTAGTTTATGGTTTTTATTATATGATGTATCATGTATGATGTATGATAAGAGAAGGGATAGTGAATTGATTTGAATTAGACAGAATCCGTTGTCCATCAATTTAAAGTGGGGCTTTTGTGTTCCAAAATTTACACTAGGGTACATATGTATATATAAATAATTGCACATCACATTTATAAGCATATAAATACAGTAATATATATATATATATATATATATATATATATATATATATATATATATATATATATATATATATATATATATATAATAAAAATCTTAAATCACATAAACGTGCAGGAAGGAATAGTAGTAGCCATGATTTTCTACCGACTGTTTTCATGGACTACTATTTCGTATCCCGTTGATGATTCAGTGGCGGATAAAAGTGTTCAGAAAAATCCCATATTTTTAAATTAACTATATTTATTTATTTTGGTCATTATAGTATAAAATTTGAGCATTAACTTGTTAAATAAAAATTACCTCAACTGTCCCTCTCATTTATGGGTGAAAAATAAAAAAAATGTTGAAATTTAATAACTAGGTCCTGAATATAATTTTAGTAAGTCTAAAATTTATAGAACTCATTTTCGTATCACCGTTTATTTTAAAATTACAATAGTTTGAATTTAACTTTCTTAATATCAATCAAAACATCAAATGAGTATTACAATTATTTAATATTTATTTTTAATATTCTTTATTTATATATAGAGATATATTTTAAATAATAATTATTATAATATCCTATTTTTATTTTATTCATTTTTTAATAACAACAACATATAATACTTCAAATTATATTTCAAATTATTATTTATATATATACATACTCATATATCTATTTACAGTTAATTATTCGTTAATCGTCGAGAGCAGTCGAAGGTCAATTGCATATATGAAAATAGTTCAAACTTTTTGAGACTCAACATTACAGACTTTGCTTATCGTGTCGAAATATATAATAAGTTTAAGTTTAAATTTGGTCAGAAATTGCCGGGTGGTCACATACTTCGCCCTCCCCATTTTACGAGACAAATCCTCTCATGGTTAGGATAAGTCTGACCACTTGCGGACCCTGTTTGATGCTGAGGTCCGTGGATTTTCTGTTGATTTTAGAGATGATTTTTCTAGATTTTTCGTCAACCTACAGCTGGTCTGGACGACAACTTCCTGAGCTAAATCAAGAAGCGCATGTCTTTTTTGAAAGACTTTACTTCCTTTTAATGATGGAATTGATTCATCGTGCAGATCCATTTTTCTTTCAAATATATTACAGTAAATCGGGTAAAACTGATTATTATCGTCCAAAACAAAAGTACCTATACTAATCTTGTACAAACATATGTGATATGTGTTTTAAATAACTTGATAAATTCTTCCCACACTTAGCTTTTATTTATTTTTTTCTTTGCCTTTTTATTCTCCTCTATTCTATTTTAAATGAATTCTAACGTTTTGGGTTGTTTCTCAATTTATGTCCTTTACGAGGTAACAATAATTTCGGCATTAACACCTAGTTTTATCGTTCATAAATAGGTATAAACATGATTTTGAATTCATTTAGTTGAAAATTTTTCAAATTTTCACAAAATTTGGCAATTAAACTAAGTGTAAACCCGAGAGAATTTATAACCCTTCTCCACACTTGAGATCATGCAATGCCCTCATTTGCAAGAAATCAGACTATAATTATAAATTAATGAGGGTGATTAGTGTAGAAAAGTGATTAAAAATACCTAGTTTGTAATTACTAAGGTCTTCGAATGATAGATGGCGCGCCTCATCGTTCATTCCTTTTGTTGTAATTTCACATATGTTTTGCGTCTTATCGTCAAAATTAGTAGCTTTTCCTGAACTTTAATGTCATTCTTTGAAAATGCGCTGTTTTACCCTGTTTTGTACATATATATTTATATAACAACCTTTATTTATTAAAACAATTTGAATAATTTTTTTTAAAAAATTTTGTTTCCTTTTACTTTAGGTAGTTTTGGTATGTTTACCTAGTCCGTCCCTCGACAAAATTTAAAATTTGTCGTTTTTAAAGCTATTGTTTTATAAGCAAAGATTTTTGGGTTTTTAAATTTTTGTGGTAAACTTTAGATCAATAAAATTAAAAATAATGATAACAAAATTTTTCGCCCCGCCCTCGAGTAAAGCAATTTCGGTTCCATAACCTAGTCTTTAACTTACGACGAATTTTAGAAATCATTTTTTAAACGTAATGAAATAAAGTAAATTTTGTTTTTAAATTCACACAAAACTTAAATTTAAAAATGCATATAAATTTCATATAAAACCTATAAAACAAAAAATTTAGAATGGGGGGAGAAAACTAGTTCTTTAGTGTCTGCTAGTGGAAAAGACCAATCGGATTCCATTCTCGGAACTACATGAGAACAGAACAACTAACCCTAGACAGCATTATTTCTTAGGACATTTGAATCTCCCCACACTTAGGTAGCTGTGGTGTCGAATTTGTGATTAACTTCATTGTCAATTTCTCTTGGACCATAATCAACTTGCATATCTGTGACTTTTGCTTTAAGCCATTGGTCGGATTCCTGTGTAATATCCACAAATTCAACTAGTTTTGCCTTTTCTTTAGGTGATAGATTGGATACTAACCGGTTACATAACTTAAAGTTCCCCTTAATTCTAGCATCGCGAATCCGTTTAATAAGTTTCTTCATTGAACTATTAATAACGGAGTCATTTAATTTCGTATCAACAACGGAGTTCTTTATTATCAGGTCATCATTAGGTGTTGCTTCATCTTCCCCACACTTAGGCATTTTATTATTGTTAAGCACTAGCATTGAAGTTGGTAAAACAATATGGTTCTTACCAATCATTTTTGTTGGTTCAACGGTTTTGGTTGGTGGAGATTTATACTTTCGACTTACAAAGGTAATCAATTTTTCATCATTATTAAGTGTCATTCTACCCTCTCTTACATCAAATAACGCCCCGGTGGATGCTAAGAATGGTCGACCTAAAATTAGAGGAATGTTTGAGTCCTCTTCTATGTCAATGACAATGAATTCGACTAGAAAGGTTAAATTACCCACTTGAACGGGTAGGTTGTCAGCAATTCCAACTGGGTGCCTAATGGTTTGATCAAAGAGTCGTACACTCATCTCTGTTGGACTTAACTCACCTACTCCTAATCTCTTATATAATGAAAGAGGCATAACACTCACACTCGCACCTAAATCTGCTAGTGCATCATACATGACACAATCACTAAGTAGACAAGGAACAATAAATTCACCCGGATCACCCACCCTGGGTGGAGGTTTTGGTGGAACTGTCTTCACCGGGTTTATCTTTACGGTTTTTGTTTCTTGTACTTTTTTATTCTTCTTCTTCTTTCCAGAGGTATCGCAAACTTTATTACCTATTACTTGCTCATACTCAACTCCTTTTCTTGGAAACGGGATGGGTGATCTGTATGGTGCCACCGCTAGCTTTACATACTCGGGTGGTGGTGGTGGTGTTGTAACTTCTTCATTGTTACTCACATCTAAAACCTTCTCATCTTCTGATGCTGGTTTTTCAGAATTCGTTGACACCATATTAACATTCTCATTTCGAGGATTTACTTTAGTATTACTCAGTAGCTTTCCTTGTTCCCTCTCACTCATCTTGCTAGCAAGAGTACCTACGTGTTTTTCTAGATTCAAAATGAAAGCTTGTTGAGTTATTAATGACTGATCAAACCTCTCATTCGTTTGGGTTTGAGATGTAATAAATTGTGTTTGAGATTCCATTAGCTTTGCCATCATTTCTTCCAAATTTGACTCTTTCTCTTCGGTTTGTTGTGGTGGTTTATACAAGTCAGGTCTTTGTTGATTGAAAGTGTTGTTTTGAGTTGGTTGGTTACTCAGACATTGTTGGTTGTACGAGTTATTGTTAGGTCCATTTGGATTGTAAAGAATATTTTGATTTCGATTGAAGTTTGGCCTTGGTGGTTGATAATTATTTTGATAATTATTTCCCGGCCTTTGGTTCATGTAGGAAACATTCTCACGTTGTTCCATCGTTTGCTCAATGTGACAATATTTCGTTAAGTGTGGTCCACCGCATTGCTCACAACTGATTCGTATTGCGTGAATATCTTTAGTCATCTTTTCCATTCGTCTCTCGAAAGCATTTATTTTTGCCGAAACGGAATCAAATTCATGGCTAGAATCGGCTCTAGCCACTTTAGATGAACGAAAAATATCTTTTTCCCGGTGCCACTCATGTGAGTGGGAGGCTGTGTTATCAATTATCTTGTGAGCTTCAGTTGCGGTTTTTTCATAATGGAACCACCAGCTGCTATGTCGTGGTCTTTTCGTGTAGCAACGTCGACACCTTGGTAGAATATTTGTACTATTTGATAAGTGTCTAAACCGTGCTGAGGACATCCTCTCAACAACTTTCCGAATCTTGTCCACGCCTCATATAATGTTTCATTTATCTTTTGTGTGAACGTAACAATTTCTCCTTGAAGTCTCACGGCTTTAGATGCCGGAAAGAATTGTTTAAGAAATTTTTCAACTAAGACATCCCATGTGTCAATCGCCCCTTCAGGTAACGATTCGAACCAATCTTTGGCTTCTCCCTTTAAAGTCCAGGGAAACAACATGAGATATATCTGTTCATCCTCAATATCTCTGATTTTAAATAGAGTACAGATCCTATTAAAGGTACGAAGATGTTCATTTGGATCTTCCTTCAGTGCACCACTAAATTGGCATTGATTAGTTACCATGTGTAGGATTTGTCCTTTAATTTCATAATCTGGAGCATTAATGTCTAGTTGAGTAATTGCATGACCTTGGCCAGTGTGTTTAGCTCTCATTCAGTCTTCCATACTTAGAGGTTCCAGATTTTCCATGATTGAAATTGTTGAATCTGAATCACTAGAGGATTCTGATTTAATGGTTTTTTCCTCAACAATCTCTGGATGAGTGATTTGTGGTTAGGAGGAATGATTAGTGGTTCAGGATCTCTGAATTGTCCCTGAATATCCTCCGGATTCTCAATTGTGAGGTCGGGTTCAAAAAATGGATTATCGGAAATTTGAATTCGAGTACTTGGTCGACTAGATGACGATTCAAAAGAAAAATCAACGGCGACAATATTAGCTAGATGTCTTGATCGAGTTACAGGTGGTGAACGTATGAAAGGTGGTGAACGTTTTGCTCAGTGCATTCACTGAATATCCTATTAGTTATAAAGATAAAAATTATATAAGTTATCAAATTAATAGACTTTTCTGATTTTACCCACGTTTCGAATAGCCAATAGATGCAGCAGGTAGCCAGGACCCTTTAAATCGGAAGCCCACAACTCGCCACTAACAAATCCAACTATTACTACGAACCAGAAAATTTTTGATGTCTATCAATTTAACCACTTAAAATAATTTTTTCGTCGAAATTTAAAGAAAATAAAAAAAAAATTCTATGTCCTAAAAACTAGAGCGTCGAGAAATAAGAAAGAAAAAGAGTGCGTCGAAAAATAAAAGGTTGAAAAATAAAAATAAGAAAGAAAAGCGTCGAAACTTAAAAGTCTAAAAACTAAAAATTAAAACTTTCGTCTAAAGGAATTAAAACTTAAAGGAATTCTATATCCAAATGGCAATTACTTAAAAAGGCACTAAGGTTTATTAAATATAAAAGCGATAAGCGACGTCGTGGAATTTTAAAGCGCCTAAATTTTAATCTAAAGAAAAAGCACTTAAGGGATTTTACGGCAAAGCCTAAAAATCTAGAACTATTATGACAAAATACTAAGTTTAAAACTAGTTATGAGCGAAAAAATACAAATTACGAAATAAACGATAAAAATATACAATTTATAACTAGAATGATAAAAATACAAATTTTATAAAAATATTTTTTTATATTATTATTTTATAAAAGTAGTAATTTATATAATTAATAATAATTTTAAAACTTAATATTACTAAATATAAATTAAAATTAAACTTAAAAACTAATTAAATAACTAAAAACTAATTAGGGTTAATAGTAATAATAAAAATATAAATTAAACCCTAATCCGTATTAATTGCAGTACTAGGTTTCAGCTGTCACAGCCCTCATGCGACCGCATGAGTTTTGCACTTGAGGGCCATGCAATCGCATGGAACCAGATACCAGGCCAGGAGTTGGGCTTCGACAGGCTCGGCCCAGAATCTTTTTACTTATTTATCTTTTTTTTAAAAATATAGAAAATATTTATAGAATATTTACATAAAATATAATAAACTTATATTTTAAAATCTTAAAAATAAAAGTACTTTTTATATAAAGTCTTAAAAATGTATTTTTTTCTTTTTATTATATATATAATTTTTTATATATAACACTTGTTATTAATACAAAATATTTTTACGAAATACGAAATAATATATTTCTACAAAAATATAGTTTACAAAAATATAGTGTTTTGCTTCGGCATCCCCGGCAGCGGCACCAAAAACTTGATGTGTGCAGCGGCGTATAGAAATAGTTATTATTTTTACTACAAAATACTATTAAATACGATACAATTTTACACAAGTTATTTATTTATTTATTGAATGGAATATACCTAAACCTTGCTACAACACTTATAGGCAGTGTACCTAATCATACAGTAGTGTAGCTTTTAGTAAGTCCGGTTCGTTCCGCAGGGAGCTAGCCTAGTTTAACGCTATATTTTTAAAACTATATTTGTAATATTATTATTATTATAAAAAGGGGGTTTTACCGTTTAATGACCGGTTTGTCGATTTTATGTCTTAAGTCACAATTAAAACTTAATGTAAAATATCAAATATAAATATAACTTAATTTAAAGCGTAAAGTAAATTACGATAATTAAAGTGCGATAAATTAAAATGCGATAAATAAAATGACAGTAAATAAAAGTTGCGATAATTAAAAAGTACGATAATTAAAAGTGCAATAAATAAAATGACAGTAAATAAAAGTGCGATGAGATATAAAATAAAGGAATTATGTTTTTTTAAACTTCCGTAATCATGATGTTCGATGTGTTGATTTTAATTTATTACCATGGGTTAATTATCCTTTGTCCTGGATTATTCGATATGTCCATCTGGTTTTTGTCCATAACAGTCCATCAGTCATAAATATAAAGTGCGAGTGTCCTCGTCAAATTATCCTTATATCCGAAGTCAAATATTCCAACTAATTGGGGACTTAAACTGTAACAAGGTCTTAATACTTTGTTTACTAGTTACACCAGGATATCGACTGCGTGTAATCCAAGGTTTTACTACTTTGTTAACAATTACACCAAGTGTCCTTGTATGTAATCCACCCCTGTTTTAATGAATCCATTGACTATTAATTCATTCCCGTGTACGGTTAAATGAACGATTATTAGTATTTATAAATATCCCGCCCATCGTGTCTGATCGAGTGTATATGGTTATTTATAGATACGTCAAATTGTAAATCTCTATATTAAATTAACAAACTATCATTCATTTAAACAAATATAAAGCCCATTAATAGTCCATAGTCCAATTTCTACAAGTGTCGGTCTTTTGTCCAAACCCCAATTATGGTACAAAGCCCAATAACCCCGTCTTTAATATTTAGTCCAACATCATGATTACTTCGATTTAAATAAGCATTATAATAACTTAGCTACGAGACATTAATTTAAAAATGTTGAACGTAACTTACAATGAGTATTAATCGCGTAGTGTTACACGGACAGAATTTTGACTTACAAACTTAAAACATTCGCCACTATAACCTTATTATTATTAACTTAAAATTAAAATTAAAATTATAAATATAAATATATATATATATATATATATATATATATATATATATATATATATATATATATATATATATATATATATATATATATTGAGAGATAGAGAGTAGATAGAAAAAGATGTACATAACTCGTCCGAAAAACTGACTTTTTATAGAACCTGGCCAGCTACAGTAACTCATGCGAGTGCATGAGTTTTGTGCCTTCTGGCCATGCGATCGCATGGCCAGCTGTTCCAGCTCACATTGAGTTTTAAACGTGGGCTGCGCGTATTTATTTAATATATAATATAATGTATATAATTTTATATAATTAATTATATATTATATTATATTCTTGTGCATTGTTGACTTGTAATTTTAGCTCCGTTGCGTCGCGCGTTGATAGTTGGTTCATGTCCTTATTCCGGATTTTCGAACGTCCTTTCGTACGCGGAGATATCTTGTATTTTGCGTTTCGCGGCTCGTACTCTTGTAATTTTTAGACGTTTCTCATCAATAATTCGAACCACTTGGATTGTACTTTGTACTTTTTAGCTTTTTGATCATTTACGTCTTCAAATCGTCATTTTCTTCTTTTGTCTTCGCACTTATTTATTTAAACGAATATTACATAAAAATAGAACAATTAAAACTAAAAGCTTTACATATTGGAAGGATATTGTGCCTAAATATATGTTCATTTGGAGCACTATCAGCTGTGCTTAGAACTGCTATTGATATTACTGTGATATTGATCCCTTTGATTAGTTGTCATGACCTCCTTGGACTGTAGAGTGACATGCTCTCTAAGAATTGTCAAATGTGATGCATGATATAGATTTGACATGCTTTTTGTGACTGGTTAGTTATCGTATGAAACTTGTCTATTATATTTGACTTGTTATAGTGATATCCATGATTTGATAAGACTGCATAGGGCTTATGTGAATTATGTTTCCTTTCTTTGAACTGATGAGACCCACCTTGTGGCATCATAAGAATTGGAATAGAGTAGTATTTCCATTGTTTAATGATAATGGACTCAAACCCTGTATGCGGTTGTTATGCGTATGTAAATTGCGCGAAATCTGTAGTGAAGCCTTAAGGAATTATTTTCCTTCCTTGAATTCGTCTGAGTTTTTGGTGACCCTTAGAAAGTAAATATGGGTAGTGTTCCCCGTGTTGTCTTTTAGAAGATGGGGAAACCCTTGACCCGAGTGGGGTTGATACCGGGTATATGTTATGAATGGAAGACAAAGCAGAGTGTTAGACAATGTTTGGGAATTGTGACCAGTGAATCATTAAGATAGAATGATATGTCTTGATAAATTCCTATGCTTGGATAGTTGTATGACATCTTTGTTTGACGGTTATAACTTGCGGGAATTGAACTGAGAATACCTAGATTGTTATTGGTTTACAAATAGTGTGACTTTCGTAAACTGAATTTGGACTACTGCGATATGTTGTAACCGATAACTTGATCAGGTTTAGTTATATAACCACATATGAATCTTTTGATGGTTGATTACATACGACTGATGAGACTTGTTGACTAGGGATATAATAAATTTCCCTATTACCGATTGCTTAACGGGAAATTGTGTGCCTTGACCAATGTTTAAATCATTTAGGATTTTCCTTATCAAGTGACTCAGAATGAAGGTATGATTTAGAATAATATACTTGTGTCTGGCCAACAAAAGTATATTAGGGTAAGTCATACAGAAATTCTGGGAAGCTGAAAGAAATTTAGATGACTCGAATTATGCATGGAATGTGGATTGACTGTTGGACAATGAATTGTTGAGCATGAAATGATTAACTTGGACGATTTTGATCAACCAAAGATGTATTTTATGAACACGAAATATAGAATTTATTAAAATAAATGAAATCTAGTTGCCATTACTTGGAAATTTGAGGGAATTTAATTGTATAAAAAGCCAAACATGTTAACGATCTGGTTGATTGGATGATATTGAGTGTTAAAGTGTCAGGAATGGGATCTTGATTAATGAGTTGAACTCGGAAATTGTGTATGGTAATGGTTAGTTGAATGACATATGGAGCAAATGTCATTGTTTGGACGGTGGTTTGTCATGATAATTAGCTATCCTTTGCATTTTGTTAGGAATAGTGATGGTTTTGAATGATAAAAAGTTGGGATTGATTGGTATTTTGGTATTTGAGTCTGTAGAATTTGTTAATTTAAAGCTTTTAGAGGGTAAGTCGACCGAATACGTGAATTAAAGTACAAAGGGTATTATCGTTTGGATGCAAACATTGTAACATCACCAATTATCCCAACAATCGCAACATCAATCGCAACTACAACAAACGGCCCAACAACAACAACAACAACAACAACAACAACAACAACAGCAACTACAACAATCATCCTAACAACAATAATAACCGCAACAACAACAACAATCAGAAGCAGCTATGCCAAAGGTGTGAAAAGTATCACTCTGGGTTCTGCACCAAATTTTGCAACAAGTGTAAAAGAAACGGTCATAGCGCGGCGAAGTGTGAGGTCTACGGACCAGGGGTTAATAGAATGAAAGGAAAAAATGGTGTCGGAACGAGTAATGGCGGAGCAAGTAGTGTCGGAGGAAGTTATGCCAATGTAGTTTGTTATAAATGTGGAAAACCGGGCCACATTATAAGAAATTGCCCGAACCAGGAGAACACGAATGGTATCAGAGCCAGGCCCCGGACCAAACGTGCACAGCGAGGACGCTGTGTCCCATTAGGGGGGAGGATTGTAACATCCGTGTTACATCCGTCCCATATCGGTTGGAGAGGGGAACGAAGCATGCCTTATAAGGGTGTGGAGACCTTTCCTAGCATGACGCGTTTTGGGACCACAAGCGCAGCAGATCCCATGAGAACTCTGCAGTTAAGCGTGCTCAGGATAGAGCACTACCAGGATGGGTGACCTCCTGGGAAAGTGCTCGTCGTGTTTGGTCGCCAAGAAAAATCCGTGAGCAACCTACGGGGGAGACAAGGGTACGTCCCTATCTCTGCAAAGCGGACAATATCATGCTACGGGGAACGTTTTACCTGGGGTGTTACAAACATGAGTTTGAAATTAGAGGTTGTGATTAACCTGTGACTTTTGTGACCGTGATTGACCAGATTCCGAGGACGTAATCTCCTTTAAGGGGGTAGATTTGCAACACCCTCAGACTGAGCCTAGCTGGAATTGACTATTTTGCCCTTATGTGTTATTATATGTTATTTTAATAATTACGTGCTTATAATTATTTATTTATATAGTTGAGACCAGTTCGTGACAAGGGTCACAGAACAGGTTTGTTTATTTAAATTGGACCTCGTTTGGACCACTTAATGAGGTGTTTTGTATTTCTGAAAACTGGTAAATACCCGTGTAATACCCGGAGTAGGTTTCCCTCATGTGAAGGAAATCCTTATTGCTTAAAAACCCCTGCTTCCCTTTTATTTCCATTTTTGGAAACCCTAAACACAAATACATACACATACGCTTCTATATCTCAAAC